>NC_089781.1:35480153-35552653 GCF_040412425.1 Macrobrachium rosenbergii
GAGAGATTCAACAGTGAAATATAATTCCATTTAAAAACTTCAAATAAACCATTTCCTCCACTGCAATAACCTGCCTGAAGAAACAGTGGAAAGTTGTTTTGATCTATATTTGTAAGTAAATGAAGTCGATTCATTTCAAGCGTCGCTAAGAAAACGCATAGATAGTAATTTTATTAAAATTTGTCAAAAATTCAGTTGCTCCACGCGTTGTAAGTCAGGCTTCAGTATTTCAAGCAGAAATTCTCGCTTGTCTGTACAAGAAGTTCAGGTTCTGAGTAACTCAAAGGTTCCATTGAATCTCTTATATATCTTTGTTACTGTGATCTCTCTGTTGCAGCGAATTTGGGAAAAAAAAATTATTTTTATACAAAAATCTCACCGTTCGGCCAACATGTTTTGAATGTTAGGCCCAATTTGAACAGTTTACCTCAAGAATTTTAAAGCGCGATCAGCCTTTGTTTGGAGAGGGGCTTCGGATCTTTATCTATGAAATCAAAGGCATCAAAGGATGCATCTAGGTGTCACAGTGCGTTTCGTAAATAGTTAATCAAAGTACCGTGAAGTTCTATTTTGGGGAGGCGTTGTTCAGGCAATATACCGGAACATCAATGTTTCACAGGAATTCGCCCGTGAGAGGGGAGCCGATCCCTAGAACTGGGTGAAAATTGAACACGATGAACAACGGGAATTGCATGCAGACATCAGAGACAGACAGACACACGTACATACATACACGCACGCACACACACGAAGCAAAGACAGGTAGTTACTGTGAAGCTGTGGGAATGACAGACTTGAAGAATGTCTATGGAAACAAGTTTAATGTTGGAGACGTTCGTCAGAAATATAGCGGAGAAAAAGCATCAAAGAAACAGACAAAGAATCATTTATCAGAATTGCAAGAGAAAGAAGGAAGGGACATCAGGAAAAAGTCCGTAGCATGAATAAACATGTGCGTCCTTAACTTCCTGTAACTCAGCGACATTTCTTTTTTTTTTTTTTTACCAGGGAAATCCTATTTAATGAGAAAGGTTTATGTAGATCATTCTTTTTGATCGCCGGCAATCAAAGAGGTGTTTTCTTTCTAATCCCTGGTAATTTGGGAAGCATAACGACAGTTTCCCATGAACTTATAAAGTCGCTTTGCTCTAATTAAGGAAATTAATCCATTTGAAGCTGTTATTTGATTACTCTCTCTCTCTCTCTCTCTCTCTCTCTCTCTCTCTCTCATTCGTTTTATTGGTGACCTCTCTCTCTCTCTCTCTCTCTCTCTCTCTCTCTCTCTCTCTCTCTCTCTCTCTCTCTCTCTCATCCGTTTTATTGGTGACCTTTTTATCTGATTTATTCATTTGCCTTTTTAATCAGTTTTGCGCTGCTGAGAAATATTGATGTTCGCTTTCGAATGTCCGTATATATCCCTTGCTTCCTATTACCGTAATACAAGCTCTCTCTCTCTCTCTCTCTCTCTCTCTCTCTCTCTCTCTCTCTCTCTCTCTCTCTCTCTCTCTCTCTCTCAACGTGAATTTATCCCATGGCTTATTTGGCGGGCGAACTCCTCCTCACGGCGAATAAACTTGCTAATTGCTTCGGACCCTCTATCTAATTGAGTCATTATTACCATTCTTGCATCGTGTTCGTGCGTTCATTCATTTCCTAACTCGAGTTATCAGTCTTTTGTTTATAATCGTTTGAATTAGTCTTTTATATCCCGTTATTAGAGCATTATGTGTTTATACGCACTAATTGCTTAATTGTTCGTCAGTGTTATGTTATAAGATTACGCTCATTAGCGAGTCCCACAAACATCTTTTCTCCTTACTATACGTCTACCTCCCTGTTGCTGGATTTTTTTACCTTTCGAAACTATTATTATTATTATTATTATTATTATTATTATTATTATTATTATTATTATTATTATTATTATTATTATTATGTAAGAGTTTGCAACCAAAAGCGGCACCACATTTATGAGAAAATGCTGATTTCATTTCCTAAAAGAACACTTATAAGAAAATGCTGATTTTATTTCCTAAAAAATGCTTATGAGAAAATGCTGATTTTATTTCCTAAAAAACGCTTATGAGAAAATGCTGATTTTATTTCCTAAAAGAACGCTTATGAGAAAATGCTGATTTTATTTCCTAAAAGAACACTTATGAGAAAATGCTGATTTAATGTCTTAAAAGAGCGGTTATGAGAAAATGTTGATTGAGTTTCCTAGAAAAATAAGGAGGAACGATTTAATAAACGGCTTGTGTTATTAAGGGGATCATAATTATGCAAACTTGATCAGCTATCACCTACTGACTCATCCCTGAGACAATGGCTTGAAACATAAAGTCACTGACGAATTGCTGATATTGCAATGAAAGCTCTCCTCTCTAGCAACTTTTCATCTCTATTGCCCCTCGGTTTTACAGATTATTTTTCTAATATCTCATATTTTATTCGTTTTTTATAAAAGAAAACTCTTTAGATGGCTATTGGTCTGTCCATCCGCACTGTTTCTTTCCGCCCTCAGAAGTCTAGAGGGCTGCAAATTTGTATGTTGATCATCCACCCTCCAGTCATCAATCATACCAAATTGCAGCCCCCTAGCCTCAGTAGTTTTATTTTATTTAAGATTAAAGTTAGCCATGATCGTGCGTCTGGCACCGCTATAGGTACCAACAACACAAGCCACCACACCGAGCCGTGACTAAAAGTTTCATGGGCCGCGGCTGAGAGTTTCATGGGCCGTGTTTGAGAGTTTCATACAGCACTGTACGCTGTACAGAAAACTCGATTGCGCCGAAGACACTTCGGCGCATTTTTTACTTGTTTTTCATTTGCATTTGACCTGTAATGCAGGTAAGGATCTTTTCAACCGATAAGGCCTAAGTGACTGAGATAGTGAATCCAGTGCCTACTAAAGGTCTCAGTTTAAGCAACATCAAACGAAAATGCTTTTATCTATAAATTTATAATTCCGATCATTATTTGGATATATTTCCCTTATTAAGAAACAAGTGTATTCAATTTCTATAAAAAATCAGCTAAGTTGTTAGTGTTCCAAGTTTGCCATTGTGATGGAAACCCTAATCTATAGAATTCCCGGCCTTGCTAATAGTAATCAAAATTGGGATTTTAATATGTAAACGTAACAGAGCACATGAGCGTACAGAATATCTTTCCAAGCACCAATATTGATCCTGGAAAACCTACAGAACACCATAAACCATTGCTAAATTATTAGGTTATGTTTTAAATACATTTAATAATGATAAAATAGTAAATTCCTTTATTCTCTGACACTGCAAAAACTTTTATAAATGAAACTGTAGAAACGACTTATGTAAATAAAGTTTATCCAAAGCTTTACAAACCGATAAAGTCATGCTTCTGACGACAGACGGTCGCACAGTCCACTTGATAGATTATTTATCATTTTTCTTTTATTAACTGCAATACTTTTACAATGGAAGGCATACTTGCAAATAATCCAAGAGGCGTAAAAATTGCAATGAAGTAAATTTCTGAGCAAAAATCATAGACAAAAATATACAAGTCAAATATGCAAGACCCAGCGATTAGTATGTTAATATATATATATATATATATATATATATATATATATATATATATATATATATATATATATATATATATATATATATCTATATATCATCATTTTCTAACCTCATGCCTTTCATAATGACCGCCTCAACTGAATATCCATTTCATTTTTTTTAGATTCACAGTGTTTTCCTTAATCTACCATACCCATAATACTAAACCATCCTTCCTCCTGTGCGACCAAATAACGAGAAATAGTTGGCTCTGTATCAGAGCTGTGAGTTGGAAACTTCGCAACGAATCGCTGGAAATCATTCTGAAAGTTTAGTCGAGTTCATCTTGGAAAGGGACAGTGAACGTATGGTCGTGTCCACGAGTGGTTATTATGGAGAGAGCATTTACAGAGGTAAAAGAGTCATTGGGCTCATCTCGACGTTACTTTTATACGAGTTTTAGTTTTCTGTAAAAGAAGACTATTGCGCCGGCTTTGTCCGTCTGTCCGTCGGCCTTCAGATCTTAAAACCTACTGAGGCTACAGGACTGCAAATTTGTATGTTGATCATCCACACTCCAGTCATCAAACATACCAAATTGCAGCCCTCTAGACTCAGTAGTTTTCATTTTATTTAAGGTTAAAGTTAGACATAATCGTGCATCTGGCAACGATATAAGACAGGCCACCATCGGCCCGTGGTTAAAATTTCATGAGGCGCGGCTCATACAGCATTATACCGAGACCACCGAAAGATAGATTTATTTTCGGTGGCCTTGGTTATACGATGTACAGAAAACTCGATTGCGCCGAAGAAACTTCGGCATATTTTTTACTTGTCTTTTTATTGTATATATTATACTTTCAAGAAGTAACGTAAACCTTACCTATACATGCAGCTTATTTCTTTAGTTAGTTTTGCTGGTGTCAGCTAACAATTTACGAATCGTTGTTTTGTGCCGAAAGTATTGGGCGCATTCATCTCATGTTTACTGGTAGTTGACGTAATCCCCTGTAAATGTTTTATGAATAAAGAAATTGCTCTTTTTTTTCTTCTTCTTTTTTCTTGACTTGATTGGCCTTCCTTCAGGTTCGATGTGCATTAAGTTTGTTTGAGAATTAAGTGTTAAAATTTATTCTGTGATATGTTTATTGCATTTCAGTATAATACTACGTTATGCAATTGAATGTAGTTTGTGTATTTTTGTCATTACTTAATTCTTAAACAGATCATTTATTCCACCGCATTCCATAAGAGGTTTTGTTCACCTACTTTTACTGTATTCCTGTAAATGGAAATATAAATCAGATCAAAGAGGTTGAAGTTTTTCTTATTATTATTATTATAATTTTTTTTTCTATCACAGTCATCCTATTCGACTGGGTGGTTTTTATAGTGTGGGGTTCCGGGTTGCATCCTGCCTCCTTAGGAGTCCATCACTTTTCTCACTATGTGCGCTGTTTCTAATAGCATGCTCTTCTGCGTGAGTCCTAGAGCTACTTCGGCTTCTAGTTTTTCGTGGTTCCTTTTAGGATCTTGGGATCGTGCCTAGTGTTCCTATGATTATGAGTACAATTTACACTGGCATATTCCATATCCTTCTTATTTCTATTTTCAGGTCTTGATACTTATCTATTTTTTCTCTTTCTTTCTCCTCTACTCTAGTGTCCCATGGTATTGCGACATCAGTGAGTGATATTTTCTTCTTGATTTGTCAATCAGCGTCAAGTCCGGTCTATTGGCTTGTATCCCCGTATCTGTTCTGATGCCATAGTCCCAGAGGATCTTTGCCTGATCGTTTTCTATCACTCCCTCAGGTTGATGTTGTACCACTTATTACTGCAAGCTAGCTGGTGTTTCTTGCACAGGCTCCAGTGGAGGGCTTTTGCTACTGAATCATGCCTCTTTCTGTACTGGTTCTGTGCAACCGCCGGACATTCGCTTGCTATGTGGTTTATGGTCTCGTCTTTCATATTGCACTTCCTGCATACGGGTGAGATGTTATTTCCATCTATTGCTCTTTGGACATATCTTGTTCTTAGGGCCTGAACTTGTGCCGCTGTTAGCATTCCTTCTGTTTCCTTCTTGAGCTCTCCCCTCTGTAGCCATTGCTATGTTTCATTGCTGGCCAGTTCTTTATTATTATTATTATTATTATTATTATTATTATTATTATTATTATTATTATTATTATCTTAACTCGTTTCTTCCATCCTTTAAAATGATGCTGCTTTGTTCCATTTTCCATCGCACCATCTGTAACTGAAAAGCTCGTGTTCATTTTATACAGCCTTTCTGTTTGACGTTTTAACTAGAAATCAGTAAAGATTAATTAGTTTGCATGAAGTTCCTGTAGGTCAGGTCAGCTTGTTATTTTAATATAGGATTGTAACTACCTCCGGCTCCGAATTCTTCTCGTTTGATACACGTCTGACCAAGACGGGGCTTTCTTGTCGGTGACTTTAAGACAGAGTGTCCACAACAATGAATAGAATTTTTTTCTTGGATCTATATATATACTTTTACTCTTGTATTTTTAGCACAGGAAGTTGAATCGAAATTCTAACCGTGCATCTAAACTGCAGTAAAACATGTCATAAACACACGTCGGTAACTTACTGCACACATATCACAGACAGGTTGAATGATAGGCAATCCTGATCAGTGCTTTCTACGATTATCCAGCACTTGTCAAAGATTCGTTCTCCACTTAAGGCCGCTGACTTCTTTTCAAGTTGTTAGTGATATGCATGCATTATATGCTGACTTGTGTTGACGACATTCTTTGCTCTAATGGGAACACAACATAAGGGCTAATTAAATTTTTATCGGTTACTTTGCTGGTACTTCCTCACAATCGATAAGAACATTTTGAGTAACGAAAATAATTAGCATCTGATGTCCAATAAAGCAAAGTGTGCATATGTGATTCCATCTCCGTCATTTTTATTAATCTGTGCTGTCTTCAGGTAGAGACTAAATATCCAGAGATACACAGCATCTTTTCGATTTCTTTTTTAAAAATATTAAATTCATGCTCGACACGAGACATCATATGATTAACTCATTTTAGTTTTCTGTAAAAGGAAACTATTGTACCGGCTTTGTCTGTCCGTCCGGCCTCAGATCTTAAAAACTACTGAGGCTAGAGGGCTGCAAATTGTTATGTTGATCATCCACCCTCCAATCATCAAACATAACCAATTGCAGCCCTCTAGTCTCAGTAGTTTCTATTTTATTTAAGGTTAAAGTTAGCCATGATCGTGCGTCTGGCACCGCTATAGGTAACAACAACACAGGCCACCACCGGACAGTGGGTGAGTTTAATGGGCCGCGGCTAAGAGTTCCATGGGCCGTGGCTGAAAGTTTCAGACAGCATTATACGCTGTACAGAAAACTTGATGGCACCGAGGAAACTTCGGCGCAATTTTTACTTGTTTAGAACTGCGACAACCTGGAAGCATAGTATTTCACCCATATATTTCAGCTATGTAAGAAGCCAAAGGGTCCAACTTTACCTCAAAACTTGCCGAAGGACGGCTGTCTCTTTCTCTGCACTGAGCCTGTGTTGGCTGCAGCTACAAAGTTAAAAAGTTAAGTATATCTTAGTTTAACCAGACCACTGAGCTGATTAACAGCTCTCCTAGGGCTGGCCCGAAGGATTAGATTTATTTTTACGTGGCTAAGAACCAATTGGTTACCCAGCAACGAGACCTACAGCTTATTGTGGAATCTGAACCACATTATAGCGAGAAATTAATTTCTATCACCAGAAACAAATTCCTCTTGTTCTTCACTGGCCGGTCGGAGATTCGAACTCGCGACCAACAGAGTGGTAGCTGAGAACAGAACCCGCTCACCCAGCGAGGAACTGCTGCAACTACAAATATCGCGATGCGGTTAAAACTTAAATGACGTTTGACCATGGCAAGACACAAGTTTACAGAAAGATCAAAATTACATGTAGAACTAAGGAACTTTTCAGCTTCAGGCTTAGTGAAATCAAACTTTTATATTGAAAAAGAGCCCTTATTATCCAGTTATATTTTTTCATCTTTCAGTCCATTTTTCGCCACGTTTACCTATTTTCCCAAACAAAAGTAACATTTACCGTGCACCAGCTTCCAAACTGTCATTATTTTTCACTCTGCCTTAAGTAGCTGACAATCATTGGCAAGGAAAAAACCGTTGATAAATGAAACCTGAGAATATGACAAATAATAATATGGTACATGTACTTTTCAGTAAGTCTGTGCTATCTAAAAGGGAGAAAAATAAACTGGAAAAAATTGGGTAAATGCCATTATTTTTTCTAGTGTATTTACTCTAAAAAAAATACTGGCTGTATTTTCATTATAAGGGTAATTAAATGATAAAGATATATTAAGAAAAAATGTTGAATTCCAGACAACTGTACCATTTGGAAGTAGTCATAAGAATTAGGACTCGTGTTCATTCATTCAGTAATAATCATCCTCCCAGAACTATTGAATATTGGTTGTTACTTTATTTCCGTGTACCTTAAGACTAAGCCCCTTTTTCCGATGGCATTTTGATAATGGTAATAACGCAACAGTTTCACACCGAGCCATATCTTTCTCATCTGATTAGAATACAGAAATAAAATAGATGATACCTTCCCAGCAATGCACACCACGCAACTCAATCAAATATGTTTAATTTTTAAACCAGCATTATCATATACGCTTTTAACACTACTACACAGCAAGTATAAGGTTCTCGTGTCCTTTCGGACCTTCGATTAGATGTCAATTGGAGCAATTATAATTTGAATGCTTTTGCGAATACTTCTATTATCCTGTCCATGGTCGTGTTAAGTATCTTTTCATCTCTCTCTCTCTCTCTCTCTCTCTCTCTCTCTCTCTCTCTCTCTCTCTCTCTTTTCATTCCGTGGCACAGCACCCACGAGAATTTTAAAGAACGTAATTACGTCATTAAAAGGTCTATCTGTTTTCGGATAACGATGATTGGCAGGTTTTAAATTGTACGTCAGTCACGCTGTTTCAGAGATGAGACCAGTGAATAAAAATGTGAGTGAATCTGAATCTTCCTTTGCCTTCCCTTGATTTCTCCCTCTTGTCTTTCCCTCATTTTTCTTCCTTTGAGATTTTTATTCCTTTCTAAACGGAAGCAGTCTTTACATTGCGGTTTCGTAGCTGAAAGATTTGCAGCATCATAGAACATTTCGTGAGCAGATAGGGTTTTTTTACTCATCCTTAGGTAATCCTACAGCTTACAACGTCCTGTTATGAATCGATTGTTCTGCAAATGCACTTCTCCCTTAAAGCAACGTCCATATTGCAATTTCTTATAGGATGAAGCAACTCCCTCTGCAATAGATGCTGTTTCCAAATACTTCAGAGATTCACAAAGGTGCAGATGTCCAAAGTTAAGGAAGAGATTATGACTCTCAAGTAGCGTCTGTCATTGTTACCATACGCGTTTATGGTTTCAGCATTTCTGACGCAAACCGAGGTGCTTCTGAAGTGTACGGTATATGAACCACCTTCAGGCACTAAAACAGAAAAATCCACAAACACCATGTAAACCTTGAGAGTGAAACAAAAATGACAAAAAATGAATGAAATACTACATTTTTTCATTACTGCGTCTCTGATTCTGAAATATCCTAAAATTTGGAAGAACTGATCATTTTACCGGAGGAACTTTTCTTCTTTTCAATTGTAAACGCTGACATATGCTACAAAGGTATGTATCCACCTTTGCTGCGCGTTTAGTGCAAACCCGTTGGGGATGACCGTAAAAACATAAACAAAAGACTGTAAATATCATAAAGATAATGGCCCCCAAGAAATATTAGTCCTAGATAGCGACTCCCGAAAACCCTTGGGGGTCACTATCTAGGAAAGATCCCTACAAAGACTGAAATCACTTCTTCGTGTAACATTGAGTATGTTGTTCTGTCTCTCATCATCTTGCACTTGACCTTTGAAGTTCATATGAGGTTCTGATGAATTAAATTTCAGCGAAGGGTGTTTCGAAGAAAATTATAACGAAGCAAATCAGTATAATTTCAAATATACATTTTTCCCGAGTCTCCCCTTCAGCTCTTAGGAACAGGATATACCGTCAGTAATCTTTTTTTTTTAATATTTACCTGTTCAACTGACAGAACTAAAGTCTAAAAGTTAAAAGTTTTTTTACGAAGTACAATTTAATGGAGCCGAATCCTGGATAAAATCGTAGCGGACACTTCAAATGTTCTATAGCCAAGTATCCTTCAGCCGAGAGGCATGAAATCTAAAGTGTAACAAAAGTTTGAAAACACAACGGCCATTAAGGGGGAAGGATGATCTCTCTCTCTCTCTCTCTCTCTCTCTCTCTCTCTCTCTCTCTCTCTCTTTGTGCGGGGGATGTCAAACCTCCTCCACCGTCCAAAGTCCCCAATCCACTGTCATGACCATCCCGCAATCCCAGTAAACGCTCCATTTCTATCACACTGTTGTATACGAGAACCCACATGTCAATGTTGATACATTGTAGACCCCTACAGTATGTAGCATATTTTACCTTGTGTCTTCATCATAGTGAATTGTAACTCTTCACGCAGTGGAAAATGTGGCTTTGTCTTTGCGTACGCTCGTTTGTGCAAATCATTCTGAAAGAATACATTTTTAATTGCATTCACGCACTGATATACGATTGTAAGTATAAATGAATATTCATGCATACACTCATCTGTTTATACTTTCACATCCGCGAGAAGATTGACAGGGCTTAGCACTTCAGTCCGATAAACAAAACCAATAAATACATTTACAATAATGTGTGGTCATAAGCAACTTTGCGTCGCGCCGTGTTTTGAATATCCGATGCAAATGATATTATCTTGATATCAAATATGATCACTGTTAAACGGATTTTGCTTATCCACACTCGGACTGAATAATGAAATGCACTGGCATATCATGCGGATTTTGGGTGATCGCCTTTGAGGGCGTTTTAGTCTCAGCACATCCGAAGGTAATACGAAACTGATGAAGTGGACTCTCTCTCTCTCTCTCTCTCTCTCTCTCTCTCTCTCTCTCTCTCTCTCTCTCTCTCTCTCTCAGAATTGTGTTTCAGCAGAGCATATGTGTATGTATGTATGCATGTATGTGTGTGTGAGTGCGCGTGTGTGAAAAGATATAAGAATCATGCAATTTATGCTTGGTCTATTATCTGTAAATAGTGGTGTGAGGAACAATCGATAAACTTCAGTATAAACTGAAACTTCTCGTCATTCTTTTATCAGTTCTTGCATATCCGCGATCTATATTTCTTAGACCAGGCTTGGTGTGAAAAGCCAGTGAAAGACCCATTTTGACTTTTGCCTGAAGTTACATAAACTCTGAGGATCAGATATGATCACAACAAGATGAACCGTCTTTTAAAATACACTAATCTAAGAAGCTCATTGTAAGCGAAAGCATATTTAATTTTTTACACGATGAATCTAAAACCAAAATTTGATTGGGTTTTCCACATCTGTGCGAGTTGCAGATACACAAAGGAGTCAATACCATCCCAATGAAGGAAAACGGAACCTGTAATCAAATATAAAGAAAACCATATCACGTTTCATGCGGACAAGTAATTAAACGTATTGCGTGAATAGATCCGTTTCGCCTCCAGAGAGATGCTAGGAAAGCCATAGTTAAATCCTTTGATTGCTCCCTTAAGATACTCCATCGTTTTCAGTCCTTCCAATTTTCTCTCACGCTAAGTCGGATGAAGCCTTTCACTGTTATTTGATCCGTTCGCCTCTGATTCCCGGGAATTTCCCGTTGAATCGTCGTTCATTAACTCTTACTCTTGTTATCATCATTGTTTTTGTTGTGTCCGTTAGAGTTGTAAGAATGTTATCGAATTTATCATCAACATTTTTCGCATTTTTCCTAGATAGTGGCCCCAAAGGTTTTCGGGGGTCGTTATCTAGGACTAATAGTTCTTGAGGGTCATTATTTTTATGATATTTACAGTCTTTTATCTATGTTTTTACGGTAACCCACAACGGGTTTGTACCAAACACGCCAAAGGTAAGAATATCTTAGTTTAACCAGACCACTGAGCTGATTAACAGCTCTCCTAGGGCTGGCCAGAAGGATTAGATTTATTTTACGTGGCTAAGAACCAACTAGTTGCCTAGCAACGGGACCTACAGCTTATTGTGGAATCGGAACCACATTATGACGAGAAATTAATTTCTATCACCAGAAATAAATTCCTCTAATTCTTCATTGGCCGGTCGGAGAGTCGAACGCTGGGCCAACTGAGCCAACAGCGTGCTAGTCGAGAGCTCTACCCACCCCTCCAACAAAGAACTTACCAAACACGCCAGAGAGGCGGATACATACCGGGTTAAAACCCTTGGGCGTCACTATCTAGGAAAGATCCCATTTTTCTTCTAAGTATTAGCATTACTCTCTTTGTTGTCATGTTACATAATCAGTATGGCATAGAACAGTACAAAGACTAATAGGCCAAAGAATTCTCCACTGGGAGGGGGGGAAAAATAATATGACGAAGAAAAGTCTTTTTACTCGAAACCAAAGAAAGTGTTTGAATAAAAATATGTCGGGTTCTCTTTACTTTTAAATCACAATTTGAACTGTTCCACCCTGAGCATGCAACAAAACAAAAACAAAGGCAAATGCATATCTCGTTTCTTCTAACATGACAGAAAGTACCCTGCAAAGGAAAGCCTTCAAATAAAATCGAAAAATCTCCTCTAGTAAGCAAAGATCTCACATCACATATCATTAAATAAAGAAATTTTAGTTTATGATCTAGAACTCTTTTCACGCGCCTCTTGCACTTTGTTAGAAATAATTCCTTCGTCGATTACAATTTCCTTTTATGGTTGCAATTTCGCCTCACATATAACTCATTTTTTATTAAGTCTAACATGAAGTTTCGTTTGCATTTAAATTTCCGTACCTTCTATTTTGTTTGCTGTAACACGAAAATATTTTTTATTTTCTGACGTTCTCATCATCAATATTTCAAAGTTCCCTGCAGGAAATCAAGCTTTTCTCCATTTGTTTTTAACTTCTTGGCATAATTTTGATACTTCACGTGCCCATGAAAAGCTTCGTTGATATTTTCTCGTAAAAATTTATGATTCTTCATCTAGATGTTTAGATGGGCTGCATATTGCCTTCTAACTCTTGTTTTGCTTTAAACATTTTTTTTCTTGGCGATTCACAATATAAGAGACCTTTTCAAATCATTCTAAAGTTTTCTCTCACTACCTTTGGATCTTATGCCGTGTAAGCAGAAAAAGTCCTTTACACGAATCTGGAATTCCGTTTACAAATCTGAAGTCTTTCTCATTTGACCTTGATTTTCTGAAGCAGATTTCCAATTCAAAAATAAAAAATCATCGATTCTCATCTTATAACCCGTTCGAACCAAATTCATCCAATGTAATTCTTCCATCTGTAGTCGAATAAAACCAACAACAATAACGTTAAATGACGGACAGAAAAAACTGAAGCACATTAGTTCATAGAATTCCTATTACGTGATGGCATTCCTCTCCTCATATATATGGATTTCAGAAACCTAATTCACTATCGGTTGGCGTTCTTTATTCAAGATACACGCCAACCTTCGTGTGTTTTTTTTTTCTCTCACCCAGGAATTCGGTCCGGTTGCCGCTGGGGCGTGTTTGTTATATGAGTCGCACCCCGATCGATTTTACAATAGAGATTAATTCGTAACTGCGGGTTCTAATCACGCTCTCATTTCAAAGGTCTTACTTACCTTCCTAGACCCATTGCACGTCGCTCTTTTGTCATCGAGAGAACTTTTATAGGTAATTGTGATTGTATTACATTATTTAATTTATTCGTACACACAACAATCACACACACACACACACACACACACACATATATATATATATATATATATATATATATATATATATATATATATATATATATATATATATATCTTCTTCTTCTTTTAACGTGCTTTTTCCCCATTTTTGTATGGGGTAAGCACGATGCCTTCTTTGAAGGACTTTTGATTTGGCTTTGGGGTAGACCGTAGTCTCGATCGGCTGCCCTGCCCGACATAGACCCCGGTAGCGTATGTTTATATCATACCCGACCCAACGCCCTTTCTTTCGGCAGCGAGTTGTTGCGCGGGTAGGGCGAGAGTTCGAGACGTGTGAGATGTTTGTTATGTTTTTAGAAGGTGTTGTAGTGGCTTTGTTTTGTGTGTGTATTTAGTCTGTAACACCCATTTGCTTTTAAGCAAACCTATCCGTTGATTACATATATAATCCCGGGATGTCTACACGGATAGCAAATGCCTCTCTGATCAGTCGGCTGCGGATTTGAACCCGCGCCACAGACCTCTACGAAGTATAATACTGAGCCATCGAGGCTCCCATATATATATATATATATATATATATATATATATATATATATATATATATATACATACACACACACAAATATGTACCTGGGGCAGGGGACATTCACCACAGTAATGTCTGGATAAATTGGACAGTCACTTCAGCAATGCTTGGATAAAAGGGACAGTCAGAACAGTAATACCTGGATAAAAGGGACAGTCACCCCAGTAATGTCTGGAAAAAAGGGAGTCAGCATAGTAACACCTCGGTAAGAGGGACAGTCAGCATAGTAATACCTGGATGAATGGGACAGTTAGAGGAATAATACATGGATAATTAGGATAGTCAGTAGAGTAATACCTGGGTAAAAGGGATAGTCAGTACCATAATACTTGGATAATTGGGAAAGTCAGTAAAGTAATACCTGGATAAAAGGGACAGCCACCACAGTAATAACTGGATAAATGGTACAGTCACTGCAGTAATACCTGGATAAAAGGGACAGTCAGCACAGTAATACATGGAAAGATGGGACAAACATCACAGTAATGTCTGGATAAATGGGACAGTTAGTACGAGGAGGCGCAGGAAAATTTTTCAGAGTCCTTCAGGGTTTTTCCGGGCAGCGCAGGGTTGGTCAGCTAGAATATATATATATATATATATATATATATATATATATATATATATGTGTGTGTGTGTGTGTGTGTGTGTGTATGTATATATACATTCATACATGTATATATATTTATATAGATATATGTATATACTGTAGTATGTACATATAATGCGTGCTTTTGTGTCTGCGTGTGTATATGTATAGCGTGGGCGCTCAGAGCCATTTGAACATGCTCCTAGAATGGTGCTGAGCCACCCCGGTGGAACAAATGTGACATCCATAGCATTGTCTTAATGATATTGAGAACGCTTTCCTTTCTTCTTTGAAAGAACTCAACTATCCATTATTTTACAGGTGAGAAAGCTGACAGAAATCTTCTCTAATCTGAATCTTTGATACAAGTTACTGGAGGATAATGAGGCCATCAAACCACCGTGTTGTTTTGCAGGACGAACACGCAAACACTCCCACCAACGTATATGGAGACATATATATGGGAATACTCATATACAAACGATAAATGCTCAAGTGCGTTACAGTGGGTTATGTTTCAAGCCTAATTTTAGAGTCAATGAAGATAACAATCACTTATTGGTTTGATGCAACCCCTCATTTAAATAACAAAACCTAATATATAAAGATAATATAAAGTATTATCTTCAAGCCTGGCAGCCTTGCACCTTCTAGGAAAACAAATGTTATCGCAGAAGAGTAGCTGTCACACTGCACTCGGGGCAAAAAATTTTATACTAATTATCATTTCAGAAAAGTAGCATTAACAGCATTTTTGTCAAATTCCTGGGTCTTGTTGACCGTAGCCCTATTAAGACCGTGATAAAATGAGTTTTGGTAAAACTATTTAAACATTCACAACGAAAGTTCCAATGCTCTAATGACTGGTCGTAAATAAGAAAATTTATTGTATGTTATGCATTTCTATTAGACATTTTAAACTTATTTCAGTAGATAAAAACCAAAGTCTCGGTTTTCTTCGCCTCCATAAATTTTTCCTTATAAAGTAAGCAGTGGTAATATTTACGTTAAGGTTTGGACATTTGATGACAATTACCCAATGCGTAAATTCGAATATTTTCAACCAATTTGTGTTCAATAAGTGTATTAATTTATTCTTATTTGAATTAGGCGCTGCTCTGCTTTTTTGCATTTTGGGTCTCATCAGCTAGTAGTGTGTTTATTTTCATTTATTAATCTGAAATTAACTTGCACATTGAACTTATTTAAATGGGAACGGAGAGAGAGAGAGAGAGAGAGAGAGAGAGAGATTGATACCCAACTTTCCTGCCCTTTTTCATTCTCTATTATATTACAAGTTTAGTATATGCGCGCAGGTTCCTCAGCAGCAAAAAGCTATTACGCTATATTTTATGATATATCGTAATTGTTGGGAATTCATCATCTCCCCACCACAGAATAAAAGGAATCTTTATTTTCACAAAACCACAGGCTGTAAAAGTACCAGTGGCGATTAAATTCCAAATACCCACAAAATAGCCATTAAGAAGTTCATTTGTCTTTGTAAGCCGATTGTCTTAAAATGTTCATCTCTGAATTACTGAGCGAATGCATCCAGTTGTAGCCTATATCTCTGAAAAAAAAGTTATATATATGATAGAGATAACGACGGCAGAAATTCTAAATTATGCATTTACTTTACAAATTTTCTTTAAAAAGCGATAAAAAATACTAAGGACTTTGTTTACCAGAGAGTCTTTCATCATTATCTTCATCATCATTGTTTTAATAGCTGTAATTGCTATTGTCCTAAATACGTTAGTCTTTATTTTTTTTTTATAAAAAACGCATATATAACAATCACAAGAAAAATTCCACGTCTTTGCAGTACAGTGAAGAGCAATGTTTTAGCATTTGGTTTTTCTTTCTAAAAAACAAGAAATTTCTCACACAACTTTGATCCTTAACCCCAATTGTTGAGTCTGGCAGCATACGAGTACTTCCATTTCCGTTACAAAAGATCAAACAGCCTGAATGTATTTACGACATTTTAATCTTCTCTTCACTGTCGCTACAGCAATTTGCTGAAACGTTTCTTCGTACAATTTCTTATTTTCCTATGGTTTATATTCTTCTCTATACACAGGAACTAAGAGCAAAGCATTATGTTCACAAAAATGTAAATAATAATTTTCCAAAACTTTTGCCACTCTTCCATCTCTAAACGTTGAACGATAATACGACACAATTTATCCAAGTCCTGAAAATCCTCCAAGTAATTGATATCTCTGGGGGAAACAAATTCACCAATTATATTCATTCAATTACCACAGGGAGAAACCGTTCCTGGAGACAAACGGCTAAATTGTAATTATTATTCAAAGACCCTCTTTACTCCAAGGCACGTTAGGGAAGAGGGTTACCCATGCCCCAGTTCACGCTTGGGCTTCTCTCCCTGTAAATAACTACCACGAAGAGCTGTGTTACTTTAGATGGGGAATTTCTTTTAAAAGGGAGAGAGAGAGAGAGAGAGAGAGAGAGAGAACGGATATATACTCCTCAAGTACTATGTCCATAAGAAAACTTTACCTAGAGAATTGAACCAATTTACAGTAGATATATATATATATACATATATATATATATATATATATATATATATATATATATATATGTATATATATTTATTTATTTATTTTAGTGCGTGTGTGTGTGTTTCTGTATGTATGTGTATATTCATAATTGTATGTATGTATGTGCAGAGAGAGAGAGAGAGAGAGAGAGAGAGAGAGAGGCGGGGAGATAGATAGACAGAGAAAGAGAGAGAGAGTAGTAAAAAGCATCGATAAAGGCAGAGGAGGATCTTGTTGGTAATAAGAGAGAGAGAGAGAGAGAGAGAAGAGAGAGAGAGAGAGAGAAAGAGAGAGAGAGAGAGGGGGCGGGGGGAGAGAGAAAGGCAAGGGAGTAGTCTGGAGACTCAAGCAGACCTTGGGAGAGACTTCTCTCTTATAATGACGCTTAGGAAGTCTGTTATTTGGATCGCTCGACTCTTTGTAGATAATTGTGACTATCTTGGATCTGTCACAAAACTGACAGCAGAGACAGAGAGAGAGAGAGAGAGATAGCACCTGAAGAGAGCAGGAGAATAAAAGAGATAAATCACGAAGCAGTGATAACAGAGTAAAATTAATATGACTGGAAAAGAGAAGATGAGTAGATCCGAAAAGATGGAAAGACGAAGCAAAGAAATGGATAAAAAAAACATTATTGGGAAAGATGAGGTAAACAAAGCGAAGACAGACAGACAGACTGACAGACTGACATACGGGCAGACTGACAGAAAAGAAAGCACAATAATAGCAGGTACCAGAATATAAAGTGCTGTTGCCAGAACTCCCACAAATGCACCGAGCAAGGAAAACCAGCTTTAAAGGAATCAATATGTTACATCCAAGTTACAAAAGTCTCTTGTCATTATCTCCATTAACATGGAGAATTCGCCCTTCCGGCATTGAAGTTTAAGGGTCATTTTCATGGATTTTTAAGTTGTCGATGGTTAAGCCACTGTTGCTGCTCATTGTTTCCTTGCTGACTGCAACAAATTCTTTCTTTCTTTTTATCTATTTTCGTCTTCTTTCGTTTTCTTGGCGACTTTGAAAGTTTTAAAAGATGTTCAAAGACAAATTGTTTTGACTTTGAGAACAGCATCAAGTCATGGATATAATGAAGCCTGTAGATATGTCACAAAGTTTTTGTAAGACCTTTCTCCACCACGTGATAGATTCCGTTCCATTATTTTTCAATGCCTTGTCAATCATTGATTAAGAACTTTTTGGTCATGTGTCGTTTCTTAGTCCCTGTTTTGAGTAAGATCTGGATATATGACCAGTTGTAAGTCAGCGATGATCCTCCTTCATAAATCTTCTTCATACAAAATTAATATCTGACGAAAAAGAATACACTGGTGAAAAATAAATCTTAGCCTGCATAAATTCATGTATGTATGCGCAGGAATATTCTTACAAACGGAAATATTACTAGAATGAACTGCATAATATATATATATATATATATATATATATATATATATATATATATATATATATATATATATATATATATATATATATATATATATATATATATATATATATATATATATAGTACATATAGATAGATAGATTTATATATATATATATATATATATATATATATATATATATATATATATATATATATATATATATATATATATATAAATATATATATACATTTATTTATATGTGCGTGTGCGTTTCCGTGTCAACATTTCCCCTTTATAGCCAGATACAGATAACAGCAGAGGAGGCGAAGGATGGAAAATTGATAAGCTATTATTTTGTAAAAAAAGAAGAAAAAAAAAGGCGTCATTCTATGACCTGCTAAGCACACTTTAGTTCCCTAACTGTCGAAATTGCACAGCAAAACAAACCTCCTGTTGTTTATACTTGAAAGACAGAAAATAAACACGTATATTCTAGAATATTCCACTGTGAACATTCTTTACAATGTACATCCACTTTTCCTACAAGTTTCCTGGGTTTTGCGTCTCCTGACTGTTTCAAATTTCAAAGAAAGTGAGAACCTTTATTAATCGTCTATGTAGGTATTTTCATGTTTGTGGGAAAATGTTGCTTGTAGGGCAAGGTAGATCCGTAAAATAAGACGGAATTGATAAGGATGCTACTTCTATAACTACGTTACCCAAGTTTGTCAATATATATATATATATATATATATATATATATATATATATATATATATATATATATATATATATATATATATATATATATATATATATATATATATATATATATATATATATATATATATATATATATATATGTATATATATATGTATATGCATGAACGTTTAGGTTCTGCAAATATTTTTATACTTAGGGCGTTCGAACGTGACTAGTGAACATACACACGAACATGGTGATACACAGAAAAATATATGCATGTGTGTATACATACATATATATATATATATATATATATATATATATATATATATATATATATATATATATACATATATATATACAGTATATATATATATATATATATATATATATATATATATATATATATATATATATATATATATATATATATATTACATGTATGTATACATACATGCATATATTTGTGTGTGTGTCACCATGTTAGTGTGTATGTTCACTAGTCACGTTCGAATGCCCTGCAAGTATAAAAATATTTGCAGAACCTAAACGTTTGAGCATCAAACGGACTTTTAAGCTTACGTGTATGGCATATAAATAATCGCATTCCTTATTTTTACAATTACAATAAAAATGTTTATCATTAAACAAAATAGCTTCCCTTTATTCATATTTCTATCAGTGACGGGAAAGCCCGTCCTTTTAAGGGAGTCCTTCATCAAAGTCTTTTGTCTCTTTATCATATCACAGAAAATAAATGTTATTTTTATTCGGTACTTTAGCGCGGCGTTTACATCAACTCAAAATCTGCATCACGTTCTCCAATTCTTTAGCTTTTTTTTTTTTCTCCTTAGTTTTTCTTAACCTCCTTGTCCAGCGCGGAGTTTGTTTTCCCTATTCTTGTAGTCATTATTTCTTTTCGGAAGACAAAAAAAAAAATCAGATGTTTTCCTTTCAACAAAGGTGATTTGTTCCAATTAGCAGCCATTGTATGCGACGGTAAACTTATTCATAAATCATCTCATAATTCCCTAAGATAAAAATGCCGTTTTATATCTGTTGGCGAACAAGTGAAAAGGGGAACAGAAGAAGAGGAAGAAGAAAAAGAAGACGAAGAAGAAAAAGAAGAAGAAGGCGATGATGAAAGCGAAATGAATGATGGTACAGGGGAAACAAAACGGGTAAAAACATCAGGGAAGAGATTGATAGATAATGAATACACGAGGGATAATGGAGGTAATCTCTTTTTTGGACTCTGATGCAGAGGAGGAGCAAAGGAACTGTTATTTTCATCAAATATTGTGGGGGAGAGAGAGAGAGAGAGAGAGAGAGAGTGAGAGAGAGAGAGAGAGAGAGAGATCAGGCTGCTTGCTGGGAATTCTATTCTTCATTCTGTTGTCTTTCCATCAACAAATGAGAAAGGTGAAATGACGTACAGTGGAACGTGACAAGAAAATCAGACACACAGTTTTCATCAGGTTTAAAGAGTTAGATCGACAACAAGGTTGAACTAAAAACAGTTCAGAAAGTTCAGTGAGAGAAAATAAAGAATGATTTTTTTATGAAATGTCAAAAAGCGTAGCATGAAAGAAAATTGAAAACAGTCAGAAGAAGCAAAGAAACAAACAGGGAAAGACATAAAAAAAAAAGACGTAACCCTAAATCTTAAATCAAGTCTTCAATGACGCAACCGGCTCCATCCTGCGTCGGTGATTTCCCTGTGTTATTATTCAAGAGCCGCAGTTGAACGTGCGGATCGTCATGATGAATGTGGATAATTGGTCGCCTTCTAATTTCATATAATT
Organism: Macrobrachium rosenbergii; assembly: GCF_040412425.1. NCBI lineage: Eukaryota > Metazoa > Arthropoda > Malacostraca > Decapoda > Palaemonidae > Macrobrachium > Macrobrachium rosenbergii. The sequence goes on from NC_089781.1 coordinate 35,501,225, forward strand.
ATCGGAGAGGTTTCTGCTGCTCGTGGGGCGAATCCTATGGGTTGTTCTGGCTCTGCCTCCTGCCGTGAGTTGCAAACGCCAGAGTTCGCGACGCCAGAGATTAGGGGATCCGCGGATTAGCTGGGGGAAAAAAGGGACATTTATTTAAGGGGAAAAAAGATGACCTGTCAGTTGAACTTATCTACTTTGTATTAGGAATCGTAAGAAAGAAAATTCGTAAAGAGAACGTTTATCCACCACAATACACCTGTTCGAATTGTGTCTATAACTCCAACACGTGCACGTTTAATTCTTCTATTGTCCATGTATATAAACATAAGAAATTTTCGTATAAAATCACCATACACTGCCATTCGGCTACAAAGAGATATCAGGCAAACATATAAAAATATACAAGATATTCTCTCTCTCTCTCTCTCTCTCTCTCTCTCTCTCTCTCTCTCTCTCTCTCCGTACCAACCCTTCAGCTTTAGGTAGCTTCCCAGCTCTCCATGCACGTCGGAGTAATTTATCTTGGTTCCACATTCCTCCATTTCCTACTTTACATTTCCTCTTTACTTCGTTTAAAGAATGAAACTCTTAGCATGGCAATTACGTACGAAGAGGAATGAAATCTGTCGTTGTCCAGAGAATTATTTCGCCCTCACTTAAAAGGAGGGAATGTTATTGAATGACTGTGATTTTTTTTTTTTTTTGTCTCTTCTGCTTTCTCCTCTCGTGAAATATCCAAACACAAGTTTGTCTTTTCTCGCTTCAGTGAGATATTTTATTATTTGTTTTGCTTTTATTCCCTGGTTCGACTTATGTTACACCAAGTATTTGAGACTCAAAAAAAAAATACCTTTTACACTGGTACACTATGCTTCTGGCTGAACTCCCAACCGCTGGAAAATTAATGCCCTTATTTTTCCGTCGATATTTTCATTGGCCTCTCGTAGCTATACTTTTCACCCTTTGGTTTTAAGGTCACTTCTTGCCTCCTTACTGTGGCTTACTGTCGACTTATTAACGAGTATTTAGACTAAAATGCAATTCTCTCTCTCTCTCTCTCTCTCTCTCTCTCTCTCTCTCTCTCTCTCTCTCTCCTCGTTCACTTACAATTATCCAACATTTTTATTTCTACGAATAAACTGTATCTTAGAATTACGCAGTGCCTTTTGAATAATACAAACCCAGATATTTTTCTTCTTAAGATACGTTTTAACTTTTATTTAATATGACGGTGAACTGTTATTCCCACAAGCGCACAGCATTCCTCTCTAGTTATTTATGCATTTCATAAATATTCCAGATTTTTTACCTAACCATAAATTGCTACTATAACGAAGCTAAGATAAATATCCCCACAGATATTCTTTCCTTTTATGGGTTTTGTAGCGCAGAATCATTCCTGCCAAAGACTCTCTCTCTCTCTCTCTCTCTCTCTCTCTCTCTCTCTCTCTCTCTCTCTCTCTCTCTCTCTCTCTCTCTATAACCATTTCATTATTAACTTGGCTTTTTCCTCCCCTAAATCTATCGCTGAATCCACAGTAGCTTTTATTTACCCTATTATTCTGCCATTGTTATTTTACGATCACTTGTCTAACAGCTACCACCTCTCTCTCTCTCTCTCTCTCTCTCTCTCTCTCTCTCTCTCTCTCTCTCTCTCTCTCCACGTAGCAAACACGTAACATTCTCGTAGGAAGTGTAAACCCCCGGTTACATTCATGATTACTTTCATCTATTCGGCGTGTGTAAGTAAGTGATGCGACGCCGAGACTCACCTGTTATTCTTGTCCTCTTTGCAGGGTGAAGCAGGAGCCCGGATCTCCTGGTTGCAGTAGCGAACCGCCAACTCCGGGTCCAATTTTGGACGACTCAGATCTCCACAATTCCTGTTCGCCAACCTCTTTGCACGGTGAGTGGTGACCTGTGGTAACATTCCCTTTGGACTCTTGCTTTCTTAATTTAAGGCTGACCTTTGACACCCACACCCGTTGGCTTCTTGGTGGGGAGAGGTTCCGCAAGGGGGTGGAGTCGAGCGTGTCTTTTGTGTTTATTATTATTATTATTATTATTATTATTATTATTATTATTATTATTATTATTTCATCTCTCAATAAGCAGTGTTTTATTGTTCTCGGTTATCATGTAAAAATCATGATACCTGTCTGTTATTTTTTCTTGTGAAACAATAACACCAAATACAATGCATGTAAAGCCCCATGTTTGTTGGTCAAAGGTCAAAACGATGTGAGCAAGTGCTAATTGAAACATTCATTAGTCTTGCACTAACGACGGTTATATTATTAAAACTGTGGGGGAAAAAGATTCGGCTTCCATGGAATATCTCGTGAACAGCCGGAACCTAATAATTGGAGCTGAAGTTAAGAAAAAAAAAAAGTTATTTATCCCAGGAATGGTGTTTCTAGTTGGTTTTAACAGTTGTTATCTTACTAGTTATTTTTTGTTCGGTTTTCGTAATTTTCGTGTCATATATTTTTTATCTGCCTGTACCCATATAAAAATGGGAAAAAAGCACGTTAAAACGAAGAAGAAGAAGAAGAACTCTCTTACCTATTCTTTTTTATCATTCATGGATGATATTAGTTAATCTCTTTCAAATAGGTTTTCACTTGAAAAGCTTCTACTTATGATGGCCTTCCATGTAACGCGCAATAATGAAACCTATTAATGAACAAACATCAGATATGTAGTATGATTACATTGCTGTACCGTACAGGCTACATAAAAAATTTTGATAGTCAATTCTTGAAATGTTTAAGAATAACAGACTCTGGCAGGGATCACATTAGTATCTGTTGCTTACCTGGGAAGATATGAATTTAAAAATAAAAACAAGATCTCAAAAAAGCTTAATAATAAAATTTAGTGCATGCTTTCAAGAGAGAGGTTGCAGTGTTGCTAACTGCAGCCAAGAGCCTCCTCAGTTAAATAGCTCTGGCACTAGAATGTGTCATCGCCTTCCTTGTCCGACATATTGAAAATGTCATTTTCATGAGGCAAAGAGTTTTTGGTTTTATATATGTATATATGTATATATATACATACATACATATTTATACGTAAGTGTGTGTGTGTTTGTGTGTATGAATGTGTGTGTTCGCGCTGGTGTGTGTAAATACGAGTATATGTGGAACATTTTTCCATTTGCAAGGCAATATAAACCGCTTTATTTTGCAAAAAAAAAAAACACACACACTTTGTAGGTTGTTAAATATGATTTTACGTCGTCATACGATTACCATTGAAGGAAAAAATTAGACATGAATAATTCACAGTCATATAATGAAAAATTGTGAGTATTGTAATTTGCAAACTTGTCAAAAGCAACCAGTTTCCCAGTGCGCCCCTTTTGAATAATTCATCATCATAATACAACATTCATCGCGGGTCGTCAATCAGATCATCAGCTATGTATGGATGGATATTCTCTTCAGGTGAAATCCGCGATGGGGAAAAAATGACGCCCTGTGTCAATCCCACACGAAATTGAAGTCATCGAGGACTTCCCTTAGAGTTTACCCAACGGCATCTCTTTCATCCGACGAAAAAGGCTGTCGACAGTCTCTCTCTCTCTCTCTCTCTCTCTCTCTCTCTCTCTCTCTCTCTCTCTCTCTTCAGCGCTTTTGCCTTTTTTATCCATTCTTATTTTTTTTGTGCTCCCACTGACGAAATGTCACTTAGATCCCACGTTCATGAAAAGGTTACATCAGTTCTAAAATTCCCAGCCTATTCGCCAGAGAGGATTTGAATTTCCTCTCAGCAAAATTGCGTTGTCAGGCATACTGTACATTTCATTCTTATATATATATATATATATATATAATATATATATCTATGTATATACTCTATATACTATATATATATATATATATATATATATATATATATATATATCCACTTCAGAATGGATTGCATCAGAAGGACACAGTCTTATGGCCTCTATAATTATATATAGGTGATATGGCAATCCCTTCAGAATTTTTTCTTGAGAATAATAGATACTGGCCTATTTACGGTGAAGTAGACTTGTGATATTATAATCTTGCCCATTTTTCTGTCCATAATAGATACTGGTGCCTTTACGGTCGGTAGACTTGTGATATTATAATATATATATATATACGAGCAAAACTCGGTCCAAGTAATCTATGAATATATATATATGTATGTATATATATATATATATATATATATATATATATATATATATATATATATATATATATATATGTATGTATGTGTGTGTGTGTGTGTATTATGTATGTATGTATGTATGTATATATACATACACATATATACATCATATATGTACAAAAGTGTGCGTATGTGTGTGTGTGTGTGTATGTAGATATATACTCAAGACAAAAAAACTGGAATCAATCAAAATGATTGAACGCATGGAGGCCAGTACAGGCAGACCCAATTAACATAATTATTAGAACATATTCATTTTACGGATTAATGGTATAATGTATTCATATTTGCAACATTAATACCGAAAAAAGGCATTATATATTCACTAATAACCGAACGACCGATATTTCAAAATAGCGTCTATTGTCATTTTAATAATTGCACTATTTTTTATGCTATGAAAAGGAATGTAATTTCATCCTGATATTCATTATTAATTAGAATTATTAATTAGAATGCCTCATCGAGCTGCATTTCACAAAATATCATTCTGTTATCCATATGAACTGACCCGTGGATGATAGAGAGATTTCAGCTTCCCTGAATAAGTTATGGACGCATTTAGGCGGCTCTGTCCATAATACTTGCTCGCGGCCGAAGGATCCCATTTGCTCTCTCTGCTCTGTCGCCGATTATAATCTGGCGCTTCCACGCCGTCACACGCAAGGCATTACGTCCACCTACTCTCTCAGTGTCGACGGCATTCGCATTCCTGCGTCTTTGCTTACGAGTCAGTCTGGTGACACTCGCTATGACAGATAGACTCAGGGAGTCTGGAAAATATCTTTGAATTCCCTTTTCCTGCTGATCAGACGTTGCCAAAATATTATTTTCCTTTCTCTGTTTCCAAACCAGTATTATAATGATTCAGGAATTGTACTGAGATTCCACTGAAGATTAATGTGATATTATATGATTACTTTTGATTTTTTTTTATTATAGGCAGTAGAGGAAATGAACCATGTCTTCTTTCATCTTGAGCAAAACCATTTAGTGCTTTATGGCCGCAAACCTTTAGTATAAAAACAGGAGCTAAAATTGTGTCCCACACTGATGGGGTGAATGAAAAGTGTTAGATTTAATGATAAGAAGAGTTTAGTTCGGTCTCCGAAGAGGCAATTTCAAAATATTTACCAGTTTTGTTTACTGAACATTTTACTGGTAACTTGAACCATTGGTTTCAATTCGTAAGATCTATACAGACTTGATCACACACTCTACAGTACAGTAAAGCCTTAGTTTTTAATCTAAACCGTAGATAACTTTTCAATCAAAAAGAAATTCTCCAGTACCTATTTTCATCCACCTACTGTAAAATCTATGTAAATTGGTGATGGCAAATTATTATCAAATCATTGACCTGGTATCTTGAAATTGTTTATTACCATATTTTTCTTCTTGTCATCCATCTATAAACTTTAAACAGTTATCATATTTTGGAGAATTTTTTTCACTTATAAATAAAAGCCATAAATAGTTTGGATTTTTCGGAGAAAAAATTTCTTGGCATAATAAGTATCTTACGTACGTTTGTATATCATATCGTCAATTGTTATAAAAAGGAATATTACAAAGCATTACTCATGAACTAGTAATACAGCTTAAAAGCTCTTTTAACAAATAATTGATATGAATACATTTTCATTAAATTAATAATTAATCTTACCAAACAGGACTATTTTCACAAGTGCATCAGGTAATCTTCCGTCACTTCTACTTTCGTTTGCGCTTTCAACTGTTACGTTGTTGATATTGTTGTTCTCCGTTCAGCCTCAACCTCCATTTGCCGTACTCGCTGGTGTAACAATTACTAGATTCGCTACATCTCCGTAGTTCTTCATTAGAGGGGTGGGTAGAGCTCTCGGCTAGCACGCTGTTGGCCCAGCATTCGAGTCTCCGACCGGTCAATGAAGAATTAGAGGAATTTATTTCTGGTTATAGAAATTCATTTCTCGTCATAATGTGGTTCGGATGTCCCGTTGCTAGGAAACCAATTGGTTCTTAGCCACGTAAAATAAGTCTAATCCTTCAGGCCAGCCCTAGGAGAGCTGTTAATCAGCTCAGTGGTCTGGTTAAACTAAGATATACTTAACTACATCTCCGTAAATACAAGACCATCATGTCTGGGATTCTTTACTGCCTTAATTCTCACTCTTTACTCTCCTCATCGCTGTGGACGAAACCATTTTCTCATCCAGTTAGATCGGAGTTGCATTCGCGACTCTTGATTGGATGACTCCGTAGAAAACAAAGACACCCGTCTCTGGTCAGTGACTTGCTCATTCTTTGGCTGCCAAATAAATGTTTAAACCCTTATTCCGAAACTTTCGTGGGATCAGCCACTTGATATACAACCTCAGAATGGTAATCAGCAGCGCTTCGAACCCCCTTACATAGTCTCACGCTCTCCAACTCCTTCGTCGCTCCATTTAGTCAGCACTTCTCTAACGCTTCTCCTTCCTCTCAAGTCAGCCATATGTCGTACCATTTTTACCAACCATCATCTCCGGTTTTCTGGACTTCACCAATCCACCTGCAAAGACTGGTCCAGCTTCTTCCCTACGATAACCCGCCAATTATGTTTACTTAGTTCACTAATTATTATCAATTATAGCAATGGCATTCACAAAGACTGAATAGACTGATACCATGAAATGCTTTATGTCATCTTTTTTTTTTTAATTAGTCTGTAAAAATTTCGATGGTTCAGGTACTGATATCTGGTCGAAGAATTCAGCACTTTGTTTCTCATTTTCAAAGAATGCTTACTTCAGCCTCTCGAATCCAGGTAAAAAAACCGCCACAGGTAAAAAATTCACAGGAAAAATCTCACAGGAAAAACGTCACCAAAATCTTTCCTAGATAGTGACCCCCAAAGGTTTTAATCCGGTATGTATCCACCTTTGCGGCGTGTATAGTTCAAGCCCGCTCCGGATTACCGTAAAAACATAAACAAAAGACTGTAAACATCACAAAGATAATGACCCCCAAGAAATAGTAGTCTAGATAACGACCCCCGAAGACCCTGTCTAGAGAAGATCCAAAATATTTTCTGTTTTATTACTTTAATTGCTTTAAATGCCACCATAAATTAGTGTGACTATTTTTCCTGTGGCTTTTTTTCCTAGCCAAAATTGTGACTTTTTCCTGTGACTTTTTCTTGTGACTTTATTGCCGGACACCAGCCCCTCACATCAAATCAACTTCATCCAGAGTGGTTATGTAACACGTGCCTTCAGGGTGCTTTAGAATTAGAAATATTGCTACTTATTCCTCACAATGAGTTCTTTGTAAGACCTAATCCATGTTTTGACTTAAAGACAAACAACGACCAATAATTTAAAAACTTATAGTAGTCATTACTTTAATTTTTCTTATTCATAAATTAAAGCATGAAAATCTTTACATATAATTAGTTTTTCTTGTGAATACTGAGGAAGATTAACTAATGTTGGGAGGGGAAGTGTTTCAGCCACTCTCTATCACTTTCTCTCTTTTTATCTATCTGTCTATCCATCTCAACAAAAAGTCAAACATACATTCGAAAACAAAAACGCGGTCAATGGATGGAAAGCCTTACAGTACATTCTTGCAGGGAAATTAATTTCGTTCTACGGTTAAGTTGATCATATCACATCACGCCACCTCTCTCTCTCTCTCTCTCTCCCTCTCTTCTTTTCTTTGGTGTAGAATTTACTTTACATTTTTCCTTTGACTCCCCGACCGAGACGTTTCTGTTTCCTACACAATAAGCCCATTGTGTTACGCTTTAATTAAAATGACCTGAATAATAAAGCCAGAAGATGGCGTTTACTTTTCTTCCATTGACCAAAAGTCATTTTGTGAGTGCGGTAGAGGAAGGTATAATGCGACTCACATTTTCTTTTTGAATGATGTCAAATGCTTGACCACTTTTATTGTTCCTGTCAAGAAACCTCGGATTTATTTTTGTTTATGGCCAGGACATTTCTTCTTTTGGGCAGCACGAAAAACATGAGAATTTTTCTTATCTCTTTAATGGAGACGGTGAGTTTCTGCTGCTGAGCACATTAGCTGTTTTTATTCTCTCTCTCTCTCTCTCTCTATATATATATATATATATATATATATATATATATATATATATATATATATATATATATATATATATATATATATATATATATATATATATATATATATATATATATATATATATATATATATATATATATATATGTGTGTGTGTGTGTGTGTGTGTGTGTGTGTGTGTGTATATACATACATACATATATATATATATATATATATATATATATATATATATATATATATATATATATATATATATATTGTATATATCAGACTGAAGCAAGACACTTTTAGAACCAATTGGAAATTTAAGTGACACCATACCCGCCTCCACCCAAGATGTTGTTCATTTAAAAAAGACGGTAAAGATCTTTGTATATATATTTTCTTGGAGGTTTTGTCTCTATTGACAAAATCGTAGAATTCATCAACTTGTGAGAGATTAATTATCACTTTTATAGAGACTGGACATTCTCCACATAGCAATTTATGCCCGGTTAACAAGCAGTTCTTAATTTTCTATTTTTAATGTTACGTGTTGTTATTATTATTATTATTATTATTATTATTATTATTATTATTATTATTATTATTATTATTATTATTATTATTCAGAAGACAAACCCTATTCATATGGAACAAGTCCACAGGGGCCATTGACTTGAAATTCAAGCTTCCAAAGAATATGGTGCTCATTAGGAAGTAAGAGAGGGTAATGGGAAATACATAGAGATCTCGCTTATTAAAAAGAAAAAATAAATTAATGAACAGAATAGAATTAGATTAGTAATGCATTGTATCTTGGCTTGAACTTTTGAAATTCCAGATGCACGACATCCTCACGTAGACTGTTCCACAGTCCAACGGTGTGAGGAATAAAGGACGTCTGGAACTGAGAAGTTAGACAGCGACAGATGCTGATAATTTCGATGAATCCCTTTTAATCAGAAGCTTTCTTTTTTTTATATTTCCCACCTATTCCGACTATTGTAAGACAAATCACGGTTTCCTTATCGCAGTAATGCCTCCTTTTGGTAAAACAGCATCTGCACGATGGGAATTTTCTCAAAACACTAACCGCTGGTTTTTCCGTATTGATGTTAATCGTCCATTAGATCTGCATTACCTGATATATTGCCTGGAGTTACGATCCTTATAGAGTTCGAGGGGCTGACGGCTATTTCCGTTTGTATTCCTGTCTCTCCATAAATTCCGGCGACGACGGCCTCAATTCCAAGCTGTGGGTTGTGGAAGCGAAGCCTTCGCCTTCTCTTTAATATCCGTTTACTTATTCGCAACATTTATGTCTGATATCTTATAGCCATTCTGTGAATACATTTTATAGCCAGACTTTTCATTTCCCGTTGTCACATTCTTTTTTCCTGAGTCATTTATAAGATTTTTTTTCATCAGAATATTCATTTTAAGGAAGAATATGAGTTTTGAAAAGGAAAAATATTTGATAGATGACCTTTGCTTATAAACTGTTTGTTTCAAAACTGTTTGATTTATTCATATTGCAATTGTCACGTAGAGAAGAAAAACTGACACACGTAACTATCGAAGAAAATGAATCATCATATCTGATAGCTAGTATAAACTACAAATATAATTACCTAGTTTTTGAAATCTTGATATCTTGCCACAGAGTACCACGGAGCTGATAATAATGGATCTTTCCTAGGTAGTGACCCTCAAGGGTTTTAACCCGGTATGTATCCACCTTTGCGGCGTGTTTAGTACCAGCCCGTTGGGGATGACCGTAAAAACATAAACAAAAGACTGTAAATATCATAAAGATAATGACCCCAAAAATATATTAGTCCTAGATAACGACCCCGAAAAAACACTTGGTCTTCACTATCTAGGAAAGATCATAATAATAATAAGAGTAATAAAGTAATAGCAATAGTGGAATATGTATCGATATGTATACATTTCTGTGTGCAACAGAGACAATGCACCATCGGCTCCTACACAAATAAACTGGAAGAAAAGCAAGTCGGTCCGACCCTAAGAACGGTACGGTGCGTCCATAGGCGAGGGACTTGATGTCTCGAACCTCTCTTATACATCCGAGAATTTTTACGGTATGAGTACAGTAATAATGATAATGATAATAAAAATAATAATAATAAATGATGATAATAATAATAATAATAATATATTTTTATAATGATAATATTAAACAAAGGCACTCCGACACAATGTAAGGGAAACGTGTTGTGTACATTACTTAGAGTTTTACCTTTCCTTGCCATTCATGACAGAAAACTGAACACAGGGCTAACCATGATGTTGCAGGACAAACCGGTTCTTCAATATGTTCTAACAAAAGGCGATACCCATTCATTTTTATAAGGCTTTGTTGGGTTTAATTTTTATATATATACATATATATATATATATATATATATATATATATATATATATATACACATATACATACAGTGTATATACAGTATATATACGAGTATCAGGATAGATGCACCCATCCCGGGTGTTATTGTCAGAAATATATATACGAGTATATATATATAATATATATATATATATATATATATATATATATATATATATATATATATATATATATATATATATATATATATATATAAATATATATATGTTACCTGGGAACAACTTACACCTGAAATGAGTACATCTGTCCTGGTTAATATATATATATATATATGTGTGTGTGTGTGTGTGTGTCGACGTCAGTGTATGTTTCTCTCTCTCGGTTATTCCATTTGATTGTGCGGGATTGAGAAATTTATACGAATTTCCCATCATTATATATGTCATTAAATTTCATGCTCAATGAGCGACAATGAAGCATTAATGGACGATTGGTCTCTTCTCCTCGCAGTCAATAATTCCTACCATTCCTTTTGCGAACGTAATTTAAGTGACTCAACATCAAGGCTGGAATAAGGTGAATGGCAGGCCATAATATCCTCGTAAGCCAAGTCGTTCTGAAACGTGGTTCCAGCACTTTCCAAAACAGGCAGCAAAGCAGAAAAATTCCGGGAAGAAAAGACCTTCCCTAACCTAGTAAAGCGAGGAGAAGTTCCTCCGAATTCTTTCAGAAATTCCATAAACTTACCGCAGAATTCCATCCTCCCTTCCCCTGACCCCTCCCTAACCCCTTCCTCCCTCCCTCCCTCCCTCCCTCCCTCCCTTCCTCCCTTTTTCCCCTTAAACCAGAATTCTTCACGAAACTTCCCTCAGTAGAGGAAACCGAGTGAGGGGAAATGGGTGAGGAAAGTATTTCCTTCTTCCAGAATTCTAGCTCTTCGTAAATGATGGCTTCTTCCTGGCTGTTTTCATTTTTGGATAAGTTTATTACAAGCCGTGTAGCACCGAGTCCTAATTTTTCTCTCGTGAAAATCAATTCTTTAAATCATTCCGGGAACTTGTTTTCAACTTTCATATTAGTAATCTTTAAAGTAGCAAAAGTAAACTGCAAACTGTATACCTTTTATCAACTACTCAACGTTACTCATTTTTCAGCTGGCTTTGTGCATTTTGATTGACGAAAAGAAAACTATTTTCCCGATACCTGGAGTCACGTGAAGAAATCTGATAGCCTTTTAAAAGTTCCGTCGCACGCAGCAATGTTTTCTATTTCTAAGCAACTGTTAAACCTTGATTATGACAGAATCGAAAAACCACTAAAACAAAGAACGGCCAGAATTTCCCTTAAATGTGACTTTCTCTTTGTTTTGCCAACAAATGTCACACAATTGTTAATTCTTTCATGTCCACTAACTTTTCCGTAGATCACGTGTTATTTCAACGGGGGGTTGGGGGTGACAAATCGTTCGAAGGATGGGGATGAGGAAGTGGACTTTATATGAACAACGGATTCATTATTTCACATTCAAATGTTTGTACGCAAGGACATATTACGCAGTATTGATTTTTGAAAGGCACCATTTTCATTTATGATTTGTCTGTTCGTTTTTATTGTCCAAGTTTTGATAATAAAACCGGCGATATTAGCTAATAAATTCCATTTCTAAATGCAATACTGGCCTGGACCCACTATACATAACGGAGTACCTACTTAGTTATGGTACGGAGAGAGAGAGAGAGAGAGAGAGAGAGAGAGAGAGAGAGAGAGAGAGAGAGAGAGAGTAAAATACCCAACACCGTGAATACGAATGCAGTCCAAACCTTAAAGGTGACCTTCTCTCTTTGAAGTCGAGCGGCTGGTTTTCCTTTTACCAAAATATTTATGGTAGAATCATTCTGTTCCTAAATTAAACTTTCGTGCAGAGAAAATTATACATAGTTTCAAGCATACATATATTTGATGATGTCTCTCTCTCTCTCTCTCTCTCTCTCTCTCTCTCTCTCTCTCTCTCATCATGAATTGCGAAGAAAGTAAATAAATAAGTGTACCAGTACTTTCTGACCTGCATGTATTTGTATTTGTACATACATTCAAATTGCATGAAATATATATATATATATATATATATATATATATATATATATATATATATATATATATATATATATATATGTGTGTGTGTGTGTGTCTGTGTGTGTGAGTGTGTGTGTATAGAGAGAGAGAGAGAGAGATGATAGAGAGATGTATATATATATATAGATATATATATATATATATATATATATATATATATATATATATATATATATATATATATATATATATATGTATATATATACATGTGTGTGTTTGCGAGTATGTGTGTGTGTAAAGTGTGTAAACAAATGCAGGACCCAACTGCATATGCATCCGCTCAACATTATTTTGTCCTGTTAACAGCAGAGCCTATTGCGGAAGGATCTACCAGAGCCAGCCTTTGCAGAAGAGGTGACACTTTCACTGACTGTAACGGCGTCGCTCTCAGAAGAGCAAGACGGCAAGTAACGAAACTTAATCGATGCATTGTAATTCTTTCGTAATTTATAGCCACTTCAGTTCCCTAATTGCAATTACACCGTAAGAGAAGACAATAACTTTCCCGACTCGCTGTCATAAAATCGATCTCAGCTGCGCAGAGAACAATTATTTGGAATTCGCCTTTGCTTCAGAAGCAAGGAAACTGTAAAGCGAGTTGGGCTCGCAGGTTGTCCTGGAATGTTTGCCGTATGATATTTCGCATCAAAGACGATCGGATTTTTCTTTCTGCTTTATTTCTAGAGTGCTTCATTAAAGTCGAACTTGTTACTCCATATATGGCCTTGTGGTGTTCCTTCTTGCCTCTCTGCTTCCGCTTTAACGTCAAACTCCGAATGATAGACCTGGCACCGGAGCTGTCCCTCTCACCCACCCCCCACCCCCGACCTCCCCCTCCAACCATTGCTCCACCCATCTACAGTGCCACCTTCCCCTCGAGGCGAAATATTATATAAAAGGAAAGTGGTGCACTTTGCTCTCTATTACTTATGAAAACCTTTGCAGCGTTGTTGATTGCATCACAAGACTGAATGTGGGATTTTTGACACTGGACATCTTACTCATTTATTTCATTATGTTTTTTGGGATATTACATGAAATTAAAGAAACAATTCTATCCAAACTCTTTGGCTCTTTAGCATTTGAAAGTTCACATACCTAAATCTGATCAACTGCTTTTACAAGAATGACTACGAACCACTGAAGTAAGTGAATTGAACAAGGTAAAACTGATTATTAATGATGAGATTCCTGCTAAGAGATTTATACATTGATCAGTTGCTACGTACGAACAAATCTCTCGATTTTCCATTTTCCCTTACCAATTCAGACAAATATTTGTATAATCCAAGGGAGCTAATCATGAATTCATAAGCTTATTTTCTGCCAAAAACATGAAAGAAATAAAATCTAATTTCAGTGAAGTTGCAGATTATCTTGTGAAGGTTTTTGAAAATGATACAAGAAAACTTCATAATCTGTAAAGGAAATGATAGTGTGACGGCACACTGAACCCTTTTACTTTTTGGGTACCTTTGCAGTATTTGTTAAGTCCCAGTATTTGCTGACTCTTCTCTTGAAAGCAAAGCACATTTATATGCAATTAATGTTACTCATACACATCCCTTCCCTGCGTCAAAGAGGAACTCGGCCGGACCGGAAATAATCGATTCAGATTTTGCGACAAAGAGATGAAGTGATTTTTCCCGCTATAAATTCCCTAATTGTAGCCAGAGTCCTTCGCACTTATAAAAAATAATAATATTGAAGTACAAAACTGATTGCTTTCGTGTTTAGGAAGGGAAACCATAAATAATCACCAGCCTTTTCTTCAGAATGCCTCCATTTATTGAGAGATAATGCGAAACTGTACCCAGTGGTGTGTGGAAGAAGTTGAGTAAGAAAGTTATAGGAGCCAAGTAATTAAGAGTTTGGTACGAAACCATGCAGTATTGACCGATGGTTGCCGTGGCAACCATTTTACCGAAAGCGTATGTTGGAGTCACTGATAACAAGTTGCTGATGATGTTGTTATTGTTGTTATTATGATTGCCTTTGGCCTCAGCTGTAGGGCTCCGTCACCAGGCAATCAAATATCCCAATCGTTATCAGCGCCGCCATCTTGATTATTGTAATTAGTCCATTTATTTTCTTTGCCTCTCGTGATCATTATCTCCTAATTGGCATCATTGTCCCGAGGGGTTAAGGCAAAATGAGCCGTAGGGAAGCGGATCATACGGCACAGCTTTTTGTTCTCATGAAATGGAAAGGAAATTATAGCAATGCTTAATTTTATTTTGCTTGTCGATGGAAGTGTTGCAGATACCCACTGCGAAAATCATTATTTTTTTTCACGTCAGCCTTATGCAAGCGTTTTGAGGCCCTACGTGGCTCTCGGGGCTTCGGTCGGTGGCAGTATTTGATTCTGGTTGAAATTATGACCACCGATTGCTATAATTCTTATTTACATCATTAATATTTTTCTGTAACATGCTTGGGCAACTGTGCAGACATAGGTTATAGGTGACAAATATACATCCAAGAAAATCCATGTAGTAGGCGACGCCTTTCAAATAAAGGACGAATTTCACTTGATCCAAATCTATTGTTGAATCTTTTTTTCCGCAAAGTCACTAACACATATAAACACTATCTTTGCATTTTGGAATTTTAGGTTTATGCATTAAATCAAATTTATAGCTGGCGATATCGAATAAAAAGATTTTTAATGGTAAAATGAGTGAAGTGGGGAATTACAAGAAGAAATTTACGATTTGTTTTCCAACAAAAATCTACGAAATCATTTGCTGTTATTGAAATGATTATCTTCATCACTGCTTCTGTTGCGTGTGGGCGAATTTGTGTTATAACTTTAGAAAGATATCTAGATGTCAAACTAAAACCTTTCAGATTTTTTCTTTTTTCTTTTCAAGAAATATGACAGCGAAAAGTTATCAGCATACGAAACAAAAATATGTTGAGAAATGAAAAGAAATCACTGAAATAAAAAAAAATTGAAACATTCAATAAAAATAGATTGAAAATAGGTGAGAAAAGACCGCCAACAGAAGGATAACCTTTTCTGAGTACTCCCTGAATGTAAGAAAAGCCTCTATAATCTCAAAAATCTTTTGTCCTTTAACTTTTTTCTTTTCTTTTATTTTACACCGAGGCTTTTGTCTTGGTACTCGAGTTCTATTGCGCCCTTCAAAAACCTTATTTGAACAAAGGCAACCAATATGTATGTGCCCACGGACATGCGCACACGTCAGTTCGATATGCGCTCATTCCTTCGTGGATGACGTAAGCGCAAGTTTTATCGAGGCCTGCTTCCAATTTAGTCCTATGTGATTTTACTATAAAAACAATGATATCTAATAAACACTTAGGATCTTTCCTAGATAGTGACCCCCACGGGTTTTAACGACGGTATGTATCTACCTTTGCAGCGTGTTTAGTACAAGCCCGTTGGGGATTATCGTAAAAACATAAACAAAAGACTGTAAATATCAAAACGATAATGACCCCCAAGAAATATTATTCCTAGATAATGACCCCCGAACTTTGTTGGGGGTCACTATCTAGGAAAGATCTGACATTTCCAGTTTACAATTATTCCTTCCTACACGATTCTTCTTCTGTTGCAGAAAACGTCACAACTTTCATTTCATCACTGGCTAGCGATGAATATATTTCATCTTTCCCTCGTGGTTTCTAAAGAGCCCGTTCTCCCCCTGGACGAAATTGTCTCCCTCCGTCGGAATGGAGAACGACCTCGTAGGGTCCAGAAAATGGCGTAATATTTCTCGTTCGGACTCACCCTCTCGTTTTCTGTTTCCTATAGGAGTCTCTGCTCTTGTTGCTGGTGTTTCCACTGCTGCATTGCTGTAAGGCAGAACTACACCTGAAGTTCTCTCTCTCTCTCTCTCTCTCTCTCTCTCTCTCTCTCTCTCTCTCTCTCTCTCTCTCTTTGTGCTGTCCTCTGGCCCTAACGCATTACATAATCATTTCTCCATTCCATTTCCAAGGCATCGTCTATTCTTTATTCCGACTTACATTTTGAACATATTTTTTTTTTATTTCATACATCTCTCTCCCCCCTCACTTTCTCCCCCTCTCTCTCTCACACACACACACACACACACACACGCGCGCACACACTCAAGTTGCGAATTTCCTTCCACCTGGAATGTCATATTCATCTCGCAATTATGTTTCTTCCTTCCTCCTCCTCCTCTATTTTTCAGTCTCTCTCTCCCTCCTTTCTTATCCCTTTACCCGGACGCTTTTAATTCTTTAAACACTAATTCTTCCTTCCCTCCTTCCTTCCCTCCCCGGTGAATCAGAGTACGAAATCATTTATTTGTCAATGGAAGAGCCTGTTTCGAAAACTTAATGCTGCAGCCGAGCTTTGTCTTATCTCTTTAATCGTTCGGTTTCTTAACATTATCCTTTTTAATTCTCTTGTCATAACAGTTGTTCATTTCAACTGACATTTTGACAGGAAGGCCACAGTTTTCACATAAATACTCTCCCTCTCTCCCTTTCTGTTTATCTGTTTAACCCTCTTCCATGCGACTGCAAAACGCGCACATGCACGCGCAAGCACGCATGCACGAACGTACACGCACGTCACGTGGAATCGCACACGCTGTTACCAGGATGTCGCTTCCGGCCTCCCCCTCCGAAAGCGATCGCTCGCAATCCATACCAGACCCACAAAGTTTCGCTCATCCAGCTTCGTACCCAAAACCTCGTTAATCGGACAGCGACTTTCGAGACTAAAGTTTATTTTGGAAAAGAGTGATCCACTGTGAGATCTCTCTCTCTCTCTCTCTCTCTCTCTCTCTCTCTCTCTTTTGCTGTTTTATTTTCTTTCAAACGTGGCCGATTGATTTCCAGATCGGAGATTCGACGGCATTGTTTTCTTTTTTCATTGTTTTTTTTTTATCCCATTTATTTTTTCATTCATTTTTCGTTATCTATGAATTTTATCTCGTCAGTTTTATATTTAACCAGAGGAAGGAATATCACGTATTAAAGATGACGTATTTGAAGACCAGTCACTCTACCCCTCTCGTCCTCCCCTTGCCTTCCCCTCCTCCCACCCCGCCTTCCCAGGAGTAACTATCCTCCAATCCTTCTCTTCCTCCACCACTTCTCTTTATCCACCTTCTCCTATGGCCCTGTTCCTTTCTCCTTTCCTTTCGGGAGGGAACAGTCACAATGGAAGCTGGACTCGTCTCCTTTTCCATGAGATGTGATGTTACGTGGCGTTACGCCTCATGGCCCTAATGATCTTTTATTGAACGTGTTATAGGGCCAAATGACGTGAAATAATTCTGGCGGTCGGCAATAACACGCTCTCAAGAGGGTCCGGCACGGAACCCCCTAAAATTGGAGGATGAGGGGAGAGAGAGAGAGAGAGAGGGAGAAAATGAAAGAAAGCGGTAAATTAAGTTCTCGTAGACGGACCCGATCGACCGGATATGTGTGTGTGCGTGTGTGTCTAAGGCAAGTTCTGGAAAGCAGAGTTCACGCGAAACTTAGATGAGATTTTTTCCCTCCTAAACACTGGCGTTTTTTCTCACCTACGACTCATTAACAGGCCAGATAAGACTAGTTGTTCGCTTCCATGAAGAGTTTTGAATCAAATGTCGTTGGATCATTCAAGAAAGAAAATATACGATGGTCTGGTTGCTGAAAGCTTAGCGCGCGATTGTACATTCTAAACCCGGAAAAACGCCTGAGCCCATTTTCGTTTTCCCTACAAGGACTGCCATTGCCACTTTACAAATATCCTTGAGATTAATGGAGTTTCTTAAGAGACGTTCTCCCTCCGCTGTTATTATCACCATCATTTTATTCCCCTTTGGGGAGATAGGAAATTCATTTTCAGGAGCTTATTCCAGACAGTCGCCGCACAAAACTTGATTTGAAAAGCGCATCATAAAACCCTCTGTCTCTCTCGAGCATGTGATGATGCAACAATGAGGATGCACCGTTGCATGAGCAATCCTCTTTTTTCGTGTCTTTTCTTAATCCGCTGAAAGAGACTTGAAATCTGGGATCATCACAGGATATAAATGCATAAATATGAGGGTACTAAGTGTATTCGTACATACATATATATATATATATATATATATATATATATATATATATATATATATATATATATATATATATAATATATACATATGTACACACACACACACACATATATATATATATATATATATATATATATATATATATATATATATATATATATATATATATATACTATAAGTAAGTCCTGGAAAGGAACTCGATACAATTGATAGTTTATTGCTAATGCCGACGTTTCACAACTACATTGTTGCATCTTCAAGGCTGAAATACGGCAAGTTGACTCCCAATAATTATTCATAAAACATTTATTATTACAACTAATTAAAAACACTACAGTATTATCTCATTTAAAATATTAATCCTTTTAAAAATATCAGACACCAGGACACTAGAAGAAGGACCTACCCAGACTTGAGCTAAAACGAAACTATTGAAACAAGGAGAGGAAAAAAATACAAAACAAAACAAAAACAGAAAAAAAAGAAAAAAACAAGGTAACGATAAGGCAAATAGGGCCATCAAGCAATAAACAGTTGATTAGATGATGTTTGGGTGTTTAAAGATGGAACAGTTAATTTTATCATTATGGACTCTTAAGTTGTTAAGTTGCTGTCTTTCTGTGCTTGTCCTGTTATTCGAAAATCTTTTTGTGTCTACGAATGTTTTCCATAATTTGGAATGGTTCCTCCTGTTGGAGTGTTTTGTATTTTTTTCTCTTCTTGTTTCAATAGTTTCCTTTTAGCTCCCGTCTGCGTAGGTCCTTCTTAACATTTTAAATGAGATAACACTGTAGGTCCTTCTTAACATTTTAAATGAGATAACACTGTAGGTCCTTCTTAACATTTTAAATGAGATAACACTGTAGGTCCTTCATTTTAAATGAGATAACATTGTATTTTAAATTTTAAAGAGATAACACTGTAGGTCCTTCTTAACATTTTAAATGAGATAACACTGTAGGTCCTTCTTAACATTTTAAATGAGATAACACTGTAGGTCCTTCTTAACATTTTAAATGAGATAACACTGTAGGTCCTTCTTAACATTTTAAATGAGATAACACTGTAGGTCCTTCTTAACATTTTAAATGAGATAATACTGAAGTGTTTTTAATTATTTGTTATAAAAAAAATGTTTCTGAATAATTATTGAGAGTCAACTCGCTGTATTTCAGCTTTGAAGATGCAACGATGTAGTGTGAAACGTCGGCATTAGCAATAAACTATCAGTTGTACCGAGTGCCTTTCCCGGGACGCCTACGAGTATGATTTCGAAAGCTGCAGCTCTGGTGTTGGAATATATATATATATATATATATATATATATATATATATATATATATATATATATATATAGTAAATGATGCATCAGAGTGTTTTGATCATTCAGCCATTCAAAACTGTGGTTGGTGAAATGAATGTACAATTCATTAAACTTCGGAGGGTGAAGGAAAGGAAGAAATTGGAGTGGTTGACTGGATGGATGAAAGAGGTACTGTACTGGAAAGAATGGGTTCAGCACAAGATGGTTGGCGCAGTGTGTGTACGGGGATTCGACACTGTGCTCGTGAGCCATCTGTGTAGATATATGAAATTGGCTAATGATGTGGAAGTTTTCTGCTTAAAACTGAGAACAATATGCGTAGATGACATGAGTCTAAATAAAACGAAAGAGAGAGAGAGGGAGATAAAGAGGGGGTTGGGGTGGTGGGAGAGAGAACAACATGCAGACAAGTTGACAGACAACCAGACGGTTAGATAATCTATCGCTGTTATTGAGAAAGAGAATTTGAAGACACCGTTCGTGCTCCTGATATGGTGATAAAATCCCTTGTGTCAAAAGCCCCCCCTCCTCTCTCTCTCTCTCTCTCTCTCTCTCTCTCTCTCTATGGAAGAGGGATATGGTGGGTGAAGGGTTGGGGCTAGGGTAGCGTTGCGTTAAGAGCCCGGAGATTTTAAAAGACATTTTATAGAAAGTAATGGTGGCTCCATATGCAACAGAAAAATGGAGAAAGGAAAAAGAACAGAGAGAAAGAATTTCAGTGGCACTTAATGGAACGAAATTGGATTTAAAGAGAGAGAAAGAGAGAGCTGCTTGGAACCAGAATATCAGGTGAAGTCCGTTCTACAGCTTTGCGTGGTCCTTCAGGAAGAAGTTATTACTAAGACTACACTAATAGATATAAAAATTCGTCATAATAGCAAAGGTCACAAACCATTCTCACCTTGCACTATCCAGTCCCAAGCAATAATTTAGCAAACATTAAAACTTGAATTTTCAGTCATCTTCTCGACATACTGTAATAGATTTTAAATAATTTTCAAAGAAATTCCTAAATGAATAGGAACCATCAGAGGATTCGTATAAAGAAAGAATATGAAAGAACATGACACCATTAATAAGCTGACTGAGTTTCAGTTGATGTATGATGATTTAAGATCTATTTACGGTAATGTTTAGTAAAGGGAATAATTAGTTGAGATTACTAAAGTACTCAGGGTTGGAGGACACGTGGCTACGAATCTCATCCCAGAATAATAATAAAGGCTAAAAATCAGATGAGAAATAAAAGTAACCATTCTACTGAGGGTGTGTATATATATATATATATATATATATATATATATATATATATATATATATATATATATATATATATATATATATATATATATATATATTAAATAGTATATATATATTAAATAGTGTGTGTATATACATAATATATATATACTGTATGTGTAACATTTATATGTATATATATATACATACATATATACTGTATGTGTGTGTGTATTTGTGTGTGTATGTTTGTGTGTATATAAATACCTTAGGTGTTTTTTATTATCTACTGAGCTGCTTATTTAATTAAGGATAGATTAAATAATTCGTTTTCTACAATAAAACGCATTTTGTTTTATGACGGTTCCTTGATTTAAGTTATTGATTTTTTCTTGGCTATCAGAGCGATGTAAATCTCTCTCTCTCTCTCTCTCTCTCTCTTCTCACGCACTCGCACACACACACACAGATATATATATATATATATATATATATATATATATATATATATATATATATATATATATATATATATATTATATATATATATATTTACACATATGTGTGTCTCGGTGGCATACTGCCAAGCGATAGAGACGGGGTTTCAATCCCGGATGAGGACGAAGTGATGTGTAGGTAGGTTCATGTTAAACTCTTTGGGCATCTGTTGGCCTACAATTAATTACCTCCCTTTTATTAGTCAGTCGACTTGAGCGGGTCGCAGCCGGTGATGTAGAAGGATATGAGACTAGCAGTCTCATCCCAAAATGCTGTCTGAATATTGAGAGGCCATCTTCAATTTGAACCACAATATGAAGGAGGGAAAAGGCGAGTAGGTGAAAAACGTGTGTGTATATTTGCACGCGCGCGTGTTTTGTGTGTGTGCATGCAAGAAGATGGGCTGACAAACTGGTATCGGTAAAACCAGAGCATCAAAAGTTGTTGGAAAAGCACAGGGACCCTTGCAAAACACCGCCACAGGCAGCGCATTGTAAAGGTGCATAGCATACGTCCATCATCAGTTTTCGATGCCTCTACAAATCCCCAACGAAAAGAGTTACATCTGAACTTTCTGTTACCTAAGTAACAACCTCCTAAATGTCATGCAAAGAACAGCATCAGCCGTGTATTGATCCCTTACGTAACAACGGAATGTCTTTTCAAAGTTAATGAGAAAACGACATTGTTCTGCCATCTATTAGATAGAGGGTTAACGGGTATCGCATCCAGGACACTTGTTTTGTTCTCTTGTTGCTACCTCCTTTCAGATTTTCATTAATTGACCGGTTTTTAAAGCTTGCACACTTGATGCTTAGTTTTATGAAAAAGACATCTACTTTTTTCGTGAATTTTCTTGCTGATTCTCGGCCTGTTATGGGTTTTATTTGTGTTATTGATATGAAATTCACCTATTTTTAAGTACGGTATATGCACAGTTTTCTCGTTTATACTACGTTCACAAAACTTAGCCTATAGTCTTATGCTAAAGTTCGTAACTTGAGGGATCTATATTGCTTACGTTCTGCAGCTAATTACGCAAATCTATATAATGAAAGCTTACTTTTATCATGAATTATTACTTTTTCTCAAGACGTAACTCTCAAGAGAATTACTGTATATTTCACGGCTCTTGTTGCCTGTTGTCATAGAAAATGGATTCATGTAAGACTTTCTTGGTAAACTAATATAACATCGGGCTCTCTCTCTCTCTCTCCATATAAACGCACACGCTCAAATATATATATATATATATATATATATATATATATATATATATATATATATATATATATATATATATATATATATATATATATATATATATTATTATATATACATATATATATATATTATTATTATTATTATTATTATTATTATTATTATTATTATTATTATTACTAACTGTATGACAGTTTTACACTCAAATATTGAGTTGAAAATAAATATCAAATTTCCTTCACCTGTGGAATTAACTACAACCAGACGGAAATATATATGATTAGTGTACTACCTTAATCAGTACAGACTGCTCAAAGAACTGGAACTTACGCTGGCATAAGGCCAGTTGAATCAACAGTAACACACCCTGACGGGGAATTAAACTTAAACCAGATTTGTATGAATTAGGATGACTGCTTTCTGTACTCTGTTGTCATGAGAGAGATATACTAGTTAATTTCGTCTTTGTTGTATCTGTTCCTGTCAAATTCAAATTCTGTACTGTGAATACTGATTTACCCATTTCCATCATGTTTGGTGAGCACAAAGTTTGTCAGAAATATATATATATATATATATATATATATATATATATATATATATATATATATATATGCTATATATACATGCATGGCCAAGACAAGACACAGGGTTCTCAGTCTATTCAGTATACATTACAAAGGGCTTTTAGGAGGAGCTGTTTTGTAATGCAAATTCGTTTTACGTACATGTCTATATAATCATAGGTTTATTCACACAAGCATACATAACGTTATGGGGTTATGGTAGTGATAATGATTTTGTAAAATAAAATGCGCTGTCGTATAGGTTAGGTAATCATGAGTTTGTCGCAAAAGACTCTAAGAAAGGAACGTGTAAAGAACATCTTATCCCTTGTGGGGTGACGGATAACACAAGGAGGAACTGAAATTGGGAGGATGTTGTGCAAAGTGAGTTTTGAGAATTCTGAGTGTTTTGTAGACGACATAACAGAGCTTACAAGATGGCTATTGTTTATATAAAGTGCAAATGCAAGGGAAAATAAATTGGGGTTATCTTCAAGTATCCATAAATGGGTTGACTGATGGAATTATTGTTTCCTGTCAACTAGTGGTCGCGATTGCTGTGATCATCGGCAACCTAAATGTATATATTATTAGAAATTTATAATTTGAGTTACAAAAATAAAAGATTCAGATTTATCACAAACCATTCAATCAGCCCATATATACCAGAGATCGGTGTTCATGATACCAGCAGAGCTAAAACCACATAAGGAGTGCAATAGGAATGACATCTTTTTCCCGTTAACACAAAAGACAAGGGAGTGTATCATAGGTCTTGGGAGAAACAAACCAAGAATTGATTATGAATCGCGAGGAGTTTCTGATGTGCTGCATCCTTCGTTGGTCAAGTTCATGATGTAATAACAAGCAGTGTATGAGGTTTGATAGTATTAGGATTTTATTTATATGTTTACAGATTGCTTGGTTTTGGAGTTGACGGTAAATATCAACTGCCGATATTATTGCATTAGAAACGTATTAAGATCTTTTTTTTAAATAAGTTTACAAATGTTTTTTTTTTTTAGTTGACTGTAAATATCCATTGCCGATGACCTTGTAACCAATGGTGTATGCTGAACATGAGCTTCAGCCAATCTCGTTGAGCGTCGGTGATATCGGCTGCGGATGTTTATCGTCAGCTGGAGAAAAAAAAAACAGATTTTAGCTAACTTGAAAGTGCAGAAAGTTAGAATAGATCCTTGGAAACGGAAAACAGAAGTGAACACAGATATGGACGGGAACAGAGTTAAACCGCTGGAAAGCTCAATCGTCTGTGACGAAAAGTAGAGAGACCAAAAAGAGCAAGGGCAAAATAACACTCTCATGGAAAAAGAGAACTTGAACTGAGCGAGACTTAAGGAGAATATTATCGACACTTAGTCTTGAATAGCTGTCATTCTCTCAGAGACTTGAAACTGAGTTGCGAAAGAATCAGCTGACTTGTACATGTAAACAGAAGCCTCAGGGAAGAATGAGGGAAGTAATGCGGAGAGAAGAGGTTACGATAATGTAAGAATAATAATGACGAGGACGAAAGAGGTGAAAAAAAGTTAAGTATACTTTAGTTTAAACAGACCACTGAGCTGATTAACATCTCTCCTAGGGCTGGCCCGAAGGATTAGATTATTTTGCGTGGCTAAGAACCAACTGGTTACCTAGCAATGGGACCTACAGCTTATTGTGGAATCCGAACCGCATTATGACGAGAAATGAATTTCTATCACCAGAAATAAATTCCTATAATTCTTCACTGGCTGGTCGGAGAGCCGAACGCTGGGCCCACAGCGTGCTATCCGAGAGCTCTACCCATCTCTCCAATGAGACGAGGTAAAAAAAGATTAGTCTTGATGATATGCAATCGGCTGGGGAAGACTTGAGGTCTGAAAAAGCAGAGTGGTCGTTAGAGAGAATGAAGAGAGTCTAAAAATAAAGTTCCTAACGAGATGGATACCAGGTAAATAAACTACTAAGATATTGAAATATTTGCATAATATATTATGAATTCTGTGTTGAAATGCGTGCGTCTATATAGATTTACATAAATGCGTATATGGACACTAATAATCAAAGCTCATAAAAATAGGCACGAAAGGGATATATATATATATATATATATATATATATATATATATATATGTGTGTGTGTGTGTGTGTGTGTGTGTGTGTGTGTGTGTGTGTGTGTGTTTGTGTGTGTGTAAAGCAAAAACGAAATGTCTGTGCTATATTTTCGTTCTATCGTCTGCCATCTAATTGAAAGGCAGGTAATACGCTTTTGCCTTTTTCTCATCAGTCAGTGTAACTGGAAGCAAAAAATTATTGTTTGCAGCAAAACGTTCCATAGCATCCCTTTTGCTTTATTTACAAGAATCTACTTCCGGTATAAGTGTTTATATGAATACAAAAAATATGTGGCATCATCATTAACACCCATCTTTCTGTTCTCTCTCTCTCTCTCTCTCTCTCTCTCTCTCTCCTGTAACCTTACTCTTCCCTAAAGGTATCAGTTTCTATAAAGAACAGCAGCCATAAGACGGAAATTATTGGCAGATACATGATGTCAAGGGAGCGCTGAATTACAGCTCATATATATATATATATATATATATATATATATATATATATATATATATATATATATATATATATATATATATATATATATATATATATATATATATATAATCTGTTGTTTATTATCCTCCATTCGAAAGTTTTTATCTGTATTCTTTGAGTTATGAAAACAGAAAGACAAAAATAAATAGGAAGCAGGAAGATAAATGAATGAATGATGAAAGAAAACATGCAAGAAAAAAAGGATACAGTTAAAAAAAGAAATTATTGAAGAAAACAGTGAATTCGTAAAGTCCATCATGGCGTATCTGACACAGTGTTACATCCTCTAAGTGTCTATTGGAAAACAACTTCAAGAAAGAAACATTTTACAAAAGAAAGAGCTCTGTTCGAAAACGTGACTTGAATGGTTATGGAATGATAAATAAGTAAATAAATGAATATATATATATATATATATATATATATATATATATATATATATATATATATATATATATATATATATAAACACACATATTGTTAGTCAAAAGAACTAGTTTCCAGGTAAGAAATCGGAGTCTGATAGGCCTTCTCTTTAACTTTGAATTTTCGGGTTAAAACAAAATTCAGAAAACGTCTTGCCCTTATTGTGATGCTTATTTTGGGTAATTTCTTGACCTTACAGCGAAGAAGAGACGCACGGAAACCATCCTTTTCAGTTTATTTTTCTGGAGAGGATACTTTCTTGTGGTTGTAAAATTTGAAAAGAGATTTTCATGTCTTGTATGAAAAATTAAAGCCAATGCTTTTAAAATTTTTCATAATGATCTTGAATACCGCTTCGACATTATTTGTTGGTATGATCTTTATTACTCAAAAAGTCATGGTTAGAAGTAAGACAGAATTAAAACGGTTGTCAGTTCCATGGTCTTCATGTATGTATGTATGTATGTATGTATGTATGTATGTATGTATATCTGAAGCGAAACACAGATGCTTTGTCCCATTGTTTGCTCCATTTTTCCTACCGCTTATTTCAATATCCACTTCATTTCATATCATGCCTATTCCTCTGACATATCAGTTCTTTGACATTTATCTATTTACCTATCTATCGATTTTGACCCACGTATCCACAAGACTTACATTCTGAGTTCAATCTCGGAACACCTTTGTTTAATCCCTAGACCTATAGCCCCTTTATTGAAAGAAGAAAGAGGTTTAGTTCATGACCTCAAGATGCCATCCCCTCGTGGAAGTAACGAACTTCCTCAAGACTATTGTCACTCTTTGAAGGGAGGCCAAAACTCCCTTGCTAGGTACAACAGGTCGGGAACCCGATACTGCCCTGATCTGTCAGCATCACTAGGCCTATCATCGAGGTCTGTCCCCAAGAATCTGGCTCCTCCAATGACATGGGTTGATGGATGACCAAATATCATTTATTCAGGTCATTGCTGAAAAAGTAGGTAAAAGCATCAGTGACTGTAGCAATTTCAACCTGCAGCAGTCACACCACTGATAAATTTCCAACGAAGGTGAATAAGGATAAATCCCACCTATGACACCAGATGTCACACCAACAGAACGCATAAACATTCCTGCACCAACACCCCAACTTTTGTCTCTTATCGTATTTTTTTTCTCTGTGTACTTTGAAAAGTAATGTACTTTTTCTAAGAAATCGTGCCACTTTGAAATCTATAACAACTCCACCAAATTCCTTTCTTTAAAATTTTAAATACATCTAACTTATCCGTGTTATTTAGTCGAAGAAAATTCTCCTAAAGGTGTATACTTACAGAAAAAAAGTAAAGATATTTGTATCCAGTCTTCAAGGCTCAAAAATAAGATCAAGCAATAGAGTGTGAGGTAAAACTTAGAGGCTGTTTCACATTTGTTTCTTCCTCCGATGAAGTGAAAGGCTAGACATACGTTGCCAAAGTACGTATTCTTCAGTTGCTGAATTATTTACGTATTCTTCAGTTGCTGAATTATTTATATTATATATATATATATATATATATATATATATATATATATATATATATATGTGTGTGTGTGTGTGTGTGTGTGTGTGTATAACTGATTCACGAAGATATGGAACGTGATGAATGTATAAATAATGGCAAATGCCACGAAGGAAAAGTGAAACAACAGAGTCGTTGCTAGGCCTTGCGACACACGGTCCTTTACCAGCAGAGTACAGCATTACTAGTAAAGGGCAGTTTGTCGAAAAGCCTAGCAACCACTCCGTTGTTGTTTCATTTTTTTATTTATATATATATTTATATATATATATATATATATATATATATATATATATATATATATATATATATATATATATATATATATATATATATATATACATACACATATGAGTGTGTATGTTTTTTCGATGTGTACTGCATGCGGTCTACCAGACAGCTTTGTTCATCATCACTGATATGGCAAAAATATATTGTCTCCGATATCATGTACAAACGGATTGGCAAGCAATGTCTAACTAATAACTTGAACGAGGCAATACAAAATAACAATCATTCATTTTATAATGGCTCCTGTATTGTTTGATATATGAAGTAGAATATTTTGTATAGTATTGTCTCGTTACATTTTATTACAATTATTATTACCGGCTATTTCTATTGCTGTTACAGCCGTACCTCGCGGCTGTACTCTTGGCCTGTCAAATTTTACATCCATTATTCGGAAGCCAAGTGAATTAAATCGTCAAAAAAGAAAAAACGCGAAGTTATTGAATTATAAAGCCTGTTCTGGCGAACAAGTAACCCACATCACAAATTCAGCAGCGAACAGAACAGTTTTTTTTTTCTTCAGGGAAGTAACCAGAAAAGCAACAAAATGTTTTGAAGTCATAATGAAAGCATTCGCTTGCAACGGAGGGCCAGATGACCCACTGTGTGATCTTGTACGATGGCATTTTGAATTATAGCTTCGCATTTCAAACAGTAGACGAATATTTGACACCGAAGGACGCTAATTTCCGCTGGACTTTAATTCAAGGAACGAATCCTTCATCGTAGCGACGACGCTGCAGAAGTCCTCAGTTCCAGAGGCCTTCTATTCCTCACACCGTTGGGCTCTGGAACGGCCCCTTGAGGATGTTGTGTAATTAGAACCACAAAAGTTTAAGCGAAGATGGGGGAAATTACTATCCTAAAACAATTCTCCTTGTACTGTTAATCCACGCATTGCATGTTTATCTATTTATATATTAATTTATCAATTTGGCTTTGTTTTCTAATAACCTCTCTTTTCTTTCTGTATTTCCTATTATCTTTTGTAATTTCTTTCACATGAACACTATATTCTTTGGAAGTTTGAATTTCATGTCAATGGCCCCAGCAGGCCTGTCCGATGGGAATAGGCTTCATCTCCTGAATAACAATAATAATTAATCTCTCTTGGAAAAAAATTCAAAAGAAAAAAGAAAGAGAGAAAGTGTTTACTACGTCATTGTTGATTCTGAGAATACAAGAAAAAGTGCGATCAGCAAAAGCTTTCTCGAGGGACTTCCTCCTCCGGAGGTTCTTGTCGTGAAATTATCCTAACCAAGTTCTGCATGTTCAGTTAATTAAGATAACTGCAAGACCATTCCTCACCACAGAACAGAGCACTGCTAATGCATGTCATTCCCTTGGGTTTTTTCAAGTTGCCAGCCCTAATGCCATTCTCTGTCCCCGGCTGCAACCCGCTATAGTCGATAGATCCAAGTACTTGATGGTTAATAGACTGTAATGGTCTGCAGCTAAGATAAACGGGGTAATGAGGCTAGCAATCTTATCCAAAAGTTGTTTGCTGAGAAAATATATATACATATACATACATATATATATATACATATATGTGTATGTGTGTATAATATTATATATATATATATATATATATATATATATATATATATATATATATATATATATATATATGTATGTATGTATGTATATATGTACATGTATGTGTCTGGGAGAGAGAGAGAGAGAGAGAGAGAGAGACTGACACCAGAAATATTACCCCTTTGATTTTCAGCAAGTATTTATGCCTCCTCAATAAATATTGCAGAGGCTTATGTACAGGCATAAGTCTTACGTCGGTCGCTACTCACCAACTCCTGATTGCGACGTCAGTTTTAATAGCCATGAATCTATCAATCAATCAACCCGAGTCCTGACCTGACCCAATATGGCTTAACATCGCTGATAGAACGACCAGCGGTATAGCGAACGTGTAAATAACTTCTGTGACTGCAGAAGAGGGTGTGTGTATATGTTGGTGTATGTGTTATAGAATGTGTGTATCTGTGCCTGTGAGTACGGACGCGTGTGCGCATGACGAGTTTTGAAGAACTCAGCAGAGTAAACATTTCATCATGACCCTCCGAGGAATGAACGGAGGGAAATGATTTCATAGACCCCGTCGTGTTGACCTCGGCTGATCACTCAAGAGAAATCAGCTTCGTATCTTTTCATTTGAGAACTGTCACTGACTTGTACATTTCTCAAAACTGAAATTCATGTATAGAAAATGACTGATTTACTATATATCCTTCGTAACTGCATGCAGGATGACTGTATGTATGAATATATGCATACATGTGTATACTGCAATTGGAAGTTGGCTTGTAATCTTCTAACCATGGCGTTATATCCGTTATGAAAGAACTCGAGGAGAAAAGTATCAAGTGAAACCAAAACAAAAACTCAAAACAAATAAAAGACGTAAAAAGGAATGGTGCAGGTAGGCGTAATACCAGCATGCAGCAGTTAACTGTGATGGAGGGAATAATCATCCTGTCGAAAAGAAAAAGAAAAGAGAATGAACAAAGAGCTCGTTAGGAAAAAAAAACGAAAAATAAAAAGGTAAAACAAATATCGAAAATGAATTAGAGTTTTCCATTACAAAGGGTACGATGGGTACATTCCCTGTTTCTGTTTGCTAAAGCCTCGAAATATATTGTTATGGTTATTTCTGGAAGCTGTTAAAGGGGTGGAACGAGTTGCAGAAATATGTCCTCGATAAGAGAGAGAGAGAGAGAGAGAGAGAGAGAGAGAGAGACATGATTGTTGTCACTCTGTCTACCGTCATCATAAAAGCGTCTTTTCCTTGTAGCATATTAAAAGATCTCACTGCCATTTGCATATGATTAAGCATTCAAATGCAATGCATGTAAGTTTCGGCTTAGAAAATAACCTGGAGAAAGATATAATTCATTGGTTACACTTTTTAAAAAGCAGTCTTCTTTGTCTTTACTCGAAAATAGATCTTTTCCAAAGGGTTGTCATTAGTGACTCACATCATATGTTTGGTTTAACTGAAGCTGGAGGCCATTCAGATCATGTTTCAGTACGCCTGTTTATGATGATTCATTTGGCAACATACTCCCGGTTTCGGATTTATTCTCTGCCATTGTCCCTTTTTTTTAACTTGAGTTTCTGCATAATATAAGCTAATTATAGTATCCTGATAGACCTGATGTGATATGAAAACAGTAATGGGTAAATTTATGATGCTATAAATGTATGATGCTAACAAAAACAGGAACTTTACAGAGGGTGAATTCAAAGAAGGATGAAGGAAGTCGTGTCTGTTTTAATCAAATTTTTTCGGTTACTGTTAATGCTCGTATTAATCTATTTTTCCTCAATAGTTCAGAGATGAATACAAGAAAATAACGAAAATATTATTATCGAAAATAGCTACTTAGAAAAATCATTACAAAAATTGTCAGAAAATGTATGACGTAGAACTTATCGTTGCGAGGGAACTGGTAACATTTTTCGTTTCTTTCGCAATTAAAATATGTCCTCAAACGACCCAAACCTTTGATATTAGCACAATGAATTACATGGATTCTCCACTTTCAAGGTTTTAGCATCTTCGTGTACCCTCTCCACCACTTACAGATTTTCTCGTTCAGCTGATATTTAATCAAAACACGGTTTCCATTTTCTTTCAGATGGAATGTGGCCTCTGAAAGCAATGTCTAAAAAGTATATAAAAGTATATACATATATATATATATATATATATATATATATATATATATATATATATATATATATACACATATACATATATATTGTATGTGTGTGTGTGTTTATGTGACTGTATTTAGATTATCAAATTTTAGCATAAGAGCACTGTTTATACTCTAATTGTTAAGATTTTCAATTCTTTTGAGCATTTTCCTTTGTTCAAAGGAAAATGGGAGCAGTTGAATACAGAACTAAAGTATTGTCCATGTAATATTTTCACTGGGGTTTCGTTATAGCAACAAAGCTATTACAAATTACTTATAACTGGCTACTCCAAACATTATTTTTGATCCAAAGATGATATAAGGCCAAAATTGCACTAGAAAACGAATGCGGAAAAGCTGTCCCGAAGGATTACACACCCATTCACACACACACACACACATACACACACACACGCACAATACACACACGCACACATACACATACACACACACACACACACACATATATATATATGTGTGTGTGTTCATGTGAGTGGTCATTATAGGTCAGTCACCGTCATGACTTTATGACAGTGATAGCAAAAGAAAAAACAGCGGTTTGTAAAGAGGAGAAAAAATGTTTCACTACCGTTACTCCGTTGTCTGCGTCCATAGACACCTGACGCTGAAGCCAGCGCGTAAGGAGAGATACGCATTCGGACAAACAAACATTTGCGGTGGCGAACCGGCATTTACAAAAAAAAAAAAATAAATAAAAAAAAGTCGGAGGGGAAAAAATAAGTCGTAAAACCTTACCATAAAATCGTCTGAAAACCACCGTAATTTTTTACTTCCTTTCATTCATGGATAACCAAAAAAGAAAAAAAATGCATATCTCTATTTTCCAGACAGAAGGAGTGAACAATTTAAACATTTCATTTTTATGGGCAATTGTCATTCTATTTCTCATTGTATCTTTTTCATATATTTTTAGGATTACCGGTTTCGCGCACTATTTGTGGTTTCTTAAAAAGGGTGAACTGTAAGCAGTTTTGCGACACCTCTTGACCCTCTTTCGTTGCTTATTGGCTTTTGATTATCCCTGCATTAAGCAAGACTTTGCAAGCAACTGCGGTATGTCTATTTTTGTATCCGTTATTTAATTCTCCATAAAGAAGAAAAAGAGAGAAAGAATATAAATAAATAAACAAAGAATATTTTTCAATAATTATTTGCCTCGGGACAGAAACCCAGCATTGTTATTTATATTGCAGTATTTTTATTTACAGTAAAGAGAACTCAAGTAAGAAAATGTTATTGACAAACGAGTGCTGTAAGTCTTATAGTCAAAACGAAATGTGTCACGTGACCTACGTCATAAAAGTTTCATCCAACCATTTCTTTTATAGATCGCTACAGAATTGGTTAGTTTAATAATAATAACAATAAAAGTGATACTTGACACGGCAAAACGACTATACATACTATGTGTATATATATATATATATATATATATATATATATATATATATATATATATATATATATATATATATATATATATACATATATATATATATATATATGTGTATATATATATATATATACATATATATATATATATATATATATATATATATATATATATATATATATATATATATATATATATATATATATATATATATATATATATATACTGTACATAAGTATACCTTAGTTTTACCAGACCACTGAGCTGATTAACAGCTCTCCTAGGGCTGGCCCGAAGGATTAGACTTATTTATACATATATATAAATGTTTATATATATATATATATATATATATATATATATATATATATATATATATATATATAATGTGTGTGTGTGTGTGTGTGTGTGCGCGCATGTACAGAGGGACGTGGGAATACAACATACACATTCTTTGGCAGAAGCTTCCAAAATAACTTCAAAGCGATGACAGGATTCTGAGGAGTTGACAAGTGACGAATGTTGACAAAACCTCACATACTGGATTTATCTGCCTTATAAAGACGATGAAGTAACTGCATCGCTAAGCTAGGCTTGACTGATCAGTTAAACTGGAGGGGTCACCTCCTCAGCCGCTTTAACTGCACTAGGGTACCCAAACTTCTGCGTGAGTAAAATCCAGACTTGCAATACGGAATTTCATTCCATAACCTGGCATTTGATCACTGTAAAAAAAAAAAAAAAAAAAAAAAAAAAAAAAAAAAGCGGAATGAACAGCTGTAACTTAAAATGGTTGAAAAGAGACGCGAAAGAAACATTCTGCTTGCTTTTCGTGTTACTTAGGTCAGTGTACGAAAATACAACAATCAACACAGAATGACAAGGATTAAGAAAGGGGGATTTATAAATAAGTAAAAAATGCGACGAAGTTTCTTCGGCGCAAACGGTCTTTCTGTACAGCTTATAATGCTGTATGAAACTCAGGCACGCCCCATGAAACTCTCAGCCGGCCGTGGTGGGCTGTGTTGTTGCGGTGCCAGACGCACGATCATGGCTAACTTCAACCTTAAATTAAATAAAAACTACTGGGCTAGAGGGATGCAATTTGGTATGTTTGTTGATTGGAGGATGGATGATCAACATACAATTTGCAGCCCTCTAGCCTCAGTAGTTTTTAAGATCTGAAGGCGGACAGAAAAAGTGCGGACGGACAGACAAAGCCATCTCAATAGTTTTCTTTTACAGAAAACTAAAAACGAGTGGCTGAAGTCCAATTTTCCGAAGAGGAAAATGTTGAAAGCTAAAGACTGCAAAAATTGCGATGACACTATTTGATGGTTAGTCAGAATTCGCGCTGAGAAACAGGATCCTTAGGTCCTCGAGAGGAAGTTGCCAAAAATGAAGGACTATGAGCAGGTGCTCCACGTAACTTGCTAAGAAGACTTCGAGTTCTTGCAATATAAGTGAAACTATTTGAATGTGATTACATTTACAACAGTAATATCTCTTATCGGTCTAGTAGTATCATAATAAGGTATTTGAGGCATATTCGGGTATTATGAGGGGAACGATACTCTGTTTTTTTCTTTTCGACATCTAGACTTGAGAGTTATTTCAAAAACTGCATTTTTCTTTAGACACCATCTTCTGCATCCTCCCCCCACCCCTTCCACCGTCTTATGGTCAGTTATTTACCTTTTCTTTCTCTTCGCTTTGCGCTACATCTTTATTGCAATAGGTTCAATAAGAGTTCTGGTTGCATGTCGCCTTAACAAGACCATGAACGTGCCTATACGCGTGTCCATAGCGACATCACTTTTCTCCTCTTACCTATCTGTCCATCGCCAGAAAGCAGAACGTAAAGCGTCGCGAAATCGATATGGATAAAATCATAAATGTCTTAAAATTCTAGAATGAAGATGACAAAAGACCTCTTAATTTTCGTATCGTTTTTAACTCATTTCAAGATCTGTTTACAGACTCAATGGTTTCTCTCGTATCTGCTTGTGCGTTTGATTCTTATCCTCGCGTTCTTTTCCTTAATGAACAATCACCAAGTTCGAGATGAAGAAAGCAAATGGCTAAATTTACACACCTCCGCTGCAAAGAGACCCACCGCCTCCAACAAGCCAAATGGCAAGATGCTCTGAGGCGACGCGAGGCCCATCTCGGCGGGACAAATAATAAACCGAGGCAATGAAGTTACTTGTTTCTCCCTCCCATTTCTCTGCTGAATCTACAACGCTGCAATATTTCCGCCCTTTTGCCACCCAAGTTATGCTTTTAATCATTAATCAGTATCGTATGGCGCTACGTATTTACTCTCATATGCTCTGAAACGTCAATGTATCGCTATCTCATATTATATATATATATATATATATATGCATATATATATATATATATATATATATATATATATATATATATTGTGTGTGTATACATACACATATATATACAGATATATATAAATATATATATATATACATATATATATATATATATATATATATATTTATATATACATTATTATATGCATACATTTATACATATGTGCGTATACACACACACACATATATATTCATTATTTGTATGTATACATATATACATACATATATATTGAAACATATATGTATATATACATATATATATATATGTATATATATACATATTTAAATTTATATAATATATTTTGAGTATTTATTTAAGTCATCCGTCAAATATACTATGAAAGCAAAAGCCCAAAATAACTTCTTTTTAGACAGGAAGTATTTACTATTTTAAAAGGCAAATTTGTAATTGTAATAAAGAAATATACCATGTGCCACCCGGTGCTACTATATACGCGCAAAAATTCCCTCTCAAATATCATTTCTTCATTTCTATGCATGTAGATTATATATACTGCATAGTTTACATTCTAACGTTTCGACATGTCCTTTTGCAGTTATGTAAGGTTCCATAGAAACATATTACATATATATATATATATATATATATATATATATATATATATATATATATATATATATATATATATATATATATATATATATATATATATATATATATATATATATATATATATATATATATTATATATATATATATATATAATATGTTTCTATGGAAACTTATGCATAACTGTAAAAAGTATTGAAAAGTTAGAATTTAAACTATACAGTATATATAATCTACATGCATAGAAATGTAGAAATGATATGTGAGAGAGAATTTTTGCGTGTATATAGTAGCACTAGGTGGCACATGGTATATTTTCTTTATTACTATTACAAATTTGCCTTGTAAAATAGTAAAAAGAAGTTATTTTGGGTTTTTGCTTTCATAGTATAACTGACGGATGACTTAAATAAATACTAAAATATATATGTATATATATAGTTATATATATATATATATATATATATATATATATATATATATATATGTGTGTGTGTGTGTGTGTGTGTGTGTGTGTTTGTATACACACACACACATATATATATATATATATATATATATATATATATATATATATATATATATATATATATATATATATATATATATATTAGAGTGGAAGGGTTTTCAAGGACTGTGAGAGTGAAAATTTCTACCAGAAATTTAAACTGAATACAAAGTGTTTCTTCGTTCTTTACTAAGGAAAAGATTTGACAGGTAATGATATTCCATACCAACGAAGCTTATTACTTTCAAAGGGAAGCCTAATTATACCGGTCAGTAAGACTTCCATTCTGCGGACGCTTTGAAAAGTGAGCAGAACTTCGTCAACAAAATAACCATGGAAACAATTCATCATTTTCATCGCAGTTTCAGTCTTCTCTACGAACCGTCCGGCAGATTTCCCATCCCCATTTTTTATCTTCTTTTTTTCATCCCCTTTCCTCTTTTGTATTTAATTTCCTTTTCTATGCAGCTTCCTCCTCCTCCTCCTCTTCCTCTTCCTCTTCTGTTTCTCCCAACTCCTCTTTTGCTGACTCCCTCTCCTTCTCTCAACGATCTCCCCCGCTCTCACCCAAGTTCCCTCCCCCTCCCCCACTATTCTCCCTCCCCCTGTTCCTCCTCCACCTCCTCCTCCACCTCCTCCTCCTCCTCCTCCTCCTCCTCCTCCTCCCACCACCGTTCTCGCCTGCTCTATCTTTGTCTATCTTCTTTAACCTCATCACCAATTAAAGACAACATTTACATTCCATCTCCACCGGAGGGTATTCATCTAGATTCATCGTTCTATTTTATTTCATCATTTTTTCACTGGTCCTTTTTTCCGCTGCAGTGAAGGTTTCCAACATTTTTAATGGGAAAACACGGCAAAAAGCAATAAATATAAAAAGGCTGAATAATGTTTCATTAAGTTCTCATGGTGTCCTGCAAGCTAACAGCGTCAACCAATCTCCGTCATGCAGTTGCGTTCCTGCTTTCAAATTCTCTCGTGTTTTTCAGCCATTATCGTTGTTAAAGTTATTGTTGCTGTACCTTTTATTATTGCTTATTCATTGATAAATTCATTTGTAGGATATTTCCTAGATAGTGACCCCCACGGGTTTAAACCCGGCCACCTTTGCGGTGTGTTTAGTACAAGCCCGCTGGGGATTACCGTAACAACACAAACAAAAGACTGTAAATATCATAAAGATAATGACCCCCTAGAAATATTAGTCCTAGATAACGACCCTCGAAAACCCTTGGGGGTCACTGTCTTGGAAAGATCCCATTTGTTTAGCCAAACACATTTATACGGTACGTACACAAACGTATGATATGTGAAGCTGTGTGCAGGCTGGTCTCACTAGCGGGAGGATTCGAATTATACAGCTTCTAACGTGAGGATGGAGTGACTTAGCTGCGTCAGGTCGAAACTCACTGTCTGTTCACCTGAGCAACGAATTGTGAATTTGGAATCATCCCCTTATAAGAATACGGCCCTTTGGGAAATAGTACAATGTAATACAGTACAATGTAATATATATATACATACATATATATATATATATATATATATATATATATATATATATATATATATATATATATATATATATATATATATATATATATATTGCCCAGTGACGATTTCCTGGCTATGATAGTGCTGGCCTTGGAGTAAGGCAGGAAAATGTGAAGCTGTCTAGAGATAGTCTATCTTTTCCGCTACAGTAGTTCAGGGTTCAAGCAGTACAAAAGACTAAACTCCCCTAACCTGTCTGTTCAACAATGAACTTAATCCTCTGGCAGTTTCAGTGAACATAAGGGTTATCTTTTTAATATAATATCAGTGAGCATACGTGGTGTAATTTTAAACTCAATCCTCTGATCTGAATGAAATATTTTCCTTCAAAAAGCTTTATAATAACTTTCTAGCCGGCGAGCGCTTCAAGCAGCCGAACTTTTTATCGGTAAGTTTGCTTCTTCTTCTAGGCTCCTCGAAAGAGACTTCTTTCATTTCCAGACTCAGTGTGACCAAATGTTACTTTTCTTTCCACACAGAAGGTATATATGCGAAAATACAATAAATTTTCATTTCACTTTCAGTAAATCAGAGTACCTGTTTTAGTCCATGAGCAACATTAAAATACTTTTTGTTAGCACCGGGCTCATTCGACCCAATTATGCACAAGGGGTCAGTTTTCCTCTCAAAGCAGCGTAGTCAAGGAGCATACACTGGGATCAATAATAAACAGGGTAGTATATATTCTATATATCTATATATTTCATTTCTACGGTTGTTACGAAAGAAAAAAGCTAACAAAAACTAAGGGCAAGAATGAAATAATACAAAGATTACACTGATACAACAAAAAATAAAGTAACAATCAGTGGAATAAAATGAGAAGCAGCAACCAGCTAAACAGAATGCTACACAAATCTATTAACACTTATCTATCGCCCTAAGATATTAGTAACTGTCCAACTCTGTAGCCTCACACATCCTCGTTGGAGGAGTGGGTTCCGTTCTCAGTTAGCACTCTGCTGGCCTCGAGTTCGAATCTCCAACCGACCAATGAAGAATAAGAGGAATTTATTTCTGGTGACAGAAATTCATTTCTCGCTATCATGTGGTTCGGATTCCACAATAAGCTGTAGTTCCCGTTGCTAGGTAACCAATTGGTTCTTAGCCACGTAAAATAAATCTAATCC
This sequence comes from Macrobrachium rosenbergii, assembly GCF_040412425.1. Lineage (NCBI taxonomy): Eukaryota > Metazoa > Arthropoda > Malacostraca > Decapoda > Palaemonidae > Macrobrachium > Macrobrachium rosenbergii. The sequence goes on from NC_089781.1 coordinate 35,541,058, forward strand.
TTCGGGCCAGCCTCTAGGAGAGTTGTTAATCAGCTCAGTGGTCTGGTTAAATTAAGGTATACTTAACTTTAACATCATATTTATAATGTTTACAAAATTACAATAGTCTATAGTTGCTCAAGAAGATAAAAAGTGGCGCTCCTAAGCATAAAATACAAAAATCAGTATTCGACAGATGTGGACTCAGAGAATTAGAGAATTCTAATAGATAAGATATTGGTGTCAAAAATGATTAGCAGTAATTCAGAAGTTGACAGCTGTTATCCAAAAGGCACTGAAAATCCAATATGACCAAGTCTGACTTACACTCGTATACAGTATAACCAGGAAGAGCAATTCTTGACGCATGACCCATAAGACTTATTGCCCTTCTTAAGAATGAAGTACAGTGGCATAAGATAATATCCTGTGAACGTCAAGCATCTTCCAGCGGGTTTAACTTTACTACAAATTATAGAATTAAGCAATTCCACACTTATGATACTCCAGTTCAATTTTGATCGCTCGTCTCAGACTTCCTATCACCAGAGCAAGACATCTTCTATCTACCTTTGCTCGGCTTCAGGGTGGGTGCAGGTAACTGCACCCACAAATCCAGACAAGTGCATCTCAGCTACTGACAAAGGTCATTAGCTGAGATGGACTTGTTTAGATACAAGGCTAGACAATACCATTCCCAACTACCCACTTTTCACCAGCTAGCCTGTGATTCACCTCGAGTTTTTGGTTGGTGTAGATTTATTAAGCCTTGCACCAGCACAAGCCCTTGCCCAAAGGTGGCCAGTACATGTGGTAAGGTACTGAAGATGATGGGAAGCTAGATGCAGACCTCTGGACTCTTTCTGCCAACTAACTTTGACCACTGGTAGATATCACCAGTCTCACACTCCATTCACAGCTCCTTGTCTTACCCCCACCAACTCGTACCGATACTTCTGACGTTTCTGTAATTCATCACTCAACAGGGAAATATTAAACCATTGTCTGAGAGCCATTCCTACACAAAAGCAGTCACACTCCCATGTACCGCAAATTATTGACCACTTTCATCGTAAAAGTGCCTAATTGCTCAGTTACAACTTAGTTTATACATGCACACCTTGCTTCTCTGACAATTTATCAGAAGCTTTGTCTTGACCAATCTCCCTTGAATACTTATCTGTCCATTCAGATCACCTAGCAAAATCTCCTGTCTACCCTTTCTCCCTCCCTAACCAGATGATATATATATATATATATATATATATATATATATATATATATATATATATATATATATATATATCTTCTGGTCCTTGTTGGGTATGAAGTCGTTATTCCAATGCCTTCCTCTTCCTTGACTGCTACCCACCACAGTCGCGAATCCCCAAGGTATATTAAATTCAAGGCTTTGTGTATGAGTATATATATACATATATATATATATATATATATATATATATATATATATATATATATATATATATATATATATATATATATTTATGTAATGTGTGTTTTATGTGCACGCACGTTTGTGTGAGTTATGCGTTTGTGCTTGTGTGTGTATTTGCGCATTTGTGATAGTATTTTCCTCTTGTTATCACAAGCTTGGGCCTGAGAAACCACAACCAAATTTATTATTACCATCAACGCTGCTGTGGTTTATTTTATTTTTCTCTGCTTTAATATAAAAAGTTCTTTGCCATTACTGTTTCAGATGTCTGTGTAACAGTCGGCAATGCAGTTAAGACAGTATAATTTAAATTACATTTTCCAGCAAGCTTTAATGGAGATGAAGCCAATGCACAAACACCAGGGGCCATTAAGAAGGAAGCACTCACTCACTGACACATAACTTCAGCCAGCCGTGGAAGAACACAACGAGCCTCTCCTAACGGGGGAAACATTGATTACGTTAATGGTATCTGGCAACCGCATCCGTTATATTGTACTAAGACTGATTTAAGACAGAGAGAGAGAGAGAGAGGGGGGGGGGGTTTCGCCAGTTCGTGTCCAGCTCGGCTGTGTTTGTTTGTTCATTATCAACTCGGGTGTTTATGCATTCGCTTACCTGGTCGTTCATTATTTTTTGCTGATGAACTTTGCATAAAGCTTTGCATAAAGCTTTCTTATTCCTGGAAAAGGTAGTTGAACTTATATATTTTACACACATCAACACGCGTGAACTTAACGCAAAACCACCTGTATAAATGTATTACGCATAACTATTGCAATGATGATATAGATAGTGACCAAAAACACGTTCTCTTTATTCAGAATTATTTGTCGTAACTCTCTCTCTCTCTCTCTCTCTCTCTCTCTCTCTCTCTCTCTCTCTCTCTCTGCTTTTTCTCATAATACCTAGTAACGAGTGGTTTTCGCTGTGCTAACAATTTTTCACCGTTATAACTACTATAAGAGTCTGGTGCAATGTTTATGGTAACGGTGTTGCTCGTTTGTATATTAGTATGTCTGACTGCTGGCAGATTGCTGCTGCTGCTGCTGCGTCCGCTGTTATGCTGTTGTTTTCATTATCATCGACTTCGTCACAGCTTTTGTCTGTTTTTTCTTGCCGTTGTTGTTGTTGCTGCCACTGCCGTTATTGTTGTAACAACCATTATTCTAATTATGATTTCCATCGATGATGTAACTTTTTGCGATAATTATTATTTCCACTCCTATTATTATTCATCAAGACGCTTTGACCTTACAAAATCATGGAAGGAACACGAGCAAGTTTTCATTGCTACTTTCATGTTTCTAAAGCAGAACTTTGTTTCCACGGTAGGGTGAGTTGTACTGGCATTACCACTATTTAAGTTTCTTTAACTCTAATTATAGAGATATATATATATATCGAAGATTTCGTGCGCTATGATTTTTTGTATCATGCTGCGATGTGATTATTATATATATATATATAATATATATATATATATATATATATTTATATATATATATATATATATATATATATATATATGTATGTATATATATATATATATATATATATATATATATATATATATATATATAAATATATATATATATATATATATATATATATATATATATATGTATGTATATATATGTGTGTGTATATATATATATATATATGTATATATATATATATATATATATATATATATATATATATATATATATATATATATATATATATAAAATATATATATATATATATATATACAGTATATATGTGTGTATGTTTGTTTGCATGGGTGTGCGTGGGAGTGTGCAGGCGCGCGTATAGGTGTAATAATCAGGCCTTTCATTTAAATTCGACTGCTTCTAAAGGTGGCAGTGCGTGCTGTTAAGTGGTCACCGCTGTCCTTGGAAATCCAATAAATTGGGATTCTAAAGCCTCATATCCAAAGGCAGGTGAATGCGTAGTAGAGAGTTGTGAATCCCTTGAGATAGGAAATGACCCAAATCTACTGAGTCCAATAGCAACAGCAATTGCCAAGTCAGTCTCCTTGCTGTGGGCTGCTACCACGTTGATAGTAAATGATATGGCCTGTTTGCCTAGGAAGAGCCAATGGTTTGGCGTGTGGTTACAATGTGCCCGAAGGCGAAGGACCACCTTGTAAAAGGTTGTGGGTCACATGGCGAGGGACATGCTTCCTAATGAGCCTCTTCACATGAAGCCAATGGCAATCACATTATCACTTCAGTAGAATACCAGGCAATAATGGCATTCTCGCTACCCTGCATAGTTTGAATGACGCCAAATGGCTGGGTTGTGCAGATGAGAAGTTGTTTGTGGAATCTACAGTTGTTTGATTAAGTGGAGGAAGCTGAATGTTTCTACCCTGGGTGAGACAAAGGCAAAAGGACAATGTTTGCAGGAATAGAAAGGACAAACGGTGATTGTCTCGGGAAGCTGAAAAGTGTAGATCTCGGATGCAAGTAGGACTTTGTGGTTTTATGGAATTTCTGAACCGGTAGAATTTTGATTAAGAAGGTAAGAGAAACATTTGGAAGTTTGATAGGGAAAGTACTGTTTGTGTTTACACAAGGAAGGTAAGTGGATCAAGAGACTGTTGTCAAACATTCGGGTGCGAAGTTTGAAAGTAGAGTTAAACTGTATGTAGCATACATGGACATGGAGAAAGCTCATGACGGAATTGATAGAGTCAATGTAGAGGACTTCAGATGTAGTGTTTAAAGGGTAAATTGCTGAGATAAAATGCTCTTATGATGGCAGTAAAACATATGTTAGAGTTTGCAGCCATAAGAGTGACTGATCTGGTTGAAAAAAAAAAAATTTGTACAATTTGTGTTATGTTTCATTGCTGTTTAATGTATATATGGATGGAGTAAAGCAATAAGTTAGAGAAAGGATAATGAATGTAATGCAGAGTAAACAGACAAGAAGATGGGTTGTGAATGGAGCGAAGAACTCTGATGTTTGCAAATGAAACAGAATTAATTGGAGATAGTGAAGAAGAGCCACAGAGATTACTGAAAGAGTTTGAAAGTGTTTGCAAGTGAATAGATTTAAGGATATGTGAGCAAGAGGAAATAGGGTCCTCAGATCCAGCAAGTGAGAGAGCATATGCGAGATAGAGATGATTGCGTAGAGTGTAGCGGGTTTTGACGCACTGCTGATTACCCTTCTGTGTGGTTGAATGAAACGGCTAACGTCGTGGACGTTTGCTGCATGGAAGGGTCATCCACGATTTTGCAGTTTAAGCGGGAATGCGTCGGTGACCAATGACTTTTCTTTGCTTGAGAGCCATCCCTGCTTCGAAGAAAATGTATTATTTAAGGCAAGAATTTATCGGTTTTATATATATATATAAATATATGTATATACATGCAGGCACACACACATATATATATATATATATATATATATATACATATACATTCATGTATGTATATATGTATTTATGTATGTATGTATGTATGTATGTATGTATGTATGTATGTATGTATATACACATAATTGCTTATATACACATATATATGTATATATATGGATCCATATATACATATGTATACGTATCCATATATATATATTTGTATATGTATATATATATATATGTATGTATATATACAGTACATATGCGTGTGTATGTGTGTGTTTTCTTTTACAGAAACCTCCTCCCCATTTGTAGATATTTTCTAATATTTTCAATTTAATATGCTCCTAGATTGCAAGCAGGAAATTAACTGTCTTTAAATTGCTTTTCTATATTTATTTTCTCTGTTAGCTCACATAAGTTGTAAGGCTGTTTGACCTTTTCTGATATGTCCAGTGTATGTCGGTAGTATATGCGTCTCTGGAGCAAACCTTTCAAATTTTCGATTTTCCTCAAAACCCGATTCAATTTCAGCCAGACTTGGAACAAAATGTTCTCGAATAAAGAGGATTTATGTTCAAATTGCTCCACGTTATTTGCCAGGTGGAGACAATTAAGAAATATAAGGACAGGATGGGATCATTAAAGCATATCTAAAAACTACTGAACCAGGATCGACAAAATTCACCACGAAAACTTTCTTAGAAATGCAGATTCGAACTTGGTCAAACCATGGCCCCCGGGCAGAATGGTTCCACAATCGCGGTCCAAAATCTCACACAGGAATGTGTAGTATAAAGTTTCTGAACATCATCTCTCGAACAAGATTACAACGTGTCACACCAACATGCAATTATCCTCTTTTACCGTAGATTCAAATGTGCAACCATGTCCTCAGTGCCAGAAAGGCACCACAGTGGTGTTCAAACTTTTTCACGAAAAATTATATTGACAAATCTTAAAAATGTACTTTTTACGTGCGACACTGTGTCCTATAAGCCTCTTTTTATTAATCTATTTTGATCCAGGGAAGTGAACAAGTTACAGTGTGAAATCTGTGTCACAAGGAAGTGCCAATTACAGAGAAATCATTCTGTAATACACAACCAGAAATTTATCTAATTTTCTGGTTGAGTAATATTAATTTTTTCCGTAACATTAATTTTAGGCCGAAGTTCGGTAACAGTCTTTACGCAGGGACATTCGGATGTCGATACAAAAAGTCCAGGCAACTCTTCCTACACTTCAGATTTTAAGAAATTCATGCGACATTTTTAGGCAATATTCAAGGATAATTACCACTGATAATGAATTCGAAAGTGGTTTTGTTCACAATTACAAAACATAAATTTAAATAGCATCTTGGATAAGTTATGATTATCTGAAATCGACAACAGAAAATTATTTTTGATGAAGAAACTTGAAACAGTAAGGAAAGGAAGAGATATAAAAGGTAAACATATATATATATATATATATATATATATATATATATATATATATATATATATATATATATATATATATATATATATATATATATATATATATATATATATAAAGTATATTGTGTGAATGAAATATACAAGGAAAACTAGGATTTTAGCTCTGAGCTCTTTCAACTAGGAAAGATTGCTGTGTCAGTGATTAAAAAAACCCTAGGATCACTAAGCAGACTTTCCCTCGTTAGTGACAGCAGAGTTATAAGTATACTTGACGAGACTCCTTTAATGATCATGGAAGTCTACGTAGACTTGTCTTCTTAAGAAGAAGAGTTTGAAGAAAACTCTCCGTCAAGAACGGTTGCCGTGTTCTTAGTTAACTTATTCCGTTAAACGCTCATGAATATCTAAGACTGAAATGTAACGACGCAGTTGACACAGCAGTGTCTCAAAGCAGAAAGGAATGGACTAAACAGCTACCCTCAATGTTCCGAAAAACGTTCAGTGGATTGACATTTCTACTGAGCACTTAATAACAGTCATCAAGAGTAAAAACAAAAAAAGAATTTTAAGAAGGAAATTATTTTACCTTAAGAATATCTCAATTCCCGAGACTTAGCCAGGCACGGTGCATGACCCAAGAGATAACTTTTACCTTACCCTGAATATTTTTAATTAAGAGCTGTTTCATTTTTCGATTTTTTTTTTTTAATTTTCATGGCCTGAAATTCAGTCCGATGAAATATTCAAATGAAAGAAAGTTTATATTGGGTTACTCCTGCTTCAGCCAAATTTGTTGCTCAAGCACACCTTGATAGCAAAACGCGAAACAAAATTCGGCGCGGAGAGTAGGTGCACCAACTAAAGACTAAAGCGTTCCTTAACATTACAGCTGAAACGCAGGAAAAACGCAGCAGAAAGACTGAAATCATCAGTTGGTATGGAGGATGGATACAAGATCGGTGATAACAACGACCGACAGAGTGATCAAATAGAATTCTCGAGATCACCTTACGAAGAGAAAGGATGAAGCCATAGGTATGAGGGATAGCTGGCAAAGCCTTGTCCCGCATCTTGTCAGCAGCATTAGAATGTCAGAAACTACAACATCAGGTCTGCTAAGATTTGAGAGGCAACTTCAGCGATTATCGGTGGCTGTTCTCTGGAGAAATCCACGCTGTTCAATAAAATTAAAAGTATAATTCTTATTGAAAAAATTTTACTGTCGTTGATGCTTTCATTATAAATACAGTACATACACACACACACACACACACACACACACACACACACACATATATATATATATATATATATATATATATATATATATATATATATATATATATATATATATATATATATATCAGCTTTTTCATCAAAAAGTCATTTCTTTCATCAGTTCTACTTTGGGATGAGGAGACTAGGCCTACAACCTTTCTTTTTAGTTTACTTTCATCTAACGCTGATACCCATTCATAGTCGGTCGACCTGGGGAATATTACACCTGTGTGTCTGTTAATGTTATATATACTGTATATGTATATATATATATATATATATATATATATATATATATATATATATATATATACTGTATATGTGTGTGTAGTTTAACGTACTCCTTTTACTCCTTTGAAATGGGGTGCTCCTTTTACTCCTTTGCAGGAGAGTACAGGACTCTGGTCTTTCAAGACCTGACGCCTTATTTTCCAAAGGATGCGATCGCAGGTCTTACACTTCCGGTTTTCAGAAAGTATTTTGTGGTGTTGTTGCTGACGTCAAGGCGCCCCGCCCCTCCACCCTGATTCAGGATGGCTACAGTTAACTAATTACTAATTACCACCAGGTACTTAACTTACTGCTTAGATCAACACAACAAAGCCGCAGCGGGTTTTAGCAGAGCGCGTGTAAAGCGCTCCTCCTCGCCACAGGATCGAACTCTGACGTTCTCTCTAGTGAGGAGACTGTATGTATGTGTGTATATATATATATATATATATATATATATATATATATATATATATATATATATATATATATATATATATACTGTATATATATATAAATATATATATATATATATATATATATATATATATACATATATTATACATATTATATGATATATTTATATAATATATATATATATATATATAATATATATATATATATATATATATATATATATATACAGTATATATATATATATATATATATATATATATATATATATATATATATATATATATATATATATATATATTATGTTTATACATATAAATATACATAAGTATATGTGTACGTATATATTTAACGTCATGTAGATATAAGATTACTCTATTGTTCTTCAAAGAAAACCGACTTATAGGCTTAGCCTGAAGGAAACAGAAGGAAGAAGGAAAACGATTAGACCGAAGCTCTTTTCCCAGTAAGAGTTCTTTAGCAAATGCATCTTCACCAACTAAACAATAAAAAAGTGTTCGCTTTTCTTTCTTTTTTTCTTTGACGGGATCCTTCCCTTTCTTCACGAAAGGTGAACGAGGAAAATTCCAAATGGCGTTTTTTTCCTCAGCGGGGAAAAGAATCGAATTAAAAATGCCTTGCAACGATTGCGCCTGACAAAACGTAGAAATGGAATTACATCGATCTGTCCCAGAAGATCTTTTCAAGGCAAAGCCTCCTGAAAGCCGGTGACTGAAAATAGAGTGAACCTATGAAGAGAGAGAGAGATCGCAGAAAAAGTTTGTTGAATTTGAGACCTACAGAGAACTTCTTTTTTTAATTTCTCCTTATATGCTCTGGATCTTTCCTAGAAAGGGTTTTCGGGGGTCGTTATCTATTACTAATATTTCTTTGGGTCATTATCTTTATGATGTTTACAGTCCTTTGTTTATGTTTTCACGGTCATCCCCAATGGGCTTGTACTAAACACGCCTCAGAGGTGGATACATACCGGGTTAAAACCCTTGGGGCCACTATCTAGGAAAAATCACTTTCTGCTTGTCTGTCTGCACGAGTCATGTAGCGTATCGTTGATATCTTAAGAAAAGTTAGCTTGATTTTGTTGAAACTTTTCAGGTATGGTCACTAGGCGCCCTTCTCGTGAAGATTTATTTTTGGAAAAAATTAGTCTAGGGTAAAAGGTCAAAGGTCAAATTCACGGATTTCCAGTGGTGAAATAGTTGGTACCCGACAGTAAATTTTTCTTAGAATTTATTCATTTATTAAGTGTACCCAGTTTAACCTTTACACGCTTATGGTCAAGGATGCAGAACAAGTTACAGTTTTCATAAAACATGCGTGCATATGAACCGGAAATAATAATGAGTTCATTTATTCACAGTTGATTGGGGTTTTTACAGGCATGATCTCGAGTGCTTTTGTTTTATTTGTTTGACCCTGTTTTTCTCGTCACCAAATACTGCGTGATTTTTCCCTATTTCGTTTTGCACGATAACTGTGCAGCTTATGCCAGTTTTCCTAGATTTTTATTTTATATTTTTTTATTCCCAGTGTTCCTCCATTGTGCATTAGTGAAACTATAATCTGTAGTTATATCATCACTACAGGGCATTCATGATACGATCAATATAAGGCTAATGAAAATATAGATTAGCTGAAAATCTATTTTGATGAGTTTAAATCTCGTTGTTAAGAAAAATGTTTTTTATATAGAAAAAGAAAACGAAAAATTGTATCTATTACAGAGATCATTTTTCTGGTTTTCTGTTGAACGTAATTCAAAGTGCTTTGGAAGTGTAACTTTTCTTTTAAAATTTTGCTGTCATTTCCCTCATTTCTTAACTTTTAACGAACCAGGTGATAACAAACTATCCTACGCGACATTTCTCGAAGCAGTAGATTCTCTATCGTGTTCATGGGATTTAGATCATGTACGAACTAGGCTTACCCCCGATTCGGCTGAAATGTCTCTTAAAATAATGATATTAACTAGAAGAGCTGGTCCGTTGAACCACTTTTTTAGAAATATTTACCAATCTGAGGGACTCACGGTTAAGGCGATTTATCTTCGCTAAAATATCTAGAGAAATCAATCATTTTGTAATGGTGTTCAATAGAAATGAAGTAGTAAGCGATATTGCAGTAAGAAGAGAAGTTACTCGGACTATTCTTGCACCTTTTCAAGTATAGTTCTTTACCTGGGAGTTCTTTCTGACTCTGTTGAACAACGCCATGCATCCCCTTTATTATTATTCTCGAAATAATGCTGCAGAGAATACCCTTGAGGATTTGTTTGAATTGCACGTCACTTTATTTCCACGGAGGTGAAATCTTCTCAAGTTACCAGTTCAAAAGCCGATGGTTCTAACCAACCGTCGGCCTTCGTCTTTTGATGCTTCATTCCAATACACAGTACCTTGAATAATACAGTAATTCATGTGAATGGTCTTACATCAGTGTGTATAGATCAGAAGCGTTGATGGACCTTCGAGTTCTTGGTAATTATTTGCAATCAGTCACTAGGTGACTTACCATTTGCAGTTCTGCATGGAATGTGGGACCGAGAGCCCTTCGCTGTTTCTTCGCCACTTCAAAGACTTGAGGATTCTCCCCCTGCAATCTGCAGCGGGCCCAAAATTAACTTTCTTCTGTTTCGGGGAATTCACTGAGGTCATTTTCATTTTTCGCCTGGACCTTGAAGGGCTTATGCATACGTTAAAGATCATTTATTAAATGCTGACGTAATCTGATATGTCAACCTGGATATGAATATGATACGAAAATTTAACTATAGGAAGAGCAGGTACTCCGTTTTTCCGTGGAAGAGAACAAGAACCTAGATTCTATTTAACAGTACAAAAATCGGGCTTATTCCTCGCCAAAATTTGCCATTAGAGACTCAGATACTAAGGAAAACAAGTTAACAATCATGACAGACATGAGAAACCAGTTATTTCCTTTTTCTTTACGGTGATGAGGGAAGTCTGCGAGCGTTTGCTACGGAGATAATAATTCCAAAAGGCAACGGAATTTCTTTCAATACTGGGACGTAAATGGTATATGAATAATTGTCCGTATACGATGTAAACATTATTCATACGGTTTTTTAGAGCGCATCTCTGATAAAGAAATTATAATATGTCATAACTGTTAAAAGTAATAATCATAAAATCTCCAATGCAGATTATTTAGCAAAAGTGGTTATTTGTCATTTTGGCAGAATGACAGCTAATAGGGTAGAACGAGTAGGTCTTGGCAACGTGATTCCAAATTAAAAACCTATAACTAATTTGCTGAAAACTGCTATAACTATTTTTCTTCTATTTATGATTATATGCCATACTTTTATGAAGAAATGTTAGCTTAAAAATGTGTTTTTTT
>NC_089781.1:35555153-35580153 GCF_040412425.1 Macrobrachium rosenbergii
TGTTTTATCCTGTTGCAGCCACCTCAGTATCTGACTACAAGATATATAATTCACTGCTGAAATCAAGAGAGGCCTAAAGGGATTTTATGTTATCGTACCCATTCACTTGTTCTATCCCATGAGTCAACCCTGGGACCTTTCACTTAATATGTGAAGATGTCTGCGAGAGTGTGTGTGTGTGTGTGTGTGTTTGTGTGTGTGGGTGTTTGTGCGCGATTTGCATATATTAAACAGCATCGCCAAACAACTTCGTTAGTTGAGCCGTGACCGTTATGGTGATTATAAAGACAAAGAAACCAACTTACCGCACTGTAAAAAAAACCTAATTTTCAAATTCGACACCGGGAGCGTTTTACCTTCGGAATCCTAAGCAGTAGACACCAATCCCAGTATATACTCTTCAAGAATTTCCTCTTACAGAAAACTTCAATAACGAGATATTTCAAAGAATTCTTCGAGTCTCTGGGCTGAAATGAAAACAGACGTCGTAATGAAAATTATGAACAATCAGAGGTAAAATTTCTTCTTTTTGGAGAGACAGATACAAAGGAAAGGCTTGAACAATAATGTCTGCAAAGTCGGAGAGGATTATCCAGTTAAATAATCGTTTATACATAAAAGTTTAAGTAGGATTAGAGAAATGTTCTCTAATGACGAAAAAGAAAAATGCCTAAGTCGGTAATAACTATAATGAGGATAAAAGCCAACGAGAAGTCAACGAAAGTGGTTCAGACGGTAAATTATCAAACATGTTGCTATGGAACTTTCGGCAAAAAAAGTCATTAACGAAGGGGAGAAAAGGACAGATCAAAGATCAGATGCAACGAAGCATTATTCAAGAGAAGACAAAGGACAGACATAAAACTGCTACCTAAATTAGAAAGAAAATGGACCTACAACAATCTTAAAATGACGTTGCGGCAAGAATCAAAGACTTGATCTACCAACAGCAGGTTTGGCGATCAGCCCTCTGTCGAGAGCTCGTCAAATGTCTTCGTGAGGTCGAACAATTTTTGAAGGTTGTAGAAGAAAGATTTGACATGAGGATGATTATTTTGATCGAATATCTCCAACCAAATTTGGCCTGAATATCAACAGATAGAAATAGGATGTTCACTGAAGACAGCAATACAGAGAATATTGAAAACTTCGCATAATATGCGGCAGCAGACTTCCTTCCACTTTAATTTAAATTAGAAAGTGTTATCAACCTGTTATGGTTTATTCCGGAGATTTTAAGGGAGTGACAACAACGTTTTCCTAAAGCTGTAACAGTGGGTCATCTTTTAATCTAAGTTAAGAGCTCAGGGTGGCGGATTTTACGCGCGAAAACGTGTACGTCACCTGGTTTTTCTCAAGGTTTTACCGTCGAAGGTCACCTTTAAGATTTAAAGACTTTCAAACATGGAGAAAGCAGAAAAAAAGACGCGTTTAAGATGCTACTGTGCTTGATTTCTTTAGGAAACCCCCAATAGCTGCAACGTCCACCTCTGAGTAGTGGTCATCTGCTCTAGTGAAAAAATAGAAACATTTGGAATAAAAGGATATAAAGAAATATATATATATATATATATATATATATATATATATATATATATATATATATATATATATATATATATATATATATATATAGAAGTTGATTACTGAATAGGGAGATGACAGGCAGAAGTTCAGCACTGAACTTCTGAGTGTCATTTTTCTGTGGTATTCGCTTATATACTGAAGTCACGTGCATATATATATATATATATATATATATATATATATATATATATATATATATATATATATATATATATATATATAAATTTCCTGAAGAAATCAAGTGCAATAGCATCCTCTTGATATTTTCTCGTTGTTATCCTTCTGATTTTCAGCAAGTATACATGAAATGAGGGTCCTAACCAACATGGTTGTTCACGGGCTTCTGCGCTAATGGTATTATTCTTTGCCCTTTAGTCACCCATCCAATTACTGACTTGACCCAGAGTTGCTGAATTTCAGTGGTCGAACAACAAGCGGTATGTACGTGTGTACGTACATTGCTTACAAACAGCATCCCCTAGACAGCACTGCCAACCGTGTCATTGTACGCATCAGCCATTTAATGACAAAAATTCCTTCAAAATTTGACATAGAAGATAAAGATAACGATAACAATACAACAAATGAATAAAGCCCAATAAAATCCCAGTAATTAGCAGTGCAAGTGAAAAAAGGTAGAAAAAGCAAATGATATTTATGAGGTAATTTAACAAAGGACACTTCAAAAAGGATTTGCATACGTAAGAAGAAAATACTGTAATTGACACAAGAACAATAAAAAGAGAAACAACCAAAATACGAGTATAACAATAGGTCCGAAAAACACCTAGTTCCTCTAATATATATATATATATATATATATATATATATATATATATATATATATATATATATATATATATATATATAGTATAAATATATATATATATATAGATATATAGTATAATGGAAATAGACTGTTTCATGAATAGGGAAACCTAGACAAAAATGCTTGCTCCAAAGAGTGGCATATCTGCAGACTGCAGTGACTGCACAGCAATATCTATTCTCCCTGTGCTCTCCGGAGTTGGAGAAAAACTTATTTTTAAGCCCTATAAATTATGTGGAATCTAGGGAATTGTTAATATGCATATGAGAAGCAATTATGTACCTGTGATGCTCTTTTAAGATTTGACATGCCATTTGCAAGAGAAACTTGATAAGGGTTTTGAGTGTAGAGCAATTCAAATGGGTTTTAGTGCTAATTTCTGTTTTTTTAAATCACAAGGCACTTATATGTGAACTTCAGAATCTTGGAGTGGGCGGATATGTTTTAGGTTTACTTCAAGATTTCCTTACAGGTAGGCAGCAGCGAGTTGCTGTTGATGGTATCTTGGTCCACTGTTAATTTTTGTTTATACAAGTGGTATGGTTGTTGGCCTGGAAAACAAGATTTTTCAGTATGCCGATGATGCAGCACTTGTGGAAGTAGGTCTAATAAAATCTCCACGTATGAGAACTGAAGCTTCCCTTAGTCTCAATCGTGACATGGACCGAATTAGTGAATGGTTTAGTCGGTGGGGTATGAGGGTACTCCAGTGACAAGAAAACACTATTGATTAGTAGATCTCGTACGGATTTTTCCCCCACCTCCCCTTCAGGTAGATGGGACTCTGATGAGTGAGTGTGAAGCTTCAACTATTCTAGGTGTATCTTTTGATTCGCATCTTACTTTTAAGAACTTCTAATGAAAGTCTCAGCAAATGCCTCAGGAAAGCTAGGTATTGTACGTAAGACCTTATATACTTATAAATGATAAAATTAATGCAACCTGTTTTAGGTTGTTTGTGTTTCCTTTACTAGAATACTGTCCTCCGGTTTGGATGTCTGCTTCTGCCCGAGATTTATCTCTTTTAGGTAGAGTGGTTCGTGGTGGTAGGTTTTTTTGTTTCCTACTATTAGCAGTTATGACTTGGACCATCGACGGATGGTTTCTTCTTTGTCAGTTTTTCAAATGTTGTATTTTAATAGAGATCTTTCACATTCACAATTGATCCCTGATCCCCTTTATCTACCGAGAGCAACCACATTCGTTAAACAGCAGCGCCAATATGCAGTAAATACGCCTCGCTGTCGAACTTCTCAATTCCAGAGGTCTTATATTCCTCACACTGTTGGACTGTGGAACAGTCTCCCTGAGGATATCACGCATTACTACCCTAATACAATCCTCCTTGTATTTTGATATTTTATTTACATTTTTTTCTATTTGTTTATTATTTTGTTAATTTATTTATTTCTTTTTTCATAAGTTATCTCCTCTGTCTATTTACCAATACCTTCTGCTACTTCTTTCCAGTTTCCAGTCAATGGCCCCTGTGGGCTTGCTCCAAATGAATAGGGTCCATCTTCTGAATAATAATAATGATATTGGCTGAATCAAGGATGAATCCCATATGCCTACGCAGAGGATTTATCAGCATCGCTCCGAGCCCCTTGTGCACAGATCACTCGCCTCTGTCTTACATATTTTCTGTTGCTTCCTGGAAAGCAAGATCCCTCAGCTCCTGAACTTTCAAACTGTGTAGCCTTTGCAACCTATGCTTGCAAAACTGAGAAAAAAATACACACACACATACACACAGACACACATATATGTATATATATTTATATATATATGTATATATATATATATATATATATATATATATATATATATATATATGTATATATATATGTGTGTGTGTGTGTGTGTGTGTGTGTGTGTGTGCGTGTGTGTGTGTGTGCATATTCCCTTTCCGTGAAGAGAGAATAGTGGATATGGTAATACTTGTGACGGAAGGCTGCACGTTGGCAAATTCTGTCAAGGATCGCTGTTGATTAGTGTGCACGCAGGAACGTAACAGAAGGGCTGCAACTTCACACCCGGTGAAATGAAATCTATAGAAATAAAAGAAATCAAAGTCAATACATCCTTTGACGGAGAAATAGCATTCGGCAGTAAAAACGCAATTCTTAATTATACTAAGTAATTACAAATATATATTCTGTGAGAAACATGTCTTAATGAAGAAATTATTTTCCCTAAACTTACTTGAATTTGAATCCACTTTACTAGGTAGATGTGATGTCTAAATATGACTGAATCTTGGTATAAATTGGTATAAATAGAATTATTCTTTCACTCGGAACTTCGAAACACCTGGAACGAGAATATCTTCAGCTAAGAAAAGAAAAGGCAAAAGAAAGAGTCGCAGTGGAATCTCCAGGAAGAAAGCATCTTTTATTTAAGGTCTCGTAAATCAGTTCTGCTTCCATTGATGATGTAAGATGGTTGAAGGTGTTCTCTACGAAGATCGAAAGTTGTGCAGTTTTCTCTTACCGAAAACTGTTTTTCTGGTATTCTCTGACAATGATCGAAGGCAGTCACACTTGATCAGTCAAGTGTTGAGAACGTGTATCGCAACAACATTAGTTTTCTACATTTCGCTAATTTTCTGCAAATTTCGTTTTGTTATTCTTGTCATGCACCCCTACTTACGTCTAGTTTCTCAAACATGATTGTGTATAACTTCACTCTGAACGCTACTTTTCCTAGAAATGGGTGATTTTCCAAAGGGATTATATGAAAAGTATTCGTATTCCTGGAAAGAAAAGAGAAACGTTGTCACTCGAGACATAATATACCAAATCACCAGTTTCTTGGAATAATGACATGAATCGCGCTTTTTTTCATGGATTCGACTCTGAAAACGACGATTTCGTTGCAAGATAATGTAGCTGCACACAAAACACATTCGCGGGAATTCTGTTTCACCACGAAATCTTTGGGAATGTAAACAAGCAAAAAACTTCTACTGAGGCTATGGATGCTGTAGGCGAGATTTTTTCTTTTACTTTTAATGTCGATATTTTGGTTGTGTCGTGATTCATCTGCTGTGCTTCAACGTCTGCTGCAAATGGCAATTGCAGTAACAGACGTGATAGCAAAAGCTGTTATTAGAAAGAACCTTGACAGAGCTAAAACTCAAATGGCAGCGGCCACGCGGATAGAGAATAGTAATTAACAGGATTATCCAAATAAAACGCAATAAATATATATCTACAGCATAATTATAGTATCGAATTACCATTCCCTCAAGTCTTTTCTTGGGAATATCTTTAGCCCCGATAAATATTTGACTATTTACTCAGTAACTCGTTACTTGTAAATAACTGAAAAAACTTTTATTCTATCAACTTTTTCAGTTCATTACGTAAAATGCAAACAAAGAATCGCTGTCTACCGCTGAATTACATTCGTGACCGAACATTCATTACGCTAGTCGAGCGAATCGCTGAATCATCAGAAAATACTAAGCCATTTTGTCAGTGGGTAACGAACATGTGCTTTTAATTATAGTTATTTTGCTAATACCTGAAAAGGTAACGTGAATTCAAAATCATTCTCTTTTGTCAAAAAGAGCGAACTTAGTCCTGAAATATATATTAATAGAGAAGAAGCCGAAAGCAAACGTACAAAACGACGTCGCTCTAAAAATAAATTTCAAGTTCAGGGACCCTAAGTAGTAGAGTGGGGTCGTGGATCTGTGGAAATGTTGGTGACGACTTGGAGTGTTTTACACACACACACACACATACACACACGCACATAAACACACGCGCTGTATAGGAGGCGTGGTCGATTGCATAGCGCGTAGGAATCACGACCAAAGTATGAAAGAAAGTCGGATAAATAAATCGCCCCGAAACACGAACTCCACCGCTGGTAATAGTTAACAGTCCCACTTCCTGTCTCCGTGTGCATATGTGCGCGGCGAGCGTGTGCGTGTGTAAATGCAGGCGAGCGTATGAGTGTGCGTTTTCAGAGTGGGCTGAAATTAGTACAACCATTGAGCAGTGATACCGTACGCTGTCGAGACCAGTGAATGGGAAAAATAAAGCGCGGAAAATAAGAAGCCCCGAAAGGCTTGTTCCCCGGTTTCCCGCTAACCCCTTTCAGTCCCGTTACCAATAAACCGCGCGCACGCCTCCTCCTGCCTCCATGGGAAGTTTTGGACGGGAAGTCTGCCCCGGCCCCTACCCCCTCCCCAGCCACCCCACATTTACACATTTCGTAATGAGTCTCAATAGGCTGCATATGAAACGTTAATGCCGTTTTTCCTATGTAATTTTAGTCTTATCTTACAGTTTTACTTTGGCTGGATAGAGCCGTATTTGTTCGCCTTTTCAAGTTGTCACTTGTTTTTAGGGAAGTGTCACAGAACCATTGTGGTCTTAATTTTTCTTCATCTTCTTTAAATACGTAGCATTAAGATTCATTAATTTTATATCATAACTATACTTATTTGACAGTTACCTATAATTGTAACATACATTACCAAAGAAGCAACTCTGATGTAAGAATGGGGAACTTACAAATATTGCCCTGTACACTGTAATGTGTAGTCCCGTTAGGTTCTGTAAGCGCAAAAGCATTATGGGAGATGGCGGGAACTTCACAAATGGCGGCCAAAAGTCAGTCATTCAACCCTTGGGTTCAGAAGAAAAATCCTCCACGCTGATTCATTATTTGATAAACTGAGTGATGTTGGGTTCTCGCTCCGTCGAAAGTACTTTATTTCTCTCATTTTTTTCCTGTTTTCTTCACAGTTTTTCAAATAATCTGTGGGTATTTTTTTTTCATGAAGAGTTTAGCATTCTTAAGGGTCAAATATTTTTTCTGTTTCTCTAATATTAAAGAACCATAAAGATGGCATGAAGCAGAAAGCTAGAATTCTATGGGAACAAAAATAATATTTTAAGGAGTTGCCGGTCGTTCTTCATCGCAAGAAATTCTCGACGTAATCTGAGGAAGAAATTCTCAATGCTCGTTGAGGAAGAAAAAAATTTGGATTCTCGATGGCAGGTTAAGGATTAGATCTCGGTAATCATAAGTAAACTGAATAAGAGTTTTCTTAAATCTGCGATTTCATATATGATTTACAGACCAGAAATCGTATATCGGCAAAGAGCAAATTTACCGACAATGTTAAGATTTTCAATACCTAAGTTTTGTCGTGTCCGTTATGTTTCCATTTTTTTTTTTTTTTTTTTTTTTTGCCTTTTCCCTTTTGACGCCATATTGTATTGATCCTTGATATCACAGGATATCTAGGTGCTACTAAAGTTCAGTGTTAAAAAAAAACTATGATTTTGAGAGAGAAAATCATGATAATTACAAATAACTAACATAGTTTTCTTAACTAAAAAAATGTATTGTTCCTGTTTCTTTAAAGAAAAGAAGTTTTAGGAATTGGAAAATCAGCTTTGAAAAGACTGCTGCATGAACGAAGGAGGTATACAAACGTCACCAAACAGCCCAGTTCTATGATCAAAGGACATTAGGATAAATTTGGTGGCAGATTCTGTCAAGGAGTTGCTCAGCCGCCTGACGAGATCCAAGACTAGACTAACGGGCTGTTCTAGGACCTAGAACCCATGATAGTACAAGACTGGTTTAATCTAGAATAACAAGGGACTAGTTTATTCGGATCTTTCCTAGATAGTGACCCCCAACAAAGTTCGGGGGTCGTTATCTAGGACTAATATTTCTAGGGGGTCATTACATAATTCCTCGTTGGGCGAGCGGGTTCCGTTCTCAGCTAGCACTCTGCTGGCCGCGAGTTCGAATCTCCGGCCGGCCAATGAAGAATAAGAGGAATTTATTTCTGGTGATAGAAATTCATTTCTCGCTATAATGTGGTTCGGATTCCACAATAAGCTGTAGGTCCCGTTGCTAGGTAACCAATTGGTTCTTAGCCATGTTATATAAATCTAATCCTTCGGTCTAGCCCTAGGAGAGCTGTTGAACAGCTCAGTGGTCTGGTTAAACTAAGATATACTTAACTTATGAACTTTACAGTCTTTTGTTTATGTTTTTACGGTAATCCCCAACGGGCTTGTACCAAACACGTCACAAAGGTGGATACATACCGGGTTAAACCCCTTGGGGTCACTATCTAGGAAAAATCCATTTATTCCTCCAAGTTGCACTGACTGATACGACAACTGTGGTCAGGTGCTCGGGTCATCTTACGGAGGAGAGGTAGATATAAAATGTAAGCTGACCAGAGTCGTTGATTGGAAATTTTTTCCCCTTGCCAGCTCTTGCGAAAATGAAAAAGCAAGATTCCCAAAAGAACTCTGAACCCGTATGAACACTTTGAATTGTAACAAGTAATTTTTTTATATGAATGACAATCCTAAACAAGTAAAAAATGCGCCGAAGTTTCTTCCGCACAATCGTATAATACTGTACGAAACTCTCAGCCATGGCCCATGAAACTCTCAGCCGCTGCCCACGAAACTCAGCCACGGCCAGATGGTGTCCTTTGTTGTTGGCGCCTATAGCGGTGCCAGACGCATGATCGTGGCTAACTTTAACCTTAAATAAAATACAAATTACTGAGGCTAGAGGGCTGCAATTTGTTATGTTTGATGATTGGAGGGTGGATGATCAACATACTCATTTGCAGCCCTCTAGCCTCAGTGGTTTTTAAGATCTGAAGGCGGACAGAAAAAGTACGGACGGACAGACAAATAGCCATCTCAAGAGTTTTCTTTTACAGAAAACTAAAAATCTCTATAAATCTGGCATAGAAAAGTAACAGTGTTTATTTAGAAGTAGAATATCGCGCTTGAATGTGTCTATGCTTAGCATGAAGAAAAATGTTAATTGTTAAGGAACCAGATCAAACATGAGACAGCATTAATTGACTCCAGAGCTTTCCTTCTTCGGCAAAAACAGAATCTTTATATTTTCTTCTTCTTCTTTCGTGCTAAAGCTCTACAAAACTCAAACAGGAGATAAGGAGATCGGGACTTGTTATAAGCCGCGAAGTTTTTTCTCATAATCATTACTTCAAGAATAGTAAGCCGCAGTGAAGCACCATATTGTGATATTAAGGGCAATATACTTCGTCGTGTTACCGGCGCTAAACACTATAATCACGAGGAGGAACTGAGTTCAAGTCAGCAATAAAGATAGGGGTGATTTTATCATTAACTGCAAAGTGTCATTATTTAAGTGATAATTGAGCTGAACTCGGATATTATCATTATTATTCTATTTTCTTATCTGTTGTGGACGCGTGTTCAAGAATCCGTTACGTTAAGAAGCTTCTGTCAGGTTCATTCGTTTCAGTCCTCACAGCGCGTGCGCACATTCGCATACAAAGTAAAAGTTATTGGGTGACTTCATGCAGCACGATGCAAGATTCCAATTTTTGCAATAAATAAACACCAGTGTGAAGAATATATCACTAAAAGTGTGTTCATTTTCTCTCGCTGAATATCTGGCTAATTCTAGATCTTGACTTCGTTTATACATAAATGTGCAAATAAGTTTTTCTACTGAGGTGTTCGATCATTATACTAAATTCAAAAAAATCCTTACTGGGAGTCCCTGGAATATTGACAATAATATGTGCGGGAAAACTGTAGTAGTCAAGGTTCATAAACGCAAATATTTAAACATGATATCTCGCAGATCAACCTACTTAATCATCTCCTGCCTGGATAAATTGGAAAAAAACTCTTAGAAACTGAAATGGCAGAAGTCTGCGATATCTGTGTCCCTTCTGTGACTCTTTGAGGCTTTTGTGTGTGTGTGTGTGTGTGTGTGTGTGTGAGCGTGTTTATTTAAGTAAGTAGGTACTGGTTCAAAACAGAATTCCTTGTTTTCAATTTTGCTTAACTCCATGTATAATTAGGATATGCGGCAAGCTATGTCAGATTTGTTTGAGACAATGAACCTCTTATGATTACCACCGAGAGGAAATGCTCTCTCCACGAGGTTAGGTATTTACCTTTAGTGGTGGGAATATTGTTAGGTTGCCTCTAAGAACAATTTTTTCGTGAAATTCTACAACTAACGTGTTTAAAATAGTAAAAAAAAAAGTTTTGTGAAATGTTTCATATTTTTTAAAATGTCAAAAATTAAGAGCGATTATAAGTCACGAATCCTTCATGAAAGCGGTAGATTAATCCCTAAGCAGTATTATTATTTCCTTATTACAAAGTAGATCTGAAAAGCTGAGGAATACGTAGGCTACTTTAAGCGACAGACTGTGTAGTTTTTTTATACTCACTTTATGAGGTTCTCTTAATCCCGACAAAAATATTGCAATTAAAAGAAAATGTAAACAGAAACCATACCAACGAAGTTCATAATGCAGGGTTATTGCAAAGATGTGCTGACCACATTACGTAATGCTTCTCGGTGGGTCTCCGTCAGGTCGAGAAGCGCCTTGCGTGCTCGGGACGATTTCAAAGCAGAGGTCGATTAGAGGAGTCCTCGGAATCGCCATTTCCGTCTGTCTCACATCAAAGAAGCTTTATGCTAACTTTGGCTCCTACCGCTTCGAACCCCATCATTTGGTAGCCGTGGTAGGCTAACAGAGCTATTTTGCAGGTCATTCCTCTGGAAGTATAGTACAAAGAAGTTAGATTCTGGCCATCGCTGGCGAGTTAGGTACAAAAAGCAGATATCCGTTAAGGGAAGGATTGATCATCGACTCCACTGCAGAATATAATAGTTTATTAAGGGTGCAACTGCAGTAAAACTCTTGGTGCGCTGAAAAACGATGAGGAGTCGCTTTTACTTCTACCTCTTCCATACTGACAGCAATTGTATAAATTCAGGTACTATTCCGCTTCGCTCTAATCCAGTGTCAACATTTATGAAAACACATTAGAGTCATAACCTTCCAGCTTCAAATGGCACTTCACCAACATCCATGGAGTTCTTGATCTTGCAAAATGCCTTTTAGAACTGCTGAGGATTTGACTCGCCTCTGCACTATTACATTTCATTCGTCAGCAATTAGTTAACAGCAGTGATGTCAACGATTTGTATGATACAGTATTTCAAATAGTTTGTGATTCAATGTTCAGAGTGGCTTTTGTCGGTTAAACTGTCCGTTGAATAAATTACGGGGAGGCGGGTAAAGCGCATTCACACACACACACACACATACATGTGTGCATAAATAGGCTGCTATATATATATATATATATATATATATATATATATATATATATATATATATATATATATATATATATATATATATATATATATATATATATATATATATATATATATATATATATATATATATATATATATATATATATATACAACGCCAAATCAAAGTCCTTCAAAAGAAGGCATCGTGCTTACCCCATACAAAAATGGGAAAAAGCACGTTAAAACGAAGAAATATATATTATATATATATATATATATATATATATATATATATATATATATATATATATATATATATATATATATATATATATATATATATATACATATATCAATGAACTTGACTTTAAATTGACTTTAAATTCCCTCATTTTGCAGAAGGCATGCAGCTGAAAGACTGAAGCCCTGCCTCATACATAACCCATCATGTCCATTTTAGTTGCGACGCCAATTTACAAAGTTCAGTCCGTCAGTTAGGAAGACCGACCTCCAACGTGTTACGGCACCTCCTGCTTGGTTGATATGAAACACACAACAGCGACGAAGTTGTAGTCTTCGCCACAAAATCTATAGCGTCGTCTCATACGACTAGAAGTTAATATATAAGTGTATACATATAACGTAAAGAAACTAAGATGGAGTCCAAGTATAGGACTTGTTAGGAATGCATAAAATGGTTATTGACTAATATATCCTGTTATAGGACTTTGAAGTTTTAAGAAAGTCCGCGATGAATTTTGATAATGGTAATAATGTGTGGCTTTTCCTTTTATTCATTGACTTATCACAGGTTTATTCCCTTATTTCATTCAAAGTGAAATTTGCGTTACCTTGCATAACCCTCAACAAAGGTATCACAAAATTTCCCCTAATATGTAATATGTTATTTACTTCTTTCGTCAGATACTTCAAGGGAATTCTTGAAATCATGGGTGATTTCTGTTTCGTTCAAATCAACTGATTTATTAATAGGAACATTCAAGATTCGCTTCCAATTCTTTATGAGCAAAATTTCAAAAAGATGAAAACAAATGTGAAAACTCCACGTCAAATATTCAAGAAACACAGGAAATCAGAACCTCCAACAAACAATTATATTTCTCTATTGTAAGAATTACACATTTTTAGCACTCTTTATAAAATCCATGTTGTTTGTATGTGCTATTTATCTTTATCTAACGATTCTTTGTCTTGACATTTATCCCATCTTTTCTGCTTTTCTGCTCCCTTATTTAGATAAGTGAGATGGGGTTAACGTTCTCCCATATCCCAATATACCCCGTGTAACCGCTGCCCCCCCAACCACATCCCCACCACTCTACTCGCCGCCATCCAACATGCAGTACGATAAATCCTGAGCTCAGAATTCTCATAGATCTATTCTTCAAAAAAAAGTACTTTCTTTAAATTTTCTTACTCAGACATCTTTATCTCTGTATTAAATTCTACATAGTACATTATCTAATGTTTCTTTACTAGCAGCCCAAGCATGTTCAACCACGTTAAGAAATAAAGTATAATGTAAATTTTGCTGTAGATCAGACTTAGGATTGATGCAGACCTACCTGAGACTTGTATCATTCGGCTCCAAAATCACTGGTAATGTGATCCTTGTTAATGCTGGGAGGTTGGTGATGTGTGTGTGTGTGTGTGTGTGTAAGTGTGTGTGTGCGCGCGCGCGCGTTTGTGTGTATGTGTGTACTTTCCAAGTATTGCAGCATTCCGTCAGCAAGAAACAAATCAGCGGCAGCTGAAGGAGACGATAGCGAGGCAAAGATAGCAATACAGAAAATGTGAACGTAGCCAGCTGAAGAAAATCAAAATGTCGAGGTTGTTGACATAAGCTTGTTCCAGACGAAGATAAATTTGACGATGAAAAGAGAAAAATGTCGTTGGATACCCCGTTAACCTTTATAGTTCCTGATGAGAAAATTAAAGTTGAAATATTCTTGGTGACGGTTTGCAAACAAGATTGCTTGAAAGGAGTAAGAGGAAAGAATGGAAAATGATCAATCCTTTGAGTACTGAATCTCAAGAGAATAATTACGTAAGTATACATACATAAAATATACGTAAATATACATAAAATTCAATAGATCAATCAAACGACGCTATCCGTAAACCTTTTCAGTTTTCACTCTGTCAAATTTCTACCCTCTGTCAGATCTTATTATAGCCTATTCTCATTTACTGTTAGTACAATCGACCGCACGGCAGCAGAATGCCATTCTTTGGCAGAAAAATGACGACAATTGCGACGCTTCCGGTATTTTCCCATTCAAAATGAAGTGGTTGGCCGGTCGTCAGCCAGTACATCGGACAAACATCATTCACGTGATCGGAAGACCTCGCTCGTAAGAAGTGTACAAACTGTACATGTGAGCGGTTCCTTTGTTTTCTTTTTTTTTTTTTTTTTGTACATTTTGTAACTTCTGGGTTTTTTTCCCTTCTTTTTGTTGTTCTCGCGTATTCTGAGAGTTGTAACTCACCTCAGAGTTAGAGCTAAATTCGTCAGCGATGTCCATTCAGTATCGGTCACTCAGTTTTCAACCTTGATGTGAAGAAACTTTAATGATATTCTAAACTAAACATATTAGGGTGGTCATGATGCAATTCGGTTCAAACCTTAAGACAGGTTAAATAAGCGTAAGGTCACAGAAGCTCCTGCCTTTCCTTTCCACCAAAACCTCCAAAAATGTTGATTTATTATTTGTTGTCTGTGTGTGTGTATGTATGTGTATATATGTGTATATATATATATATATATATATATATATATATATATATATATATATATATATATATATATATATATATATACACTGTATATATATATGTGTGTGTGTATATATATACTGTATATATGTATATATATATATATATATATATATATATATATATATATATATATATACTGTATATATATATACTGTGTATAGATATATATATTTGAATATTTATAAAGCTATATATATATATATATATATATATATATATATATATATATATATATATATATATATATATATATATATATATATATATATATATATCTGATTATTTATATATTTGTTTTAATTAATTTCTCAGTGTTTTGCCTATTCATCGGTGTCCTTTGTGTAAAAACTTCCCTTTTAAGTTGATTTTCGTTTTTTATGTTCTGACTTTGCCTTTCTTTATTTTTTCTGCAATTTATATTCTTAATGCTTTTTGTTTTTTTAATTATAGAACCCCTGATGATGTAATCATGGATTATGAAACGTTGGGAATAAATATGTAATCAAATGACTATTCAAGAGTATTCCTATCCGCCTTCCCGTTTGATGTCTGTATTCGGGCATTCCCGTCCCTTGCTCATTGATATATATATATAAATATATATATATATATATATATATATATATATATATATATATATATATGTGTGTGTGTGTGTGTGTGTGTGTGTGTGTGTGTGTATGTATATATATATATATATATATATATATATATATATATATATATATATATATATATATAAATATATATCGTGTACGTGTCTTTGCTTTGATACATATGGACACTGTATTCAGTGGAAGCTTCCTGTGCAAAAATATTAGTACATTGACTTGCTATTCCGTGTTGTTATGCATATTCATTGCGATTAGTCATTAGCACTCATCACCACGACCTTTACATCATGTAGCAGTAATGATTTGAAAATCATCCTAAAGTACAGTGACGTATTACTTTTGGGATCACGATAATGGCGACCGATTTGACAGTGATGTGTTCCTTCGTTAAAACATTGTGCATCGTAGGAAACAGAAACAAAATCTGCGTCGCGAACTCTACCGCGGTGAGCATAAATCTTGCAACTGACACTTCTCGTCATCTCTATAATGCACTGCGGGTCCCCTATTGCCGTTGCTGCTGTTGCTTTTGCTGTTGCTGATTCTCTGTTGCTACTACCCCTGTTGCTGTTACTGATGCTGCTTCTTTGTCGAGGGAAATTGAGATAAGGCTTTGTTACATTGTGAATAAGAAAATGGGTGTTTTTTCCCATAGATATTTTAGTGTTTCCAGCTACCGTGTTCCAATTATTTTTCTTGGTAGGATTTAGTACTTATGTATTTATGGTCAGACTGGAGAAAGGAGTACGTATATCATAATATTCAGTTTGCTCCACTGTTACTAAATTATTAAAAACATCTACGATTTCTTTCGCTCATAAAACTGAAAAATTGGGGCTCAAAGATTTCTTCAGTTTTATGAGCGAGAGAAATCGTAGATGTTTTTAATACATTAGTAACAGTGGAGCGAACTGAATATTGTGATATCAGTTTCATTTATTTATTTATATTCCCTGTGATAAGCTGCTCTATTTGTCTGTCACATATAGAAACCGAAGGATCTGAAAGTGATCATATAATTTACAGACAAAGACTGACCTTAATTGACTGCAACCGTGTTATACAAAAAAAATAACCTCATTACAATAGAAAATACATTAAAACACTCCCTTCTAACAAACGTGAATCGCACATTTGCTACAAACATACATAAATGAAAATGACATCCAGAGGTTACCAATAAGAGGAGGCTAATAAATAGATAGAGTCAGTTAAAAAGAGCAAATGTCATAAAGAAAAGCGAACAGAACCTTTGATGCTGTTTAATCTTATAAATCCAAGCTCTTCCATGGCAGTCTTTGGAGTCTAGATACCAGCAGCGTTCAGGGCCCTGCGCCCGTCAAACTTCGAAACAAAGCCAGACTAGTATTGTCTCAATTCAAATCACCTGTCTCTCGACTGGTGGCGTTATGTTTGCTTTCTGTATTGATCACTTACGAAATATAAACGCTTGACAAAAATTCTGAGGTGAGACATGTTGGCGGTCTTAAAATGTGACATGGATATTGCAAATGGAGCCATTGCCTTCACTTAATTATTGGTTTGAAGCACACAACACGATTTTATAATGCTGTCATGGGTAACGTTGGCTTTAAACCTGCGCTTCTGTTTAGTCAACGACTGATCATAAAGCAGGGACCGCTAAAGCCCAGAATCAGTGTTGTTAAAGGTGTTCAACTCATGATTATAACGTCATACAGTAACACCTGGCATGAGTGACTATTTAACTTATTTCGTTCGGTAAACGAGCGTTGGAAAAATTATGGTCATCGTGGCCTCCAGTGAGAAAGCACAGTCTCTTATATAACAAGGTTTTCGTTGCTTTAACTTGGTACAATAATATTCAATATAAGAACCATATATCATACCCTAACAACATTTTGGCCAAAGCTTATTACAATACCACCGCGCAATATCGAAGCTACTGAATAAATGCAAAAAATCCAGAGGAGAAAATGCAAAGAACCAAGCGCAGTTTCTTTAATCCTGGCTGAATGAGTAAACATTTCTGGGAAACTTTGTTGAGAAATTCCATACGGAATCCACAAATAGCAACCCAGCAACCGATGCGGAGAGTTGATTCCGAATAGCTGCATTTCATTGCGAAATAAAATGAGGTATGCACCACCGAGATAAGATCAATAAAGCATTTCATAATGTGATTTAACTAAGGCATGCTGATTCCCAAATCAGTCGTCACGAAATGACAAAATCGATGATAATCTGCTTTCATTTGATTAGTTACGGCTTTGCAGTTATTTTATGGTGCAATCAAGTAAAGAGAGTTGAGCCTCCTTCCAATAATCGAGAAATAGAACATGCACCTATTTCCCATTCTTCTTCGAGATTTAAAGTAAACTGACGCAGTGTTACTTCAGCTAAATTAAGATTTAAGAGGCATTACATCAAGAGGTGACAACATCTTGACAGGTGAGTCCTTTTTCTCAAAAAAAAAAAAGAAAAATGAATACAAATAAGTCATTTTATAGGTCTCTGTAATACATATAAACCAGAAAATGTTACCCTTAACTCAATAAATATAACATTAGAAGGAGTTCAGAAAAAACTGCAATTAAATAAAAATATAAGTACTACAGCAAAAATGTTACAGATTTTGAAAAACCGAATACATGCCTTACCCCTTGATGGTTAGCTACAGAAGATACGCCACTACCTCCTGGTTTTCAGCAAGTATTGTTGGAGATGAGACTGTTAATCCCATATTCGTGTATAGTTATATACACGTCTATATATATTTCCTATCCGTTCTACAATATGGAAAGGTGACATAAATTTGGAATAACCTATCACAAATAGTTCTGGAAAGTAGAACATTTGCTTCGGAAATTACTTCAGGTCATGATAAAACATAAAGCAAATCAATGCATGCTGTAATCTGACTTGCCTCTAAACCAGTACGTAAACACACACTAAACGTCGTCCCAGCTCTTGAAAGTAAAGACAACTTGAAAGACGAGGGAACTGAGCAGATCAGCGATCGAGTGTTTGCAAGGAGGCAAACTATACCAGTTGAAAGGACATTGTCAGTGGCCAGACCTATGGCTTGGAATATATTAACTTTGGATGCATGAGGAGGAGAGGGCCACGTCGGCTCTCTCATCCCCTTCAATACCTTACTACAATTATGGGTCGCCTTTGGGCAAGGCCCCTGTTCTGGCATCTAAACCAATCAGTCACCAAGTATATACTTCTCTTGTTTAAAAGGAGGTAGAAAAGGTTTTCTATTTTTTGCTAGGTAACCAGTTGGTTCTTAGCCACGTAAAATAAATCTAATACTTCGGGCCAGCCCTAGGAGAGCTGTTAGCCAGCTCAGTGGTCTGGTTAAACTAAGATATACTTCTTTTTCACACAGGCTTGACATTCCTGTGAAAATTCCCCTCAAAACCAATACGGGACATTGTGGAGATATTACTCGTAGCTGTGTGCGTTTTTGCTGTTATGCTAAGATTTTAATTTTAACCACTGATAGTGTCCTGAATACTTTATAAATGATGCAACTATACATAAAGTAGTACTTGAACCAACAAAAGGAAAATTTAAGTAGTGATCGTAAATTCTGGTAAACGCAACGATTTTCATTTTGCATTTTTAAGCTCGATTGAAACGTGCTACAGATTTTACCAGATTACATGTAAAATTCATCAACGTTTTACTCCCTCTATTGTTCGTTCGTAGAACACGGTTTTAGTATTATACGAGTAATTATCATCAATCTTCAAAATTAAGCGACAGGTGCAACTTTCCTGCCATTTTTACTTTTCTGTAAAAGAAAACTATTGAGATGGCTTTGTCGGTCCGTCCGCACTTTTTCTGTCCGCCCTCAGATCTTAAAAACTACTGGGGCTAGATGGCTACAAATCGGCATGTTGATCATCCACCCTCCAAACACCAAACATACCAAATTGCAGCCCTCTAGCCTCAGTAGTTTTTATTTTATTTAAGGTTAAAGTTAGCCATAATCGTGCGTCTGGCAACGCTATAGGACAGACCACTACCGGGCCGTGGCTGAAAGCTTTAGGGGCCACGGCTCACAGCATTATTCACTGCACAGAAAACTCGATTGCGCCAAAGAAACTTCGGCGCATCATTTTTTACTTGTTCTATTCTGAATTCGATGAACCAAACCACATTGATCTAAAATTGGTGGAGTTAACCTCTCCTTGTACGCACCTTCCCGTTCATGTTGGTAAAGAAGGAAAATCTGCATGAGTGATGACATGCCTAGAAAATAATTGTCATTGAAACATATAAGTTTGTATCATTTTGGAAGACTGCAACTGTCAGAGAAACACTTCCCAGATGGTTCCTGGTTCTTGGTTCCTAAGTGCTCACTCCTCAAACAGTTGCGGGCACACTACATTATTTGCTCGAGGTGCAGAGCTTTTTTAACTTGATACAGTTTTACTTTATACCCTTTCTCTTTCATACTGTTTATTACATTTGTTTACTGAATTTCCTTGTTTTTTTTACAATTTTAAACGCCTTTTGCTTTACTTGATTTAACAGTACATCAAACTGTTTATACCAAGACGCTTGAAACTTCTGAAATTCTTCTTCTTGAGAGAGCTCCCAAGAGATCATGTCACGCAAGCACAGCGTGGTGGTGCATTGTTGATTCTAGTGATAGGGTACTTCCACTTCATAATACGTTGGGGATGCCATTTACTCTCGGACCACTATACTTGGGAGAAAATGAAGTCCTCAGGGAAGATACAACTTCGTAACGGTGTCTCTCTTTTTTGCCGAAAGAACGACAGCACTGGAAGTGTGAGACCGCTCAAGAGTTTATCTGTTACGTTGTTTCTTTTCAACGCAAATGAAATAATTAGCATTATGTAAACAATATTCTTGGTAACGATATTTTCCGCCGTAACTTTAATTTAGATGGTTTGTTGCCATATCGTCATTACTTTGGAAACATAAACACCTTGAAGCCTTTCGTACAAGACCTTCCAAAGCTGTGAATGTTGCAAAGGCAAACTAAATTTATTTATGACAGTAAAATATATTCTTTAGCAGAATTATAGTACCAAAATAATCTCATTCGATAGTGTAGTTCAGCAGCTGTTTCTTCAATGCATAGTATGTAACTGGAATAACCACAATGACCTCTTAACTTCTCGAATTCTTCACACTTTCTAAGTACTCTTGTCCCAACAAAGCCTGATATCCAAATGCAAAAATTGTCGAATCCTGCTACGGACGTCAGAATTTCGTCATGATCTTGCATCTGGGTCTCGTGCTTTATGGTGACAAGCTTATCCGAAAAAGTGTGAAGAATTCGAGAAGCTAAGAGAACATTGCGGATACAACAATTACATACGTATCTGGTAAAGAGTGACCAGTACAGTCTATGTACATATATATAGTTGTCAAAACCTGTTCATTTCCAAGACAGTGTGTACGTGGTTTGTCTTCCTTATGCAAACATAAAAGAGAGTAGTAAAATCCAATCAAGACATAATTATATGCTTTTTGCTAAGAACAAATTTTTTCACTCGTTTCATAATTATTCCTCTATTTATTGTTGTATTATATCTTTCAGTAGGCAGCGAGTGATAAAACTAAAACTGTAAAATCAGTTAAGTCAAGATATCATCTTTGCAGTCAGGTTACTGTTTTAATGAATAACCCAATCATTATTAACTCTTATTTTCTATCAGTCATCGTCGGTTTTGATGATCCACAAAAATGACAGAAACGTAAATAGGCATTATACTTATGAAACATAACTCGGAGGAAGTAAAGTTCTCCAAGATATATTAGAATTATCTGTATTCATTGTCGCCAAAAATTATGACAACAGATAAACAGAGAGACAGAACAGTGTTAGTGTTATTCATCTTTTTCATGCATTTGTGTCTGCATGTCATATACTTCTGAACGGTAGAAGGTTTGGGGATATTTAATTTTATTAATTAAAACCTTTCGTGAATTTTTCACCTTTCTTTCTGCTCCTTGACTCTTGACTTTTTCATTAATCCCTTGCTGGAAGAAATAACAATTGCTTCACTAAATCATGTTTATTGAGTTTTGCCATAAATGTTTTGTTTCTTGTCAGTCAGTGATAAAGACATGAAATCTTGTAGATGTTGACATATGTCACAGAAGGTATCATCCAGTTTATTTCAAATCACTTGTAGTCTTCCCTTCTCGAGCAATACATAAATAAAATGCAAATAAAATTAGATACAAATCCACTGTGTGTATTCTAGAAAATGGTGCGTCTTTTTGTCAGTAATAGGATGATGAGAAGCTAAAGAGTGTCTTCCCGTGCTGTAAGTGTCTTCAGGCAAAACACTTGCCCATCAAAAGCAGCATTTAAGAGACCGAGATACTAGCATCTGAAGCCGCCTGATATATAATAATGTTATAGTTTTCTTGCGACTAATATTACAGTCCACTTCCCGTCACGTACACGAACGCTGTTTTTGGTCACGTGATGTCATGCTACCTAGCGACTTCAACTCTTAACTCCTGGCAACGGCACAAAACACCTCCGACTGTTTGTGTCGCTTTTCTTCGTCGCTGTCAAAGGAAATGTTGTTTTGCCGCGACTGCTCAAGAAAATTACGATTTATTTGTTTACTCTTTACATCACGTGCCTCTTTTGCCTCAAAAACGAGTTCAGTTCTTGCGTGTCCTTTTTCGTTTTTTTGTTCTTAAAAAGGGATAGCAAGCACTTAGTGCATAAATGCCTGTTTTGAAGTCTAGGGAAAAAATGTTCTTTATTGTTTTTTCTCCATTTAAACTTTTTTTAATCATTGGGATCACATCTTAACCGCAACAGTATTACGACATATTGCAGAAAGATGATTTATTTACGACACGTTAGCTTACAGGCATTGTTGTACGTGCAACCGCACTCAAGCAGCTTGTTTCCCTCTACTTTAACAGAAGGGGAGGAGGGAGGGTGGGGGAGGAGGTGGTTTCAACCTGTTAAGGCTACTTCACTCTCTTGGGGGAGGGTCTCAGGGGCCACATCTGGGTGCCAGTAAGTGGGATCTGAGGTCATTGTGGGCACTGCCGTGATCACCTTAAAGGGCGAAGGTCATTTGCGCTAAACCGCAGCTCCAGGTTATTGTAACGGAAGAGCTAAGTTGCGGTGACGATACTATAGTAACGGTGTTACTTAGAATGCCTCGGAAAGAGATGGGAAGCGGGAGGGAGGGAGGAGGAGAAGGAGGAAGGGACGGGGAGCGGGGGCTGAGTGGGCTGGTTAGACCAGGATGAGTGGTTGCATGCTGATTAAAAGCTGTTTCTTGTGGCGTTTAATGATTGCCAGAACTGAGGATGGTTGTCTGGCTCAGGAAGTTATGTTTGTTGTAATACAGAATGGTTGCAGCAAGTTAACAACGTGATAAAAACTTCCATGAACTTGTCTCCAGAAAAATTACCGTTCTGTACATTGGACCTCAGGGCTCTTTTCTTTTTTGTCTTCTTGTTTTTGGTTTTAGATATTTCGTTTTTAGTTTCTCCTTGCTTGCTGGTTCCCTCTAGCCTTTTACTTTGTGAAGTAGTAAAATGGAAAATGAGCAGCACGAAATGTTGATTGTGCAGGAAAGGGCTCTAGATATGCTGATATATGAGTAGCTGAAGAGGCATCATGGCGATATAGGCAGTTACAGAAGGTGCTGTATTGTTAAAATGTCGTTTGGACATCAAAATTAAGAAAGAACATATGTGAAAAAGACATAGAAATAAAATATTTCGAGATCCATATAGAAGAGGAGTATCTAAAATCTATATATTGAGGACTGTGAGTACATTAAACCTACTGTTCCCTCTGTACTAACCATAAAGACATGGATTCGATCCTGGACAAGGTAGGTACAAAAATATTCCCAAGGTAGAGTGAGTTCGACAGTCATCACTTGCTGGGGAATTCAGTTATTATTATTATTATTATTATTATTATTATTATTATTATTATTATTATTATTATTTATTATTATTATTATTATTATTATTATTATTATTATTATTATTATTATTATTATTATTATTATTATTCAGCAGATGAAGCCTATTGATATGGAACAAGCCCACAAGGGCCATTGACTTGAAGTTCAAGCTCCCAAAGAATATGGTGTTCATTATGAAGAAATAAGAGGAAGTACAGGTAAATACAGAAAGATGAGATACCACTTATAAAAAAAAATAATAAAGAGATAAATAGATAAAAAAAAAGTATTGAAATGCAACAAGAATAGTATTAATATATTATGTTCCGATTCCTAGCATATATTTTGGAAGAAGATTATCACATGTATCCAGTCCTCATCACTTCCAGCAATACTCACCGGTCAACTTAGCACCAGGTGCATAATGTACAAAGGGAGTGGATTTGTATCGTGACGAAAATTGTGAGGCTCTCATTCTACCCATGCTAACGGATGAAAACTTGTGGCTTCTTACTTGTGCAGCGGCATGCACAAAATGTCTTGATTCACAAAGATGTCTTAATAGTATATATATATATATATATATATATATATATATTATATTGTGTGTGTGTACAGTGTATATATATATATATAATATATAAATATATATATATATATATATATATATATACATATATATGTGTGCGTATGTATGTATATATATACACATATACACACAGACATATATATATAAATAAAGACAAAATCCACGAAGGAAAGAGAAACAATGGAGTGCTGCGAGGTCTTTCGACTGTCGACCTTTACTTAGCAGTCTGCTAAGTAAAGGCTGACAGTCGAAAGGCCTCGCTGTACTCCATTGTTTCTCTTTCCTTTGTTATATATATATATATATATATATATATATATATATATATATATATATATATATATATATATATATATAATTTGTGTCTGGCCGTTTGTTGCTTGTCGGATGTTGTGGCATACATCCTTTCACCTTAGTTCTTAGCTAAAATGTTCTGGCATTTATTCAAGGTATGATAGCGAATTCTGGTGAAAGAGAAGCTTGCTGTAGGTTTTAAGTAGAATTTACATCTTCCGCAACTTTAAGAAAAAAAAGTAACTATGCAACGTAACTTGCAGCATTTAAATTTCAAGAAGACTTATTCTTTACAGCATAAACAGGGAATGGAGTGCTTAAAAATTTCTCAACAGATTTAAGCTTTTGTTTCTCCAATGAACTGGAAATGAGTATTGTGATGGGTCTTGAAATTTTAGCAATGTTTCTAGCTAAGAATAAGATCGAACTATTTTTCTTACCGCTCACCGCGTCTGTCAGAAAATTTATATAAAATATTTTAAGCCTTACTGCCTCCGCAATGCAACTTCGCAAATGCGTCATCATATCTCGTCTCCCTGCAGCATACTTTTGCCACGTGTGTAGGTTATGTATATATATACATACATATATATATTTATATATATATATACATATATATATATATTTGTGTGTATATATATATATATGCATTTATGAGATCTATCTATAGACTTTATGTATATATATATATATATATATATATATATATATATATATATATATATATATATATATATATGTGCATTTATGAGATCTATCTATAGACTTATGTGTGTATATATATATATATATATATATATAATATATATATACATATTTGTATTTTATATATATAATGTATATATATATTGTGTATGTATGTCTATATACATAATTATATATACATATTTGTATTTTATATATTAATATATTATATGTGTGTATATATATATATATATATATATATATATATATATATATATATATATATATATATATATATATATATATAGGCTATATGGATAGTTAAATCTCATAAATGCCTGTGTGCATTTAATTGCATGTATGATCATCAGAAGAATGTGATTTTGTACTGCCCAGTAGTTTATCTGCCAACAAGAAAATGACCGAGCTTTTAATGCAACCGTTCCTATTCGATGCTGAGTTGCAGTAAGTTGGAAAGGAAGCTGATGGGTAGCAGCCAGTCTACGTCATTTGGAAAAAGGAATTATTCCTAATAGGACTCACTGCTGTTCTGTCA
>NC_089781.1:35592653-35610153 GCF_040412425.1 Macrobrachium rosenbergii
AAGGGCGTGGGGTAGCGGTGGGCGGGGAGGGGGTGTTATGATGACGTAATTGGCAACTAACGGACCGTCTCCCCTTGTTGGCGGCTTTCTCAAAAATTACATGAGCGATTGGGCACACAAGCAAGTGGTCGCTGTGAAGAGAGCAATTTGGAAAAGTGATTGTTGTTGTGGCTGACGTTTTTGATCTGCATTGTGACAAGACAAACGTAGGAAAGAGCTATTGTGGCCTGGGAAAATTAATGTAAATAAGGCAAGGTTTAAACCGTTCTTATTATTATTATTATTATTATTATTATTATTATTATTATTATTATTATTATTATTATTACGCCAGCCCTAAGAAGACAACCGGTAAAGAAGAAAACGGTTTAAAACTGTGGTTTTGCAGTGTGTTATTTCATACATTTGCTCCAGTACTCTGTAATTACGGAGCATAATGACTTTTTTTTTTTTACAACGCCTCACCTAGCGCGTGGGAGGATTATGATATTTTGCATTTTTTTATTGTCACGACGCGAAAAACTTCCTTAGCACATGTAAAGTTTGGATAAAAAAAAAAAAGACAAAGTAGATAATAAGTTAAAAATTCTAATAACAAATCTGTTTGTACTGGTCTCTGCATATAAATACTAGGCCTATACAGATGTGATTTTCCTTTAAGCGATATCTTCATTTTGTTTTTCGGGGGTCTTGTTTTTTTACCTGGGTCAACAGACTTCCGTATGACCTCCTCTATTCTCGGTGTTGTTGCGTTGTTTCATACTAAGCTACTCTTAAACTTGCACGGGCTCTTGCTCTTGAAGCCGGTCGTAGAAGCTATACCCGAAGAGCATAACCATTTACAGCAGTTTGATGTGAAAAACGTTTCCTCCTGTCTGACATTATTTCAAGTCAACGGCTGCGTGAAAATGAAATGAGATGAAATGTAATCTGTCAGGTAAAAATCAAGTATATCTATCAACAAGTTTTCCTCTGCACCTTCCATCAGCTCACTCCTGGATTAGTTACAGAAAAGGCTTTTTATTCCATGCAACAAATTATGAGAAAGTGCCACCGGCGGAACTGGCATAATGCCAGGCTACGTAATTACCTGCCATATTTGTCTCCGTGCCTGCCTGTTAGCCTGCCAACCTGCCCATTAGCTGCCTGCCTTATTACTTTCCGATCAGGCTAATAACATTCCTTCGATTTCGATGGTTTGAATAAATCGCGGAAACATTGCAGAAATATATTCCTCCAGTCAGTTTTACTGTTCCGTCGTTGTCTGTCTCTGCACTCAACGGGAACGGCAGCAGTCATAACCGTAAACAAAAGCACCAACAACAAAGAATAACAACAGCTACAAAAAAATACTACAACAACAACCTTCTCGGTGGTTCGTCATCATCCAATCGTTCTAAAAGTTCTCTGTCATGATAAAGGGAACATTGAGTCATCATCGTGTTGAACTGCAAAATCTATTTTCTTTCAGCCTTTACGAAGACGAGGAGCCGGTACCTACTGTATACCGCGGTTACTGGATCGATTCTCTCCGTTTTGATCGTCATTTCTCACGCCGTCTCTTGCTTTCTCCAGCCTATTCCTTTTACCGATCGCATGTGTCTTACGCGTGTTTTTTTATACGTCCATAGTTTTCTTTTTTTTTCATAGTTGTTGTTATTCAGCTCTCTTTATCTAACCATCTCTTTCTCCGTATATATATATATATATATATATATATATATATATATATATATATATATATATATATATATATATATATATATATATATATATATATGTGTGTGTGTGTTTGCATTATATATACACACACACACACACACACACACATATATATATATATATATATATATATATATATATATATATATATATATATATATATATTATATTGATTGATTGATATATATATATTTATTGATTGATGCCTTATTTGAAATATGTATATATATTTCATACAGACATGCAGATATCAATGGACATACAGTATATATACTAAAACATGTTTTTCCTTATAGTTAATCAAGCAGAAAAAGAGAAAATATTTAGCTTCAGCTCTTGAGAACCGAAAGAATGAGAAGGGAAAAATCGTTTCGGTTGAGTAACGGAACCTAAATTGTATGAGAGCGCTGCTAGAGATGATTTCCTACTGTAAGCAGATCACTCATCAACCTTAGCGTGGTACGTGACACAGGCGGGTAACACCAGCGAGGAATGAAGGGTCAATTTTCGTATATCCATCGAACGATTATCGACCTTACTGCCATTCATGACACACCTGGCTTCTCCTCCGGATGTAAACAAATCATATTTGACGGCTTTATAATTTCTAGCTGAAGTGACGTCGGTTTGTTTTGTGATCCGTGCGAGTTCAGATTCACCTCTTGATGCTTTAATGTTAACGAATGGCTTCCGCTTCGTTGCTTCGAGATTCGTGTCGTGTTTTTCCTTTTCGCGAAGTTCTCGTCTCACAGAAAATGGGATTATTGAGTTCTCGGTTTCGTTACATGACCATCCGTCGCCGTAGTAAAATCGGCTACTGCTGGTTGATTTGGATAATGGATAATTTCGATCCCAACCAACACGTGTTATACAGTAAATCTCTCTCTCTCTCTCTCTCTCTCTCTCTCTCTCTCTCTCTCTCTTTAAGATTGATTCCCTACTCATGTACCTTTCTTGTTCATTGTTTTGTGGCCAGTGTTCCAGGTAATGTCTGTCATTTGCTTTATGTCATTTCTTTGATCATCCCAAATATAATATTAAAGCGCTAAGAGAACAATTTCATCATTATTTTTCTTATGTAAATTTTACATTTATGCAAATGCATGACAGTGTTTATTTCCAGTACATCAGCAAATACTCGTATATCAGGGTTGCGTGTGTTTATAATAAAACCTCATTTCCCCTACAGGGGAGTAACTGACAGGAAAATCAAGACCTCAACCCATTTATCTGAATCAACCCCCGACTGTTGATGACTGTCTCTGCAGTGGAAACTCATACGCAGTATACACCACACACACACACACACACACACACACACACACATATATATATATATATATATATATATATATATATATATATATATATATATATATATATATATGTATGTGTGTGTGTGTGTGTGTGTGTATTTATATATATATATATATATATATATATATATATATATATATATATATATATATATATATATATTGCTACACACACAATGGAAACTCATACGCTGTATATACCAGACCACACAGACACACAGTCACACACATGCACACACAAACGCACACACATACACACACACACACACACAGAGCGAAACAGTACTTCTGCAATCCGAGGTTAAAATCCTTTGACAGAATGACTTCCCAACCAACTACCGTTCCTTGTCAACTGCATGGCATTATGACGACTTAGCATTTCTCATAATTATGCGGGCTTCCTCTTACTCATGAATAAATATGCAATAAAAATTAGAATTCCCTGAGAGAACAGATTTTACCTGCCGTCTCCTGAATTCTCTATCCGTTCAATTCATTGTGAAACTACTATTAGGACAATTTCACGTGTTCAAAACCATCACTAAATACTGAAGAAAATTCCATTGGAAGCACTTCACTCAACTTTTAGTTTTCTGTAAAAGAAAACAATTGAGATGGCTATTTGTCTGTCCGTCCATATTTTTCTGTCCGCCCTCAGATCTTAAAAACTACTGAGATTGCAAATTGGTAGGTTGATCATCCATCCTCCAGCCATCAAACATACAAAATTGCAGCCCTTTAGCCGCAGTAGTTTTTATTTTATTTAAGGTTAAGGTTAGCCATGATCGTGCGTCTGGCACCGCTATAGGTGCCAACAACACATGCCACTATCGGGCCGTTGTTGAAAGTTTCATAGGCCGCGGCTGAGAGTTTCATACAGCATTATACGTTGTAAAGAAAACTCGATTGCTCCGAACAAACTTCTGTTCATTTCTTACTTGTTTTTTGACATTTCGTTTATACTTTTGATGATTATTTCATTCGACATCGAAGAAAAGAATATATCTATACATCACATTTCAAGGAGAAGGCACATTCATGGTAATAGTTGCTTTTTCACATAAATCGATTTTACATTGCATGGTCATGATTTTACACCCATTTTACCAAAGAGGTTATTGCAAATGAAATATAATTAACAAACGGAAGATTAAAATGCCAATCATAAGCAAGAAAGGGAAATGGTAGTTGAAATTTTACCTTCTTATCCTTCATTCTCTGCCTGGAAGTCAGCTTCATCCCGATAATGATGATTCAATCGTCTATCTCCAGGTCATTTCATTTCTTCAAAACTTTAGAATTCTTTTCTTGAAAGCGTTCATTGATTCCCTTGATTTCGTGCCACTGGGTTTTCCCTGCTTTGATGTTATCCGGCACCACGCAGTCTTTAGCTTAAAACAGATACTGGAGAAATCAAACAATGTTTTGATACGATTGCTAAAAGACGGAGATGCGTCTTTATTATTATTTACATTGCATGAAAAATGGCGCAGAATACTCTATTGAAAGGTAAAACTACCTATTCTTTTTTTTATGTTCTATATCTGGAATGACATGTGCGGTATGTGTATTGTGTAGATGGAGAATAATATAGTTGTTATTGAGCTTATTTACGTTTCTTTTTAGGTCTAGTCGTATGACTTTTTCAAAGTTTGTTTTTAAGATACGCAGAGGATTGCATTCCCACTTTAGTTGTGATAATTGTATTTTTTTCTGTAAATTTGTTTGTTTAATAATAAATCAAAATTGTAGCCTAAGGCACCACTATTTTTTTGCAAATTATAGCATATGAATTCATATTCGAAATAAAGTATTATTATTATTATTATCATTATTATTATTATTATTATTATTATTATTATTATTATTATTATTAGTAATGTGACGTCAGATGCTTAAAGTCTTAATCAATCCCGACAGTGTTACGGATATTGAGAGTCCTAAATTTAACAGAGGTTGTGATGAGATATTAATCGTCATTTTGATATCTCATTCTGCTTGTCCTGATCTTTCTTTTCTCTGTTAACTGCTTTCATTTCATATGTATATTTATTTGTTTATTGATGTATTAGTTTCCTTGCTAATTTCTTCTGTATCTTGCTCTGTTTCTGTTCTCTCTTATTTCTGATTTTGTCTTTCGTAATTCTTGTGTAAAGTTAATTGTTATTTCGCTTTTTCCACAAGCTGGTGTAGAATAATAATAATAATAATACTAATAATAATAATAATAATAATAATAATAATAATAATAATAATAATAATAATAATAATAATAATAATAATAATAATAACAATAATAATAATAATAATAATAATAATAATAATAATAATAATATTAATAATAATAATAATGTGTGCCTACATGCGAAAGAGAAGAAAAGAAAGAAATAAACGAGTGCCTTATTAGATACATTATTTTATACTATTTTATATACATTCGTGCGGCCTTCAGAAACAAACTTACAAGAGTATCGAAATGTAATGCTCTACAAAATTCCTTAAAACAACCGGAAGCACTGCTTTGGATAGAATTTTGTTCAATCCTTATTTCTCTTAAGTAATTCTGATATAAAGTTAATTGAACAAATACATTTTACCTAAAAAATGTTCTCGCGTGAAAAGACGGTTCCCAGACGAGAACAAGTGATCTTTCCTAGACAGTGACCCAAAGGGTTTTCGGGGGTCGTTATCTAGGACTAATATTTCTTGGGGGTCATTATCCGTATGATATTTACAGTCTTTTGTTTATGTTTTTACGGTAATCCCCAAACCGTTGGGATTACTGTGAAAACATGAACAGAAGACTGTAAATATCATAAACATAATGACCCCCAAAAAATATTAGTCCTAGATAACGACCCCCGAAAACCCTTTGGGTCACTATCTAGGAAAGATCCAAAACAAATAAGCTAAATGTGTATAGGTATAAGTATATAATAAAATATACTTTGCTAAACAGTGGGTAGCTTGTAAAATTAAGAAAATAACTGATGTGCATTCGATTTATTTTTTCTTCTGGTTCTGAAAATCTTTCTGAGACTTTTATATATTCACTTGCAACAGATCGATGAGCTATCTTGTAAGGAAATAGGTTTTCTTACGAGACTGATATCTATTTTGGTTTTGGAATTTTTAAAGCAGTTATCTTTGGTAAAATGCTCATTTACTCACCTATAAGTTTCACTTAAACCCTAATTTCTGCTTTCTACCTTACCTCGTATTCTCCAATTTCCATTGCTCCAATTCTCTCTGTCTTTGGAATTTTTAAAGCAGTTACCTTTGATAACATGCTCATTTACTTACCTATAAGTTTCACTTAAACCCTAATTTCTGCTTTCTACCTTACCTCGTGTTCTCCAATTTCCATTGCTCCAATTCTCTCTCTTTC
Source organism: Macrobrachium rosenbergii (assembly GCF_040412425.1). NCBI lineage: Eukaryota > Metazoa > Arthropoda > Malacostraca > Decapoda > Palaemonidae > Macrobrachium > Macrobrachium rosenbergii. The sequence goes on from NC_089781.1 coordinate 35,599,080, forward strand.
TCTTTCGCTCTGTGTTTCGTTACAGAAAGATTGACGATCAAGTTACGTGATAAGATGGAAAGAAAGCAGAAGGAAATTTCGATAAACGCTAGAAAAATTATCATGCAAAAAAATCCCTTTTCCTGTCTCAGGTAATTCCCCAAACTGGAGAGTTTGAAAAGGGAATCAGTTCAACTTTTTCTGTCTGCTTTCCTTTCTATACATTTGTCTTTCCCTCAGAAATATAGAGGGGATAAAAGTCCTAAAATTTAATAGTGTAAGGTGCAAATTAGTCGTTCATCCCAAATTATATTTAGGAGTTACAGTGTACCACATCATACAAACTTTTTTTTTTTTTTTTAGAAAATCTCGATCATTTAATCAAATATCCTTTAATGTGGATGGTTTACATGAAAGCCAGACTATCGAAACTGGATTGTTGATACATTAGTAATAATAATAATAATAATAATAATAATAATAATAATAATAATAATAATAATAAGGAATTTATGCAAAGCCAGCATAGTGTATCGAATATGTCCACAATCTAGCTTCAGGATTAATTTTTTCAATTTGTTTTCAAAACCACAATAGTGAGATGAGAAAGTCTTTTTTTAGCATTTCAAAAGTTTTTTCTCGTTGTCCATACTTTTCTGACAGTTCCTAACAAGCTTATCAATTGCTTTTGGAATTTCAGCTTTCAAAAAACACCATGACACACAGTATCTTTATTCTGCTTTTAGCGAAATGCCTGTAAGGTTTGCTTAAATCAATATGCGTTTTCTGTTGTAAGGCGCTTATTACCACATAATAATATTCCTTTTCATTACATTTCCCCCTTTTTACCTATTTATTGTCCATTATTATTTGATACAGTTCATTTTGTTTGCTTCTTAACGGATCTCGACGAAGTAAGAGATCACCAGTTTTCTGTAACGTTTCTGTCTCTTCTCCTGTGGAATAACAGTAAGCGGGGAAAAACGTTTAGACTGTGCAAATGGTAAGTGTTAGCTCACCATTTACCTGTGATTGTCTCTGTAAAAAAGATAAGTATTTCTTGAAGATGGACTGAAAAGAATGTTTTGCTGCTGTTGACTTCAAAATGCTAATCGACTTCATCGTTTTTCGATGAGATAAAATCCAGTGACAACAGTGAAGAAGCCGAGTTCCAATGAGATGAAAACGGTGCTTTTTAACTAACTTATACCTTTGCTTGAAGCACCTAAGACGGCTCTGTCGTCAACATATGGACATGAAGAAGGGCCATTGAAGGTTAACATGGGAATCTTATATGCTGTCATTACATTGTTAGAGAGGAAGGTGACCTCAGAGGAACTTTGACTGGAAAAGTAGCGGTGACATTTTTTTCCATTTTTCTTCCTGGGACTTTGTGGTTAGCTGATGTCAGACAGAGTCCCAAGTCTCTCCGTCAAAAGAAATGTACCGAATGTCTTTTTCTCTCTCTCAGTAAAGACTTTGCCTTCGTAAAGCTTCTAAAAGATCACTTTTCAGTAATTTTCCCCGCCCACGACAGGGTCCTGAGGAATCCCTTCAGTGTTAATAGTTTAAGAACATATTTTCAACTGCGTGTGAAAAGCCAGAGTAAGGAATTATATAATAAAGAATCAAAAACACATGAACAGGAATAAAAATAAAAAGCGGAACCATCAATAAGGTATGACATGCATGTGATGTCAGTATTAGGCTGTCCCAACCCGTCACGCCATTGGCGCTCGCCGCCGTTGCCCAACCAATCACCGCGTGGGGTAATCGCCGATCGTTGCTGATCCACCGACACCAAAGGGAAACAATTCCCGGGGCGACGGAGACCCCACGCAAACCCACAACTGCTGCCGTGCCGTTACTTCGCTCTTTTAAAAGCATTACGTTGCCCCAAGATTGGCAGCCCTCGTGAAATCTCGGAAATTATTCCATGCTGTTCAGTTCTTTCCGTGGCGCTTTTTAATCTTGCTCATAGAAATTTCGTTTTTACGAAGAAATGACGCAGAGATAGCAGTGGCATGGAACTCTTGCTGTATTTAAAGACGCTCCCAAGTGCTGAATGTACTCAGGAAATGTTTGAGGTTTGGGTACAATTTTCCTACTGTCAGTTTCCAGCAATTGTTCAAATAACGGTTACAAATGCGCTACTTAGAGCTGGTATATAAAGAGGTACAACGACGTTTAGTCAACATTCAGAGCATATCATTTTGGATTTGTTTCTTGTTTTGCATTTTATCCTGCACATATATGCCGCCTCATTTACATGTGTCTATTTAAAGAACATTGTGAATATTCACATGCAACATATATCAGTGCCAGTATGTCACATGTATGTATGCATGAACTTCGTGCAAATTTACACAACAGTGCATACATATAGACATACTGATCTATATATGCATTCATACATACATATACACACATAAATATATATATATATATATATATATATATATATATATATATATATATATATATATATACATACACAGACACACACATATATATGTGTGTATGTATGTATGTCTATATACATCAGTATGTATATATGCATGCATGCATTGTTGTGTGTAAATTTGCGTAAAGTTCATGACACACTGGTATATGTTACATGTTACATGCTATATGTTACATGTAAATATTTACAAAGTTTTTAATCATATATATATATATATATATATATATATATATATATATATATATATATATATATATATATATATATATATACTGTATATGTATACATATATATCAATGAGGGGGCATATATGTGCAGGATAAAATGCAAAAAAAAAAAAACCAAATCCAGAATTATATGTTCTGAATGTTGACTAAGAGTCGCTGTACCTCTTTATAACCACTTCTTTTTGAAAATGACCCCAGAACAAAGAAAAGACTAGAGTTTAAAGATCAGGCAAAACCAATGGCCTTTGTAGATTCATCTGTGTTCTCCTTGAAAAACCTTATTTGGGTGTCATCAGTCCCAAGAACCTTTCCAGTCGTCAAAGGCTTCAGAGTCTACGAGCTCTAAATGGTGAAACGACAAAAGGCACATAATGGGTAGATGCTGAATAACGGATTCAGCAGCAATTGGAATCCTGAATTAGAAGAAAGCAAGGAGGTCAAGAGAATGGTCTCCTCTGAACGAGAGACAGTTATTGACGTTGCCATTCAGTTGGAAGACAGGGGAACAGCCAGAGGAACTTAATTGTTCTCTTTGTAACATCAACTGAAATAGAATGATTCTTGTAGAATAATAAAGTTCTTTATTATACGTCTCTTGAGAACGAAGCCTAGATATTTAGTCAAAACAGTAGATGAAAAGTATACAAATGGGTCATTCAAAAGTGAAAAAATAAAAAAAAAAATTGATTAATAAATTTATAAATAAACAAGCAGATAAAAAGAAATATATCGAAGTGTGAAAAAATACAAGGATTTTTGAATGTCCATTTTCATCAGTTTGGCAATGGACACAGCGGTGCAACAAAAATATGAGGAAAATCTGAAACACATTGCCCATTTACAGTGATAGTAGTTAGCACTCCAATCTCTCTCTCTCTCTCTCTCTCTCTCTCTCTCTCTCTCTCTCTCTCTCTCTCTCTCTCTCTCTCTCTCTCTTTTACGAACATCAATAACAATAAATTTCAAGATTAGACGCCTCAGAACATTTTTTACAAGCTTCCTACTTTATGGAGTGAAAGGACACATTATAAAGAAGTAAATTTGTTAGAAGATGACTTTACACTTAAAGGTTATAATAGCTACTCTAACGTTATGTTATAAGTATGCACTGGATACGTTCGCTACTTATCAGGAACGTATAAAAAAAATAATTCTGCTTTAAAATTCACCAACATAATTTCAATTCTTTAGTCTCTCAGAAAGAAGAGACAAGAAGAATACAGGATGCCAACTGTCTAGCGCTTATTACAGTCAGTTATGAATGTATGAAATGTCTCATTTCTCCCGTTACGAGTCTACGTTCTTAACTGTATTCTATATTTAAGCTTGAGAGCTATAAGAGACATCTCTCTCTCTCTCTCTCTCTCTCTCTCTCTCTCTCTCTCTCTTACACACACACTGTATACACACACACACACACACATATGTGTATATATATATATATATATATATATATATATATATATATATATATATATATATATATATATATATATATATATATATGTATATATATATATATATATATATATATATATATATATATATATATATATATATATCAAGAGTAGACGCTCAAAAAATTGTTCTTAAGTAATTGAGTCTTAGAAAAAACAAAGCAATTTTCTGCAAGTGAGATAAAAGTACTTTCGGACACAAGTTGCGTAACAGAAAATGACAAGCGGTTCGTAGATGACTTGGCACATCGCGTAGGCCGAGTCTAATCCAAAGGAAGGAGAAAGGAAGAAAAAGGAGGAAAATTCAAGACGAGACTTCTATAAAGAGACTGGTGACAGTAAGAAGGGTTGAGGTTGTTTTTTAGTGGGTGTGGGGTCGTGTACGCAGAATGGAAGGCAAAATGTTCATGTTGGCCAAAACGGAGAAAAAGGAAACGGTGGGGGTGGCCTTGCTGGAAAATTAATAGTTTTGAATCACATGTATGCAACATTATTATTATTGTTATTATTATTATTATTATTATTATTATTATTATTATTATTATTATTATTATTATTCAAAAGATGAATAATAATAATAATATCCCCAAGAATATCATGTTCATTTGAAAGAAGAATTGAAGATGCTAATAGTAATTACAGAAACAAGAGACCAGTTAACAGGAAAGAAAAAATAAATTAACAAATAAGAAAAATAGATAAGAGCAGAGGTAAATTATATACTGCAAGGAGAATTGCTTTTGGGTAGTAATGCATTGCATCTTTTCTAGAACCTTTGAGGTTCCAGTTGCACACCATCCTCTAGGAGAATGTTCCACAGTCCAGCGGTGTGAGGAATAAAGGACCACTGGAACTGAGGAATTCGACAGCTAGGCACATTATTATTATTATATTATTTCAGTAGATGAAACTAATTCACATGGGACAAGCACCCAGGGGCCATTGACTTGAAATTCAAGCTTCCTAAGAATGTTGGTTTCAACCTCCCCCCGCCCCAGACCCCACACTGAGTTCGAGTCTCCGGCCGGCTGATGAAGAGTTAGAGGAATTTATTTCTGGTGATAGAAGAAATTCATTTCTCGCTATAATGTGGTTCAGATTCCACAATAACCTTTAGGTCCCGTTGCTAAGTAACCAGTTGGTTCTTAGCCACGTGAAATAAGTCTAATCCTTCGGGCCAGCCCTAGGAGAGCTGTTAATCAGCTCAGTGGTCTGGTTGAACTAAGGTATACTTACTTGATGCAGCAGTAACTGATCATGATACAGAGCCTGTGAATTTTCATCACCCTGGGGGAAGCGCGAACCCGCGACATCTGAGTGGCATGCCACGACACTAACCACTATACAAGCGGACCAGCTTACTGTATATTGCCACGAAATCATAGCAAACACCTTCCTGGTTCTTTGCAATACCTTTGTCAGCGCGCAGACACACTGTAGAATTATCGCAGATATTTCCTCTCTGCATTTGCATTTCCGGGAAACAGAAAACTGCAGAAAGGTGACAATGCCTTGATCATTTCTTGACTGAGTAATCTAATCAAATAGGCGACGCGTTAATTACAAAATAATCTTGCTACGAACAACTATAAATAAATGCAGGTTTAAATCTTGTATTTCTCTACACAAAATGTAATGCTGCTCATATAATGATTATATTACTGAAGAAATGTGTGATGTTGTTTATCTTAAAATTCATGAATCTTGTTGTCTTTCAAATGAAAACATTATCATTAGCAAATATGATTATTACAATTAGAAGTGACTTTATTTTTCTTCTTTTTCTGAACGTGATGCAGACGTATTCTTCGATTACCTAATGGGAAACGTAGAGGTCGGAAACCCCGCTGGAAGGGGCTTTCATTCGTCTGAAGGAGGTAAAAATTTACTTACGAGTTCTTTTGAATTCTTATCTTTTCTTTATCCACAATTCCTTTAATCGCAATCAAGGGAGACATCATTCATGACCATGTTTCCTATTACAATCTAGAAAATATTAAAGGATACAGAAATATGAAGCATTATGTGGGTTTTTAGGTATTGAATACAACTGTGATAATCTTAACACCTGTCAAAATTTAATTGAGTGGGAATTTATAACTGAGATCATTCTGTGATTTCGTGATTTCCTCAAGCCAAAGAGGTACTATTTTCCTTAACTGTATATTTGACTTCGTTTCCAGTAGTTTCTGTCAGACCAGGAACTCATAAACTCCATATGCAACATGTCACACAAGAGTAATCTTAAACATAATTTCAATTATATTGAAGATCAATACCGTTCCAGCTGATTAGTCAGGCCAAATTCAAAACATCTTTCAAACCATTTTACTCTGAACTTCGGGTATCCACCGATAAGATCATTTCTAATTTGACCTCAACCATAAATTCATATGAAAGAGAGCGGTGACGTCATCTGTCAGTAGTAGCTTCGATCGCTGGGACGGTCTCCGCGGACGAGTAACCAGCAGCTGTAGTCAGTCATTCCCGCTTCATCTAATTTCTGCAAGTAACACTAACACACCAGCGTTCCGTTAGCCACCGCTGGTGCTGCTGCCTCAACCCTGCGGTGGGTTTTAGTACTTATGACTAATCCACCGAAAAAGTATAAAAAGAGAAGAAAAAATTAAAAAAAGGCTCGCAAGAAACTCTTCCGCCATTCTCATTAGTCATTGCTAGATCAACGGTTGGAGACTGATGGCTACTGCCGTGATTACTGCTTCTCGGATCCCTGGGCAACATTTAGAGGGCTGGTTATTGTTTATGAGGATCATTTTGTCTTCTCTGCAGTCATGCAATATTGCGTTTGAGTTTTTGGGAAATGAAATGGTATTTAAATTTGAACAATATTTAATTGTGTTCTTTGTAATTAAGTTGTTTTTATAAGAATTTGGACAACAATACTATAGAATACTCATTGTAATTCAAGTGTTCAGGTATGTTTAATATGAATTCTAATTTTCTACGTTACAGAGAGAGAGAGAGAGAGAGAGAGAGAGAGAGAGAGAGAGAGAGAGAGAGAGAGAGAAACATTATGTTGTAGATATAAATTGCAATGTTTTGTAAACGTATACAAATGACCGCAAAAATCGCTTGCAGATCATAATGATCGGGTACGCTACTATCATTTCCATGGGGCAAAGGTGGTAATAGTACCCGCGATCATATTGAGATAAGATGGAGGTTTTGAAGAAGGGGGTTGGATTAAAGGGGGAAAGGGGACGACATTTACCGGATTTCCTGTTTCAGAATCAACCTAGATATTGTAATGGCCGTCAGATTGTTTCTCGGCGTTTTTCCTTCTTCCCAGAACGCGGGAGCAATGACATCGTGTTACCACCATACGCACAAAACCTTTTCTTAATAGGGACTTTTCCGTGATGGCCTTTGCCTTTCCTGTGCACAGTGATTTCTGTTCATTTACCTATAAGTATATATATATATATATATATATATATATATATATATATATATATATATATATATATATATATATATATATATATATATATATATATATATATATATATATATATATATATATCACTATATAAATCATCAACACACAATCACGTGTGGAACAGAAATAAATTTCTGACTTCCGTCAGGATCGAACCCAGGTCTCTCAGGTGTATGGCCTAGTGGATAGCGCCCTTGCTTTCCACCTGAGAGACCTGGTTCGATCCGACGCGAGTCAGAAATTTATATATATATATATATATATATATATATATATATATATATATATATATATATATATATATATATATATATATATATATATATATATATATATATATATATATAGAAATCATCAACACACAATCCGAACGAAATAAATTTTGACTCACGGGATCGAACCCAGTCTCTCAGGTGTATGGCCTAGTGGATAGCGCCCTTGCTTTCCACCTGTGGACTTGAGACGTGAGTCAGAATATATATATATGAAAATGTAGACTAAACTACTTCCGACGTGGACTTAGAGTGAACTGAAAATGTAGAATAAACTACTAAAGTCTTGTTCAGGTTTTACTCACCTTCCGACATGGACTTAGTGATATTCTCAAGCACGTGTTACTTCGTGCTGTATTGGAGATATATATATATATATATATATATATATATATATATATATATATATATATATATATATATATATATATATATATATATATATATATATATATATATATATATATATATATTATATATATAAATACATATATATACATACATATATATGTGTGTATGTATGAACGTATGTGTACTCGGTTTTATACTTGTACGTACTTTCGAAATATTGATATAATCTGACTATAATATATTGTAGATGTTTCTTGTTCATAGCATTTTGTTTTTTTAACATTATTTCCCTTTCTTCTTTTTTTCTTCTTCTTGATCTTCTTCACTGTTTATTGTTCCCTCATTATTTACAACAAAATTATGGCATTTTGAATACACCATTATATTGAATACACCATTTGAATACACCATTGTATTGAACACACCATTATATTTCGAGTCAACTTGCAAACAAAATGGTTTTAACAGAGCTGTGAGATATTTAGAGATTTATTGCATCGCCCTTTACTTCATTAAATAAATCTCATTTACATGGCAACTGATAGTAGCTGCATATATATATATATATATATATATATATATATATATATATATATATATATATATATATATATATATATATATATATATATATATATATATATATATATATATATATATATATATATATATATATATATATATATATATATATATATAATATAAGAAGAAAAAAAAAAAAAAAGAAGGGAAATAATGTTAAAAAGACAAAATGCTATGAACAAGAAACATCTACCAATATATTATATCCAGATTACATAAATTCAAATGAAGAGAGCATTCTACCAGAAGTAGCTTCTGATCACACACACACACACACACACACACGTACATCATATATATATATATATATATATATATATATATATATATATATATATATATATATATATATATATATATATATATATATATATATATATATATATATATATATATATATATATATATTTATTTATTAACTTTATACATACACAATTGTTCTATATTATATTAACTAAAAGGATCACATTCAAACTTGTTCTGTGTATTGATTAGAAAAAGTTACAAGCTTTCTTGGACAAACAGTCCACATTATGATGGTATCTAATGGTGTATTGATTCCAAAAAAAGTTACAAGCTTTCTTGGACAAACAGTCCACATTATCAAGTATCCGGATACTTGATAATGTGGACTGTTTGTCCAAGAAAGCTTGTAACTTTTTCGGAATAAATACTCCATTAGATACCATCCAGTTTGAATGAGGTCCTTTTAGGTCCTATTATATATATATATATATATATATATATATATATACAGTATATATACATATATATATATATATATATATATATATATATATATATATATATCTATCTATCTATCTATCTATCTATCTATAATATATATATATATATATATATATATATATATATATATATATATATAATATGGATGTATGTATGTATATAAACTTTCCGTAGCTACTCCTTACAAGGGAAAGAAATATGCACATACATAATATTACGCACAAAAGCTTATCAAAATTTGCAATTTAATAATGAAAGTAAAATTCCAAGTGAAAATTCTAACTAGCCAACCATTCCCCTCCCTGAAATCCCACAGAGAGTTAACAATAACCCAAAATGTTCTTCACAAGAGACCACGAGAAGCAGACTGAAGTGAAACCAAGCTTTGATAAAATGGCCTATCTTTCCATTGGCAAAACAAAAAATTCGCCGAAGTTTCCTCGGCGCAATCGAGTTTTCTGTACAGTGTATGCTATATAAAACTCTCAGCCACGGCCCATGAAACCCTCAGCCGCGGCCCATGAAACTTTCAGCCACAGCCCCATGGTGGCCCGTGTTGTTGGTACTATAGCGGTGCTAGACGCAAGATCGTGGCTAACTTTAACCTTAAATAAAATTAAAACTATTGAGGCTAGAGGGCTGGAATTTGATATGTTTAATGATTGGAGGGTTGATGATCAACATACCAATTAGCAGCCCTCTAGCCTCAGTAGTTTTTAAGACTTGTGGGCGGACGGACAGACAAAAAACCATCTCAATAGTCTTCTTTTACAGAAAACTAAAAAGTGATAAATCGAGTCGGCAGGTAAATGCTAAGAAACCTTATCATCACAAGCTTGAAATGTGTAATAATCTAGAAAATAGTAGATCTAAATGACATTCAAGCGCTGACGAATCAGATGTAGATTCCAAACCCTGACCTTCTGAAGGGTACGAATTTTACGAGAGTGAAAGGCTTGAGTTCGTCTTCTCCATCTAGGCTTTGACAGCCTGTGAAGCGCTTAAAGCATATATGAATTTGCACAGTTCTGTAGCATCCAAGTACCAATGATGTAGTGAGATAATTAGTAACGTACCGAGTAAAAAGTCATCAGTAACATTATTTTCTATTCACGGAAGACATGTAAATGACAAGAACATTTCTCTGTAAGGCACGTTTGAATGTTTCTGATTGTGCACGCGTTCGCATGCGCATGTTTGTTCGTAATAGAAGTCAGATTGTTTACGGAAATTTGCTACAAGGTTGGTAAATAAGAGTTCGAATGAAATTGTTTGCGAAGGAGGGAAACCGATACTAATAATAACTGGGCACGGATGAATGCGGCCAGAGAGAAGTGTCTCTTGAGCCTTTTGTTTGTTTTGGTGCTTTTGTCGGCAGCTGTGTTTTCGGAATTTTGTGTTGATAACAAGCAAACTTGCCAACTCTGAATACCAAGATACCTAGTCTCAAATGACCGAATTACTAACATTAGAAAATAACTTACTGCTCTTCATAATAAATAGCACGTTTGTGTGTCTGTGGGGATGGGGAGAAG
>NC_089781.1:35612653-35627653 GCF_040412425.1 Macrobrachium rosenbergii
GGGAGAAGATAATCCCAAACACCGAAGAAGGATTAACCTCACGACTGCTGAGATCAAGAAGAATGCAGGAAGGGACAGGGGCAGTTGAAGATCAAAGGGCAGGTCATCCCTCGGATTAGGAAAGAGAAACAACAGATGATGGGAGGATGCATGCATACCCAAGTGTAACTGTAATCTCCTTCGTGCATCGGTACTTGGTGAAGAAGTCTTTCAGACCATCTCATCTTACTGAAGCCTAGCAGGTGTAGTATGAATATATATATATATATATATATATATATATATATATATATATATGTGTGTATGTGTGTGTGTGTGTGTGTGTGTGTGTGTGTGTGTGTGTGTGTAAGTTTCTGGCTCGCATCAGGATCGAACCCAGGTCTTTCAATTGAAAGACAAGACCGCTGCCAACCAAGCGATATAAAAGAAATTGGAACCTACTGGTAAGTACAACTGCAGCTAAGGCTTTACTTGGGCAGGCTATACTAAAACCAAAATGAAATGAGCTCTCCGGTGTCTGTTTGGGTCTTCTCCACGTGTTTTTAATCTCTGCATATCTGCCAAATCTATAACAACAACAGGGAGATAACACCATTTCTCCCATTACAGATATCAAACACCATCTTTTTCATTGCGCAGAATTCTAAGTCAGTTACATAGGTTCACGATTGATAAAGTATTTTTTATGCAATGACAAGAAACGGAATCAGATTTTCTATCAACATGGCATTTCATTTTGGCGCTGTTGCCAATATTTCAAACAGCCCCACGTGCGTTTAAATCCACGGATAAGCAGCTTAAGACTGTTTCCAGGGGCCACTTTTAGTGGTCACGGTATGTTTGGAGGCATTTCCCCTTTCTACAAATATCTTGATTTCTTAATAACATAGGTAAAGAATAAATTAGTATGCAAGGACATATGAAATAAAGCATAACATTGAGTAAGTTGGACGAGTGAGAAAAACAATCGTATACAAACAGATCTCTCTCTCTCTCTCTCTCTCTCTCTCTCTCTCTCTCTCTCTCTCTCTTTGTTGGGAGAACAAAAATATCATATGCCACTTCACCATTTGACAAAGTAATCAAGATATCTCTCATGTCCTCATTAACATTAATTATCAATATTTAGAAAATTTGTTTTTGCAATAACTGTATATATATATATATATATATATATATATATATATATATATATATATATATATATATATATATATATATATATATATATATATATTTGACAAAATAACTGATTGGAAACAATGACTGAATATTGCCTGAATACGATATGGGAACAAAGTTTTGGCCTGACTGAAGTGTAGAGTGACCTTGACACCGATTTACAAGTCATTCGTGGTCATCTCACAGCCATGGATAGACATCACCTTCACAGCCGAGAAAAGGCAGTGTTATACAAAGTAAAGAGGTATTTTCTAGATGAAAAGGCGAATGGAGGGCCAATGTTATCCCATAAAAAAACTCTCCCTCTGACAGCTACTGCAACAGGTTTCAGCGAGAGTACAGTAAAAAACAGTCTGCAGCAAATTAAATGATGAATGGTGGGCAGACTGAGCATGAACAGCCTGTATTTTCGTTACCGAAAAAATCTCGACCTGCAACCGTCACTGCTTTGGATGATTTTGACATATGCGTCATTAAAAGGACAGTTCTGTCCTTTTATGAAAGAAAGGAAATTCCGACTCTGGATTTGGTAAAAGAGGAATTAAAAGAAAGAATATCTTTTAATGGCTGCAGTGAATTCCTTTGTAAGGCTCTCAAGAAGACAGGATTCAAATCTAAGAAGGCTGATGGGCGCAAATTTCTCTTGGTAAGGCGAGATGTAGCTGTAGCTCGGTCAAGATTTTTGAGAGATGAAGCGTTGCAAGGAGTCAGGGCAGAAATTCGTGTATCTCGACGAAACTTAGACCAATCAAAATTACACTGTTCAAAAGTGCTGGACAGACACATCATCCCATCAGGCTACGGGGGCAAAACCTCCCACCGGTAAAGGAAGCCGATTGATAATTCTACATGCAGGAGGAGAATATGGTTTTGTCAACAATGCAGAACTGGTTATTCAAGCTAGGAATGATAGGGACCACCATAAGCAGATGAATGCTGAAGTGTTCGAAAAATGGTTTAGGAATCAGTTGCTACCTGACATCCCTCCCAACTGTGCAATCGTGATGGACAACGCACCATACCATTCTATGCAACAGGAAAGCATCCAACCTCATCTTGAAAGAAAGAAGAGATAAAACTTGCTGACAGAGAATGGCGAACAACCAAGTGGTGATTTGCTGAAAATTGAGCTGTATGAACTCGCTAGGCGACGTAGTAATAACATGGGAAAAAAGTATAAGGTCGACGAAATTGCAGCTGAAGCAGGACATAAGACAGTATGTCTACCACCGTACCATTGTCAATACAACCCTACTGAGCTCATATGGGCTCAAGTGAAGTCTTGTGTAGCCAAAAAGAATACGTTCAAAGTTGCAGACCTTAAAATTTTAGTGCAAGTAGCATTGAATAATGTCACGGCGGAAAACTGGAAGAATGCAGCGGGGCACGTAGAGAAAATTCAAAAAGAGGATGCCCGGCTAGATCTAGCTGTAGACAAGTTTGTTGACACTTTTATCATCGGCATAGCTGATAGCTCTGAAGACGAGTTATCTGAATAAATGATAAAAAAAAGAGAGGATTAGGCCTAGAGGGGAAACCTCTCTCGAAAAAAAACGCACCTTGACTTTCATCTCGGTAGTGGTGTGGAAAAAAAGTCTGATTGAAAAAATAGAAAGTCTGATTGAAAAAATAGTCTTTTAAAACTTAAGATGGACGACACTCCTCGTTATAGATAATATATATTGGCGACAAAGAACGGTGGTTTTTAATTCGTAATTCGAAAAATGAACAAGAAATATATCTCCTATTTCTATAGTATTAATTAACTACTTTTAAGTATCTAATTTTGTAATAATGATAACTGTACATCTACAAGTACTGACAAAATAGTTAAGATTAAGGTGGCCTTGTGCCAGCACGGGATCTTAGAGAGAGCGCCAATTCATTATGCAAACAGATCACCCCTGCAGTTACTTAGATGTAACATTGTCTAGCCGGAAATGTTAAATATTTATAAATGGGCTATACAAAACGGTAAATCTTTGTAAAAGATAAGAAAAATATGTTATCGGGCATAGGCTGTGGAGAAGAAATGGACTGAAGACAAATCCTAAGCAGGGCGGAATAGGAAGGAGATTAAAATACCTGGAAATGAAAAACCCCCCCTATAATCTTATAGTTATAGCCTCAGGGTTTGTCTCAAAGACATTCAAATGTCTGTCAGACACATGTCAAGTTGTTATTTTCTAAAACTGGCAGCAGGGCAGATCTATAATGGCCAGAGAGGCCTCTTCGTCGTTGGTTGTATAACTGCCTCACATACCAGCGTGCTTTCCCCAACTTCCCGACTCAGCAGACCCAATTGACAGCATTCATTCGAATTATCCCCTCTGAGTGAATATAATAGAAATAATCAACACACAAACAGGTGTGGAACAGAAATAAATTTCTGGCTCACATCAGGACTGAACCCAGGTCTTTCAAAATATATATATATATATATATATATATATATATATATATATATATATATATATATATATATATATATATATATATATATATATATATATATATATATATATATATATATATATATATATATATATATATGTGTATACATATATATGTGTGTGTGTGTAGCCTCATCCTCTAAATAACTAAAACAATTTAGCTACAAATGGATCAACGTGCAATTTTTCGAGAGGAATTTAGTGTAATGAATCGCAGTTTGCAAAATCGCAGCCTTCCAGGACAAAATTTCAGTGTTACTGTAATATTTCTCCTACCTGGAAGTAAAGAGCGTGAATCTTCAGAATCAGGTAGAGTATCACCGTAGACTTCTTACCTCTACATGGAAAAATATGTGGGTCTGCACATAGGCAGATAACCCAAAAACCATACATGCTGCCAGACTGTTTTGTCTTGCTTTTGAATACGTATCTTTTTCCATTTGTGAAACAGTTTTTTTTTTTTTATAAACTGGAATTGGGACAGACACTGGCTTTTTTATCGGTGAGGGCTCTTACAGTTTGGGTAGGCTGGGCATGTTCAGTTTCCACTTATTTAAAAAAATAAGCATAAAAGGTAAAGAAAAAATTCTTTGGTCTCCATTAGTTTCAAATATCTTATAAGCAATAAAAGAATTAGATGATAAAACAGTAGGCTAAAAAATTATTTCAAAATAAATCAAAATTTCCTCATTGTTACTTAGTCTTGTATCTGTTTATATATGCATGCATGAGCTATATGTCATGTGCACAATAACATTATGAAATAAACTATCCCGATTAAACAAGCTTCTGTGGCTCAGTAAAACCGTTTTATTTCTGACATAAATGACTATTTGTTGCAAAGATAGCTGTCGTGTTTTTTCTAGACGATTAGGTCGTCCCTGAGAATAATTAGAGTTCCTTTATAGTTACAGATCTCGGGAAATGGTAGATCCCGATGTCCGCACTCTAAGGTGTCAGATAAAAAATTTTAGCAGATCATTATATTTCTCTTCCATCCGTTTCCCACCTGGCAGATGGGAATTTTTTTTCAGACCGATTGTAGGTTCTATTTTACTGTCACTTTAGCATATAGACTGTAAATTTCTACCTATATGTATCGGTCCTCTTGAAGATTTTAAGTCCTGAAGACGAAACCTGTCAGTATTTATACCCAGTGCTTCCTTTTTGTTTGTGGTACTTCTGCATATATCATCATGTAACGTTATATATATATATATATATATATATATATATATATATATATATATATATATATATATATATATATATATATATATATATATATATATATAATAAGTCCTCAAGTGAAAATAAGAGGAAATGGTACCAAGACTTTCAATTTTTATTCCAAAGCTATCTTCAAGGTACTCATTATTATATACTTCAGCCACGGGACCATCGTGGAAATTACAATATATATATATATATATATATATATATATATATATATATATATATATATATATATATATATATATATATATATATGTATGTATATATATATATATATATATATATATATATATGCTCGCGTGTGTTTGTTTGCGTACGTTATTAAGTAAAGGAACAGAGTTTACACGGACTGAAAAATTAATTCTAAGAAACAGCTTACTGCGCGATGACAGCTGTTAGCTAGAATCTTAATGGTATGTCTGAGACAAGAGAGATTCCTCTAAAAGAACTGATAAGTCAAGAAAATCACAGTTTTGTGTCCATGTCCTCATACTTTCAGGGTCAAAATCCGGGATTTTTTTTTTTTTTTTTTTTTGGAATGGGACACGATAACGTTGGATAACTGGGATGTTTGCTCTGTTCATTAGTAGAACATTTACTAGAAGAGTAATGAGTAAGGATGCCTTCACGCTGCAGTAAAACATGTCATAAACACACGTCACTAAGTTACCGCACACGCATCACAAACAGGTTGAATAGAAGTGAACAACTCATGGTGGACCTAACCAGTGCTTCAAACAATATTATTGTCCAGCTTTGGCCAAAAGGTTTGTTTTCATTCACGGTCGTTGACCTATTTTCAATCTATTTGTGATGCTGGTGCGATAAGTCGCCGACGTGTGTTTACGAAATGTTTCACTGTAGTGTGGACGCATCCGAAGTATCGAGCTGCAAGAAAATTATATCATTCAGCAAGAAGAAGGAAAAATAAATGGACATCTTTTACTATAATTTAAGAGAAAATAATTGAAGGAGCTAATAATTAATCTACCTTGGTCTCCATGAGTTTCCACGAAAAGCTTCTATTTACCCTTCAGATTATGCTTTCTCCTAATGGAAATACTTACAGATAAAAGTGTATTTAGATCAATCACAGGAAAAACTGTAAAATTTTCTGACTTTTAAAATTTTATAAGAGCGTAATTTTCTATGCCTAAGTTTTAACGATGTTGAAGAAGCAAGCATAAAAAAGAAATGCGTTTTTGTAAAATGACAAATGTACTAAACATATCCGTCCATACAATAACACGTAAATGCAAGAAAAAATTATAAACCTACAGCCAGAGGAACTGATATTAATTGATGAAGGTAATGAAAATTTATTTATCTAGAAATAATTAAATTTGTGCCTCTAAATTTATTTACCCCAGGAAGACCAACAATGTACGAATACATGTTTCTAAAATAGACTGCCAAATAGATGCAACAGAAATGACAAAACCGTAAAAACTAAAAGTAACAACGTGCGTTCCTGCAATAAACCGTTGTACTGTTATATGGATGAGAACAAGTCTCCTGCAAATGTCTTGGAATTCGTCAGCAGGTGTCAGCAGAAAAGCGACGAATATTTCGTTGTCGCTGAGCACGACGGTCGTGGGTTCTTTCAACCGAAGATGATGTTTCGGTCACTTCATGGCCGTATTCCATATCATCTGTGAGATTTAAGTGCTACTTTCGGGTGAAAATTAGGGAAGTTTTGCGGGATGAGAAAACATTTTCTTCGGTGGAATTGAGTTTCTTTAAATAGCGGCTAGGTTGAGTACCTAGAGTTTTATAACTATGGTGTTAATTGATCTCTTGAATCAAAATGGGTTTCAACACGTTATTTATATATCTGTGTACATATCATTTATCAGTTCAAAACACCATGCAAACATATATATATGTATATGTGTGTGCGTGTGTGTATTTGCATATTGTTTTAAACTGATAAAGTCTGATGAATTTTGAATTTTGTAAGAAGAAACAGTTCGGGTCTTCCGCTTTTACGGACTTGAAACAAGCTTTGTATCAAGCTATAAAACTCTTGCGTCGGACTCTGATAAAAACTCGTCTTACCATAGTCATCAACAACGAAAACTCACAGGGCGACTCAAAAGAATTCTACGCATAAGCCGAGCTTGTGGGACCGATTGTCAAACTGTTATCAGGCCCGTCTTTACTTAGTATCGATAAAATCTGAGACATTCCTTTAAACCCAAAGTATCCGGATTTTGAAGATTTTTAACGAGTGCTTGTCCTTCAGATGGGGTTTTAAGATATTCATTTCTTACTAGATTGTCTCAGTTCTCAGCATTCAGTTCATCAGCTGAGTGACTGACTGTTCGATTCTCAACGTGGAGAACGGAAGATATCGGCGCGTTCCCTCAAAGCCAATAAGCTTCTGCTGACCAAACCAGTTAATTAATACTTAGCTGTTAGTTGACCGTTGTGTGTCGCGGCTGGAGTGGAGAGAGAGAGAGAGAGAGAGAGAGAGAGAGAGAGAGAGAGAGAAGAAGAAGAGGAAGAAGAAAGTAAAAATCACCAGCCACCAGAATTCATTAGTACGTTGAAATTTATATCTTCAAAACAGTCGGGCCTCGACGAACTAATCTCATCTCACTCAGGTAAACCTATTTGTAAGATACGTATAAGAAGATAGTGTGCATGTGTGACCGCATAAAACACTACAAAATATCTAACTGCTGCCCAAATGCAGAAAACGTCGATCTACACGGATACCGAACAGAATGAATGTGGTAGAAAAATAAATGTGAACTATTCAACAACTTCCATCAGGATATGAGTGGTGATTTCAACGTAGATAGTGATCCTATTCTTGGACTTTTGCATATGAATTCAGTGAACAGAAATTCAAAGTAAATTGAAGATTTGCGCTTTCTGTGCGATTTTGAAACGAATGCCATGATTAGGTTTAAAATATCGATGTGCTGAGTTTTACATACACACACACACACACACACACACACACAAACACAAAATACAGTAAGGCAAGTTAACACGAACAGAGCGTGAGAGGGGGTGGGAGGAATGCCCTTCGTTAGTCTATGAGCTCCTTAAGCAACATGTCGTCTTCTTGTGAATTAAAGATGTTACCGCTGTTTATTTTACTCTTGACTTTAATTCTTGATAATAATCTGAGTCTTGTCACATATGGATTCCACAAGGCTCAGGAGCATATTTAAAATATACAGCTGAAGGCTTGCTTGACCAGAAAATGAGTAACCGAGCATTAATGATATACCCTGTAGTATCTACACAGATACAAATACTTTGTATGATGTTCTGATTCTGAAGATAAACAACGAGCTAGTCTCATGCAATACCGAATCGGGTGATAGACAACTGACTGTGCTTTTAATCTCAGTAGTATGTTAAGCTTAATATTATTCTAAAATATTCAAGGATTGACAATCTAACAGAAGAAGAAGAAGAAGAAGAAGAAGAAGAAGAAGAAGAAGAAGAAGAAGAAGAAGAGAACCTGTTTCCTTTCAAATTCGTGTTAATGTTTCATCTCCCCGAACAGTGCGTTGCATTTCGTAGCCGATAGCAGAGTAACCATAATATGTCTATCTTGAGATGAAGCACTTTCGTATAACCTTATTAAATATAGTGAGAGATCTAAGGATCTGAGAGAATTATGACTGGAGAGTCACGAGCCGCAGTTCGTCAGACCAAGTCAAATAGCAATGAGAGAAAAGAAGAACTTATTTTACAATTGTGCTATGTTGTTTTACTGGTAGATTTGCTCCACGGAGTCTCTCTCTCTCTCTCTCTCTCTCTCTCTCTCTCTCTCTCTCTCTCTCTCTCTCTTTAGCCTGATAAGTGAGTCTGTAATATTAGCTTTCTTTATTTTTTAAGTTAAACAATGAAACATAAGCGAACATTAGATACTGTAACTGCAGGGCATTTGCACATGTAGTGTAATTGCAGACGCATTCACTCATGTGTGCTGAAAGGGTTAAAAACGAAAAGGAAAATCTGAAAGATATCAAGGAGTCTGAAATGCTATTTGTTCCGTGAAATTACAACTTCAGGAATGACAGAGTGCCTCTGCGGTGTTTTGAACGTTTCCCCATTGAGGGGAGAGATCTGATATGGCGTCAGACAACGAAAAGATTTATTTACAAAACTTTCAAAGAAAACTACCTGTGGTTTTTGGGTGACCATGCCATGGTATCCAATATCATTCCTCAAAGAAGTGGTCTTCCAAAAACACCGACTGATAAACGTTTAACAAACATAATTTTGCAACTTTAATAACTATAAGCCTAAATTGGACGCAATCATCTACAGATGTTAGAATTCTGGAATCAATACCCTTTCCACACTCACCCGACCCTTCTTTCCATTGTAGAAAGAAGTTTAAAAATTAAATTCGAGAGTTTCGTGCGCGCATTAATACAACTAGTTTGCGAACATCAAAAGAAAAAAAATTAGGTCGGAAAAAAGAAAAATAGTTCTTAATAGTTAGGTAAGAGGTTAAAGTATGAGGCCACGCCCAAGTCTCCTTTCATACCGACCCGTTATTAACTCTTGGAAAAATAAAGAGGCTCGAAAAAATATTTAGAAGAAATGGGCACAAAGTTTTTCGCGAAGGAATGTGCGAAACAGCACGAAAGGAAACGATAACGTCTCTCTCTCTCTCTCTCTCTCTCTCTCTCTCTCTCTCTCTCTTCATGCGTAAGAGAGGACGATATTGACACGAGAAACGCATGCTTAAGTAGCCAGTTAGACTATCAGATTAGTATTGCTGTGAGTGAGGTCGCTTCCAGACTGCCAGTGGGTACTAACACCTGCTGAAGTCAAGAAAAACGTCGTTGGACCAGCAACCTCATCCCTAAATACTTGCTGAGGAGCCAGAAGGTTGTATCCTTCTGGAGCCACCCCCTCCAAAGAGTAGAAAAAGATGTATGGTGATACACACAAACACACACATACATATAAATATATATAAATAATCTTTATTTATATATTCATCACGTTCCATATTTTCGTGATTCAGTTATACATAAATATATATATGTATGTGCATGTGAGTGTGTGTCTGCGCTGAGATCCTTTGTGTGAGTATGGATACACGGAGTCATGTGTTCATGCATATATATTCATACTACATATTTAAGCAAACTTTTATGACTCAGACTCCATTGTTTGCAAATTTCAAGGGCCGGGTACTTAGTATGGATAGCAATTGGTGGTTGTGTGTGTGTGTGTGTGTACGTGTGTGTGTGTGCGTGCATGTAGGTCCAAACAACATTCCTAATTTTAATATTGTGACAAGAAGTGAACAGTAATAGTAACTGTTATTATCTGGAATCAAAGGAGAAGCTTAAGTCCATATAACTTTATCGTAAAGAGAAATTAAAGAATGTAATAGAATAAATGTTCTATTTCTACGTAGAAATTCATTTCCACTTGATAAAGCAAAATGTTAACATTCAATAAGTTTCACGTGAGAAACTCCATGATGACATTTTCTTCCCTTCCCACAGAAGAAAGATATAAACATTAATCGGTATAATTATGTTCTTACACATTAGCGGTATTGTTGGTTATGCTGACAAAGTAAAAATGCAAGAGTTTTATTCATGTGCAGGAATTCTGACTTTTTAATATTTTAATCCTTATTTCTTATATTTTCTGCTTCATATCGAATGATATCGGATACAAGCTCACGAAGTACTTATGTGACTTCTTTTGTAGTTAGCTGACAAAATCATTTTCACGTTGTTGTAAACATGAATTCTATACACAGTAGTCTGAATATAAATAAACATCACACTCAAGATAATGTGAAATATATATGGACTGCTAAAGTTACTCCTCGTTGATTACTTTCGTCCTTTTAGCAGATGTAAAGAAACTTGCGTTAACAATTCAAGCCGGAGACTAGTTTCAAAGCAAGACAAATAATTTGTACATGTGAATCACCTTGTTGGGTACTGATGCCATAATTTTTCGCATGTGTAGGTAACAAATGTAAGAGTTCATTTCCTTTTACTCTCTCTCTCTCTCTCTCTCTCTCTCTCTCTCTCTCTCTCTCTCTCTCTCTCTCTCTCTCTCTCTCTCTCTCTCTCAAAGAAATTGCGAAACTGGACCTGGGCGGGTCTTAGGCTTAGTGAACTTGATTATTTCTTTGGAATAAGGTCATTTGTTGCAAGAGTTCCATTGCCTCTGATCTTTCTTCGAAGCACGACTTGGTATGTTCATACCGCGATAATTACTTTCCATCTTTTTTTTTTTTGCTGGCCTGGAGTGAAAGAAAAATACAGGTGACGAATGTGTAGAACGTAAACCCCAGTGATTTCTAAAGTACTAGGACTTTTCCCTTGCTGTACTGTTATATTCTACAAGCATTTACGTAATTTCATTCTCTCGGTACCATACAAAAAAAAATCGTTGGCTGCTGCGTGTACGAAAAATCATTTATTTATTTCCTAAGTGATCTCTCTTTGTGCCAAGTGACATAATGTGATCTTGAAATCAGGTTTTATAGAACTGGCTCTGTGTGACTGTATTCGGTACGCTAAACTTGAGGTATTTACGAGTCATATATCTGAAAGAGCCTCAATAATCACTTACTTTTACTGAAGCTGTTCAAATGGATTAATGTTATGTTTTAGCATTTGCTTTCTTCAAGTGCCCTCTTAATATACTTTAAATTAAATGTGCAGGGTACTCAGTGTCTGTTTCAATGACTTTTTGTACGCATGTACTTACGGTAAAAGTTACATCACAGGTTATTCGACTGCCTTGCAGTCCCACTTACCAGGTTGAATGAAAATAAAGATGCTGTCATAAGCCTAAGTTCTCTTACAATCAAATCCTAGAAAAATATAAACACAAACACATAGGGTTCATTTACCTCTTTGCCATACGCATGGGAAATAGCCTACCGTATCTCCCATTATCTCAGTGTTATCTTCCTTTATCTCTCGGCCTCTTTTCGTCTGGGAACCGTCTGGGTGGGGAGGGTTGATAGGTCTACTGAAATAAGAAGCTGTCGAAGGTTGCCAATTAAAAATCCTAAAGACGCGTCATGTTTTGTACTGATTGAAAAGTTGGTGACGTGATTTGGTCAGACTTCTGAAATGACTAAATAACTGTAAAGAGCAAATATTTCCTTTTAGATAGATTAATTGGAATTGTTTTAGATCACGCCACGAGTTACTAAACAGTCTGTAAAAAAGGGGACCTGCAGAAGAGATTCGAACGTTCATGGCCAAGGACAGTCAACGTTAGTAAACGTTTTCAGCGAACAGCAAAGAGAACGGTAAACATTCCATTAAAACAGCTTTTCCCATACTTTCTGAGCCACTGGAACAAAAGAGATTATGCAAATACAATAGTTAGTTTTGTTGGGCTGGTTGTAAGGTAAAAACTTAATATAATAGAATTACTAATCAAGAACAGAAACTGACTATTTAGAATAAGCAGCTTACTATCCGATGATTTAAGGATCCCTAAAGAAATTATATTACTTTGGAAAGGTCGTCTTTGGGCAGTAAATTCCTTGCTCTCGATAATCCCCTGAAAATGAAACAGACTGTTCCAAAATACAAGGGAAAAAACTCAGCTTTCTAGTTCCAAATTTGCCTTGCCATATACATGTATATATATATATATATATATATATATATATATATATATATATATATATATATATATATATATATATATATATATATATACACTGTATATACTTGTGTGCTTCTACACAACTTGCAAAATGTTTTATGTTGATCTAAAAGTAAATAAAGTGCATTTCATCTTTACTCGCAGTAAATAGATGGTTTCGTAAACAGATACAAGCTGTAGAATAAATGGCCAAGTAAATTTGCTGCATAAAAACAGCGAAGCGAGCAGAAATAAAAACACGAGCCCAACCACATAGTGACACGCTTCAAGTACGTGCCTGGCCTAACGCACATATATTGACGTAGTACATTTCACAGATAATGTGTGATTATCCGTTCTTAATGATTAATGTTTTTCTTTTCAGATTCTTAAAATGGGAGTTATGTCATTCATCTCGTGAATAATTCGAACGTCTCTCTTTTGGGGAACTTTTATAAGTGTTAATGATGACAGCTAAGCATTTTGTTTCTGGTCATTTGACGCGAAATATGACTACATTACTCAACGTGTTTTGGTTCTCAGACCTTGAAGGTACTTTATGCTTGCAACTTCCGCATTGTTAAATGCTACCGAAACTGAAAGTATATTATTGCAGCTATAGCGTTCGCGAAAAGGCAGTGTTAATTTTTCATTTTTCATAAATACGATGTCTTATTTACTAAAAGGCGAACGTCATTGGTTGTTACGTAACATAGGCCTAGCTGAGAATGACTCAAGTAGCTCTCCTGTCGGTTTCGCCGGTCCCGTTGGCTGGTGAAAAAAGGAAAGAAATAGATCCTGTCAGCGTTCCTGTGACCTAATTGAGAGCCTTAAATTATTTCGCTGGCGAATTACAGTAGTAGTACGAACAGTGACGTCATCCTGAAATTGCTCTGTGATTGGTGGAGATGCATGCGGGGAGGGGGGGAGGAGTAATTCCCACCCCTGCTGTCTATCTACTTAACCCTCCCCATTTACTCTCATTCCCCCTTTCCTTCCTTCCTTCCCCCCCGACCATGCCTATCTTCCTCACTTCTTCCTCCAATCTCACCTTACTACAATATCACCCAACCGCTAACCCCCAACCTCTTCTCTTTTTTATTATTTTTTCTCTCCTCCCTCTAGCCATCGTCACTCACTCTTTACCAACAATGTCAGTAACTCATCATTTTTTCTCCGTTGGCTTATTGTGGTGGGTATTTGACTTCTGCGTCGACCTGAATCGTTCTAAACGGCTTTTATTCTTTATTTTGCCAAGAAATTAAAATGGATAGGTTGTGGGTCCATGCTGAGTCCATGATTCTCTCTCTCTCTCTCTCTCTCTCTCTCTCTCTCTCTCTCTCCCTCGTGCCGTACGTTGACCCAAGAGCCAGGGAGTTGGGGGAGGGGGTTAAAAGAAGGGAGGTTGTTAGGGGAGAGGTGAGGAAAGGGAGGGTGAATCTGCCTCTCCTTCCCGCCTCCTCCCACCCTCCATTAGAGCTGTACTACCCCCGCGTAGCAAACGGGACTTGGTAAAAACTTCAGTTCTGTCGTCTGGATCCCGCTCCTTCAGTCGGTGGTGAGAAGTGGCCGAGTCCGAACGCCTAAAGACGACCGAGGACGTGCCCTTCGGTAGTTATAGAGTGACAGAGAAAGACATAAAAGACTCAGGTGCTGGCTGAGTGACACGGAGAGTAGAAGGTCCCACGGTGTGCCTTAGCTTTCTGTGTAAGACTTAGAAGACGTTGCACGCTGGACGTGGCTCTCCAGTGAATGTTCTGTATCCCCTGTTCTCCATCATCCTCTTCCTCTTTCTCCCTTGCAACAAACAACCAACCCTCTTGCCCGGGCATGTTGATGGAATACTGAGCAGGTGCTGTAGCATACTCATTGGAACTCTAAAGCGAGAAAGTAAACATTGAAGCAGAGGTGGGTGTTCCTTTCAATTGAGAAAAAGGTGAAATATATCTGTTGGGACAAATCGTATATTTCTGTGCATTGCTCCTCAGGTCATTAGGATTCGGATCGTGAGATGGACAGGTCACGCGGCTGACGACGAAGGTCATTTCGTCATTGCAATCGATCAGGTGTACATGTGGGAGTGCTCAAGTCAAGCCAAATCATTGACAGCCAGGATTTTCTTTCTGTTCGTTATGTGTAAAGCAGAGGAGACCTTGGCTATGACATAAAGTGAGCGACCAGAAAGGGGTTTCATTTGACCCCTGCAGGCAACAGCAAATCTGCATATCTGTTGAAGTTTAAGAAACCTTCTTTCTTTGGTTACTAGTTGTCAAGCACTGTCCTTCCTTCACAACACAAGAAGAAGAATCAATCCGAGTGACAAGAGGCCTTTAACCCTGATCAGTCTGTGCCTTAAGTGTCATCTTACTTCCACGAAAGATGGATGTCTTCAAGATCGATCAGAGTCTCGGGACTTTAGGGTCAGGCGTAGCCGAAGTAAAGGTGACAAACCCCGAGGTCACCTTCGATACTAATACCGACTTCAACCTTTCATTTTTCGAGGCCTCTG
>NC_089781.1:35632653-35640153 GCF_040412425.1 Macrobrachium rosenbergii
GGAGATAACTTCACATGCTTTCTGGCCAGGAATTGTTAATATAGAGATGTGAATGTTAAGTGTTAAGTAAAGAAATCTAACACACCTAGGCCTAGGAACA
The DNA here is from genome assembly GCF_040412425.1 of Macrobrachium rosenbergii. Taxonomy (NCBI): domain Eukaryota; kingdom Metazoa; phylum Arthropoda; class Malacostraca; order Decapoda; family Palaemonidae; genus Macrobrachium; species Macrobrachium rosenbergii. The sequence continues at coordinate 35,632,754 of NC_089781.1, forward strand.
AAATCTTGACTTTAACAAAAGAATAATTGCATAGGCAAATGTTTGTAGTAAGCCATAAATTTTGAAGTGGTTAAGAAGTATAACCTAAATAATTTTATTTTTATGAAAATCCAAATATTCCTCTAATAAATATGAAATAAGTGGTTTGAAGATCATTTCATTGCCGCTACTTATTGTAAGACCTATGTTACACCAGGTGGTTCATGTCGCCCCACCACTCTAATGGTTGCGTCACACGCTTTGCTCACCCGTTGGTATCAGTAGATGCATTCTACTTTTGTATTTCCTTATTTATATTTTTTCAGCGTTGAGGCATAAAAACAATCAAATAGGACCATTTCAAATTGTATGCTTGCATTGGAAGCAATATTAATGTTATGATTTTTTTTTTTTTTTATTTAACATTTGAACTGAGGTATGATGACTTTTTTTGTCAAACGCATCGGCGATGAGTGAACAAAAGTTTTGAAAATGTTTCGTAACTGTTTTTCCGAAATTTGGCTACCCGTGATATTTTCTTAGTTTTGAAATATATGACAGATTTCACTCTTATGAAACATATTATGGCCTTACTGTATGCAATAATCGTGTTTTCGCATTGCAACAATAGATAGATATGGAGCATGTTGGTTGCTAGTTAGTGAACTCTGAACGAAATCCTATGCAGTCATGTAGCATCAGTTCTGAACATACAGTAGCTGTACTAGAACCGATATTCATTACTTCTCTTGTTACAGCATTATTTTTTGATAAAGTGAACGAGTCCATAAAAGATAAAATTAAGCAATACTATTGAACGTCTGCAAATCTAGACTTTTTCGATAAAAAAAAAAAGTCCGTTGACATGACACACACACACACACACATATATATATATATATATATATATATATATATATATATATATATATATATATATATATATATATATATATGTGTGTGTGTGTGTGTGTGTGTGTGTGTGTGTGTGTGTGTGTGTGTGTGTGGTAATTAATTACTTGACACCCCAGTGTAATTATTTATTTCAAAATCCTCGGCGTTGCTATTGCAGTAGAGCCTCATCTAACCGTAATCGTTGAGTTAATACACCCGTACAAGAATAAATATGCAGCCACTCTTGATAAATTCATGAAAGGCAAGTACCGTATGTCTCTACCCGAGCGACTTGTAGAATATGACGAATGTTTCACTTGGTTCTGTGTTTGCAAGATGTTGATGACCTCTTTTGTACTTCTTTCATTTTTTGTCAAGTCTTTTAGTCTAACAGGTGCTCTGTGTGCTAGCTCTAAACATCTAGAGATGACGTAGAGCCAAGGATGACTAAGGTGATACGTAATATCATTCTAAGCTGCGTTGGCATTTTTGCAGCTGTTTGCAAGTGCTGCTGGGGCTTACGGTGGTGGCTGGGATAACTGTAAGACGTGGTTTCTTATCGAAAAAAATGATATCATTATCAGCGGCGAGATGTCTTTCAATGAAAGTCATTCCCAAGGACGTGATTTAAGATTTCATGAATCTATGTCGTAAGCCTAGTGAACTGTATTATAGTCTGAGAGAGAGAGAGAGAGAGAGAGAGAGAGAGAGAGAGAGAGAGAGAGAGAGAAATGTCAAATGGACATGATCGGTTCAAAACTTATCTCCGAAATGCAAACTCGTATGATGAAAGGTGTTATCACTTTCTTGTTGAATATGGTTCTAATCTTTATCAGTCGTTGACTTCATAGGTCTTACTGTTTGGCCAACACGTTGGCCAACACGAGAGAGAGAGAGAGAGAGAGAGAGAGAGAGAGAGGGCATGGTTGGAGAGATAGTCAATCAAAGCTAGATAACAAAATACGCTCTCTTTCTCCGAATAGCCCCAAGAAGTAGGAATGGACACTTGTATATTATCTCATTTTCCATCGTGTTGAGAATGCAGACTCAACCTCTGGTAATTATTACTTGAAACACAACGTAATAACTATTTTACAGCGGTCAGTGGTAGCGGAGAACAGGTTTTTGGTAGTAAATAATCTCCAAATATAAAAACATACTAAGAGTGGATTTCTTTTTTCTTTTAAAAATAGCCAGATGGGGCGGCCATTTGCCCAGATCTGATGAAAACGAGGAACCTAAGGAGGAAGGAAGGAAAGGAAAGGAAGTTTGAGTCCGTTGATTCTGTAAGATGGAAGACTATAGCTGAGTAATGAGAAGATTGTTCGACCAGGTTTCTCCGATTTTCACGAATCAACATAAACTCGCCTGTTTGACTTTGAAGGCAGCTTTGAGCAGTTTTTATGAATCATGGTCGAATTATATGTGTGTGTGCGTGTGTGTGTGAGAGAGAGAGAGAGAGAGAGAGAGAGAGAGAGAGAGAGAGAGAGAGATCTGTCTTCAATGCATACAAGCTATTTTTCCTGATCGTGAGCTTGAAGTACATTTCCATCTCACCGGTGAGCCATTCTCCGGGAGAATAAGCCTATTTGATACGCGGAGTATGAGGATGTGGTTCAAAAAGCAAATGTCTACTTATCTACTTGCATGTTATTAAGCTTATCTTACCCAAAGTAGGCCTAAAGTTCCAAGAAAGGCTTCTGGCAAACTGGCGTAAACCGAACGCGAATTTTCTTTCTTTGTCCATTACGGTTTCTGTGCCGGAAATTAAAATCTTTGGATATACCTACAGAGTATAGACTGTGACTGAGAAACGTTTGCTTTGGTACCTAAGACTTCGATGCTCTGTTACCCCTATCATATTCCTTCCCATGCTCGCGTCACTGTCATTATTTTCCACGTGTTTATCTTAATCTTGTGAAAGGGTGAAAGTGTAGTCAATAGTAATATATGCTCCTCTCTCTCTCTCTCTCTCTCTCTCTCTCTCTCTCTCTCTCTCTCTCTCTCTCTCTCTCTCAATATATAAGAAAGTGCGGATTCTAAAACGTAAACTAACGTCATTGTTATGATTTTGTATAATTTTCTTAGTACGAGGGTTCTATCCATATGCGTCACGGCATAACATAACTCATAACAATTGCATGTCATCGTCTTTATACTTGCTTCATGTGCCAAAACTGTTTTCAGAAGAAAAAGATGCGTGTCTCTTTCATCTGTCTTTTTCACCTGTACGTTTTCAAAAAACACGAATTTTACATTGTATAATCTTTATTTGGAATTCTTGAGCAAGTGCTCTTAATAAATAGGAAAAAAAAATCCTAGGTAACCATTTTTGGTTGCGTTCGCCCCACCAAGCTGAATTTGCCCGATGAGCATTATGTGCTCCACTAGAATCAACAGAAAGAATGACATAGATGTCTAAAAATATCAAAAGTTAGCGGAAGGATGACTTCGTACTTTTTGTTATAGATTTCATTCTTCCTGAGAGGACAAATAATCCTGGGAAAAGGGCGTTTCATACCTGCAAGTCGCTCACTTCGGGAAGATATGTTTTTTGTAACTGATTGTTATACGGACATGGTTTGGGGATTGTTTATAGGTTCTGAAAACTTGGGTATTTCTTGTATTTTCTGTCTTTCTTTGTTTTTAGGTTAACTTCCTGGAGTCGTTACTACTTCAGGTTCAGATTACTGCTAGAGGTAAATCTTTTTCGTAAGGTGTTCGTTGTGATGCCTTTCAAAAGAAAAACTAAGATCGGCCCTTTTTAGATGTCTGCGACTTCGATAACTGGATACTACTGACTAATGTCCGCTCGTGATTCGGATTTAAATTTATCATTCACGAAATATTCTGCAGCCCTTTGCCATTGTTAAATATGTTATAAAATGGTAATATATTTGCAGGAACAAAGGGAATAATAAATTAGTGAGTTACCATCGCTTCAAATTTACCTCAAGGCCAAGGATGACACTCGATTTTATGTAGGCTGACATGGGCGGAAACCTTACCGGTAGATCTCATGATAATCACCCTTACATCTACTGGTGTTTACACCTTCTTTGCCTGCGATCCATCTAGGATATTATCAGAAGGCCTGATTTTAAATGTTTCGCTCTTGATAGTTTTATATCGTTTTTTCTTTGCCTCATCTGGTCACGGTCTTAAGCGATTTTCTTTAAGAATTTTCGTAACTGTAATCGTTGTACTTCAAAAGACATTACTATCGGTAAAATCAAGCTAAAAAGAAATTTAAAACCTCTCGTTACCGTTGATACTATGATGTAGCAACGGTGCTAAGTTTCCAACTAGTTTGTAAATGAAGCTGCGGGCAAGAGAATATCCATTGCAAATACTGTATATGCACGTTCTATGCCCTCACCGCTCAAGGTATTTTGCTCTCTGTCTTCACTTTATTCTGTTATTCACTTTCCAATATTCTGTTTTGTACATAAAGTTACTTTTATTAGTTTTTTTTTTTTTTTTTTGCTTGTGTCATAAAATAAGAAAAGCATCCCTTAATTAGCAATCACGAAGTAAAATTTTAAAAAATCATTGTGGCACCACGGGCTCTTGATCTCACTGACGGCTATGGTCAAAGATGATCAACTAAAAAACAGGAAAACAGGACATCGTAGATCGACTCTCAACCCTGCACATTGTCATACCGGCGGAACAATTGACTTTTAGACTTTAGAATTTGCATTGAAAATGATGCTAATTCATGTTAACGGCGCCAGCCCTTAGCTGAGAGAGATTCCTTTGAAGCGCCTGCTACGCTCTGATTCACCTATGTCGTCGAAACAGTTTATTAAACCTGAGGTCGTCCTGCCACACCCAGCCATCGTTTTCCTGCTGGAAAAAAACAAAGATGGAGACACGAGCTGAGAGGGTCCCGTCCCATTGTGGTGTTTCAGTCTTGATTGTATGGGGATGACTTGGGTTGACTATAAATTTGATGCCCCGGGGACTCGTCTGGAATACAATCTTTTATCATTATCAGCTTACGGAGGTAAATGCTGTCCAGTAGAACCGGTTTAAAATCTTTGTCTTAAACCCTCTCTCTCTCTCTCTCTCTCTCTCTCTCTCTCTCTCTCTCTCTCTCTCTCTCTCTCTCTCTCTCTCTCTCTTCGTCCCTTTTAGTTAACCGTCATATCAAATACACTGAAGAAATAAAATTATAAAAAAAACTGTAATAATAATTGCCTATATATTACGTGGTCGTATATTTAAAAATTAACAAAAACTTAGAAGGTTAGGACGCTCTGGGGCTACCATTTCTAAGGGGGATATTTGTGTGTGCATATGCATATAAATATAAATAATATATATATATATATATATGTGTGTGTGTGTGTATATAATATATGTATATATATATTATATATATATATATATATATATATATATATATATATATATATATATATATATATATAGATTATATATATATATATATAAAACATATATATGTATTATATATACCTTGTCACTATATCTAAAACAGAGGCTATATATATTATAGAATCCTGGCTGGAGCAGGTGCGCTGAACAATTCTAATTCCCCTTGGATATGGGTTTTCCTAGGGATAGTGAATCCTATTTTAAGTGATGTCTGTAGCTTAATATTAGTGGGAATAAAATGTATATGACAAAGCTTTATATTTATATATGTGTGTGTTTGTGTGTGTGATTGTATCCTCATCATGGCCTCCAAAGCCGTGTGATGCAATGGACCTTTTGACAATCCGCACTGGTGCCTTTTCTGTGCTTTAACTTCCACAAATTGTTACTTATCTCCATATTCCCTTCTCAAGTATTTCTATGCATATATATATATATATATATATATATATATATATATATATATATATATATATATATATATATATATATATATATATATATATATATATATATATATATATATATATATATATATATATATATATATATATATATATATATATATATACATACATACATACATAGATATAGATACATACATACATACATACATACATACATATATATATATATATATATATATATATATATATATATATATATATATATATATATATATACACACATATATAAAGCTCTTTTCTCCGTAAGGACGTTAATCGTTTAGTTCTGATCGAATTATGGATCTTCGCCATTTAGGTCTACAAGCAGAAATAGTAACTTCGATTAATCAGTAGCCTACTTGGGCAATATTTGTTCAAATGAATTTACAAGACCATGTGTTGAATGCATATACAGTATGTTTATGAATGAATATATCAATCCATGCGTAAATTAATGAAAAATATGCATATTCATTTTTCGTACATACTTCAGATTCAAAATTTAAAACTTTCTTATTTTAATTTCTGCAGGAGTTTTAACGTGTGTGCAGAAAAAAATTCAATTTTGCCTTTCCATAAAAGGTTTAGGTGTTTCCGTTTATCTGTAAAATATTGATCAGTTGCAGCTCCAACATTTCCTTACATGTATCTAAATACATTCTCCTCTTTTGCTGTAAACAGCGTTGACTAGTTCCCTGATAGAATAGAAAGGAAGAGAGGGAGAGAGAGAGAGAGAGAGAGAGAATTGGCTTACACATAACTTTACCGCTTAGAGCCAAGGGGCCGCGGTCATTGTTATCCGGATTCAAGATTGTGTTTGTTTCAACAAAAGAGAGAGAGAGAGAGAGAGAGAGAGAGAGAGAGAGAGAGAGAGAGAATATGATAATTATATTCATTTTGTTTGCTTTTGTATCATCGATGAACTCTACAGAATTCATCATCACAAAGTTAAGTAGTTCGATATATCATTGTTATTTTTAGCGTGAACTAAACCAATTTTTCAGGGCGAAACTGGTTACGAAAGAGTGTGATGTTCACTTTGCTGGCTTGACTAGTTCAGATGAGTTTTGTTTGTTATTGTTATTATTATTTATTATTATTATTATTATTATTATTATTATTATTATTATTATTATTATTGATTTTTTTTTGTAACATCATCATTAAATTGCTATACACGATGAAATATTAAAGCATACAATAAAAGGAGAAGGAGAGATCGCATATATTAGCAGTTACTGAGCCAAGATTAGGTATGGACAAGACCACTCTGTTCTACAGTATTACAGTTAAAAGTAAATTCCTCTCTCTCAGGATACTTGATTATGGTCCCACGAAATTTAAATCAGTCAATTATGAAACTAAACAAAAAGAAGCGAAAAGCAAATGAAAAATCTTGTTCGTAAAATCACGGAAACCCAAAGGAAATCACTTTATCGGCCACTCTTTGTGAAGCTTCTTTCTGGCTGCACTTACTTTCAATATTTTTTCGCTTATCAACCTTTTTTTTTATCATTCTTTACCGTCAAATTAATTTTACCTAATCGGCCTGTGGAAAACTTACCGTCAGATGAAATCTTACGACTGCCATTACCTGTGGATTTGAAGACTTGTAAAACTTTTTCTTTCAGTGGATTTAACGACCAAAAACTGTCTGGGTACCATTGAATAAAACTGCAT
>NC_089781.1:35645153-35660153 GCF_040412425.1 Macrobrachium rosenbergii
TATTTCCAGCTCGTTTTCATCACTCATTGTTCGTTTGCCTTAGAATGCAAGTTCGTGTAACTTTTTTTCTCTCCTTGTTTTTGTACGAAGAGCATTGTTTTTTTTTTTTTTTAACTCACCGTTTGTTTATACAGTTGACTGACTGATGGATGAGTAATAACAATTTATGCCCTTTCTTTACCAGATAACTAAGCACTACATTAGCATAGACGTGCGGGATATCACTGAAACGAAAGTCACAGTCAAGATGTTGTTTGTGAAGCTGTTTTCAAAAGGCCTTCATAATTCAAACGGTTGTTTACAGTAGAAGCGTTGACTTCCTTTGTATCCAGGGGCATTTGCAAGCTGCTCTGTGGGAGGATTCCCTGAACACATATTTTATTTTCCCTTCATAATGTGCAAAACTTTCACGTGATAAGAAGAGCATGCCCACCGGCTGCCTCTTGTTTGTTGTGCAACACTTGCAACCCCACCGGTGGTTTTTTTTCCTCCGATAATCGCAGCTGTTTCTTCTCGACTGTATAATTACGTACACTTATCTCAGCTGTGCATGTCACGTTTCTAATAGGTAGTACATTGTTGTGACTGTGGTAGCGAAATGACAAGTAATGTAATAGATGTTATTACAACTGGCTGATTCTTTTCAGCCACGCTGTGATCAAAAAGCAATAACATTCGTTATGAAACTCTCAAAAGGCCTCTGGGCATGACAGCGACTCAGAGCTGGGTACTGGACTAGACTGAAAGAGCCGAACAAAAACGTTAAAGAATTGGATGCCTTAGGACAAGAACTGAATGAGTGACTTAATAAAAAAAATGGTCTTAAATCAAAATGATCACTACATGTAGGAAAAGCTGAGAAGTAAAGAAGAACAAAAAGTAAAAATAGACAGTGAAAGTTAATTGACGACAGTGAGAAAAGATTACATTGACTTAGACTTTTGTCATTTGCGTCGTGTGTCGGTAATTCATGAGGAAATATCTTGCCTCTGCAATAACCCTTTTTTTTTATCTCTTGGTACATTCCATCTTAAAGATCTGAACATGAAGTTGCTTTGAGCAGTGACTTGGCATCATTGAATTAGTGGAACTGCGGGAAAGAGAGAGCGAAATGATAATAATAATAATCACTAATATTTACTTATTGAATAATGGCGACGACTATTATGACAGACCATTGTTAGCAATGGTAATGACTTTGCCAACATAAAGCTCGCTGGTTTTTTTTTTTTTGTATAATCTTTTAGTTAGAAGTTTATCCCTTTCTCCTTAAAGCCAGTGAGGCTCTCTCATTTGCTTATCTCCTCTCACCCACCTCCTTCAGTTTCCTCTGAGCCGCTGGCGAGGCGGGGGTGGGGAGTCGTTTTGTTGGGGAGGAGGGAGAGGAGGACTGGGCACATCAGGGCCTACTGTCGGGGGAGGGGAAGGTGGGCATTATGGCACGAGAGGGGGTGTCAGTGTGCGTATGACCTTTTCTACTTTCACTCTACCCCCGCCCCCACCATCCTTTCTGTTCATGTTGCAACAAACAAATCCATATATTTTGCAAATAAAAGTCTATGAGACGTATTTGCTCTTTCCTAAAGGCTAAAGATCACTGCTTTTATGTTTGCTATAAAGCCCTTTTCACTTTTTTTTTCGGCCTTCAGATATCAAATCGTTCCAGGGGGTGCAAAAATAATGCATTTTACGTTCAGATACGTTTAAGCCGAGTGGTGTTTAGGTCTATGATCACGAAATCCCCATTAATTTTTCGTTACTGTCGATGCATTTGATCGTGGTTTTATTTTGTTGTTTATTGGTTCTCTTCGTTCTTTGAAATTTGCGTTTTATTTGGACGGAAGTGTTAAAAAGTAAAATCATAAATTCTTTGGTAATGGTAACAATCATCTCGATTATTGACACACATCGAACTTGCGTATGTATGTATCCATAAGCGTATGCGAGACAGCCCAGATACACTCATAAAATTAGCAAGTTATTTCATAGTTATGTTTATGAGAGAGAGAGAGAGAGAGAGAGAGAGAGAGTTTCCTTTCGCTCGCTCATCACGATTTTTAATTTCATCACGCGCAGAAATTGTTGGAACCATTAACAACAACTTGTACCCTCGATGTCGAGTGGGTAAGTGGAGATAGCTTCTTAAAGGTCATCAGTTAATAAGATTCAAGTAGGATCGTTCGTTTAAGACTTTGCTCCTTCTCATTTTGGGCAGAGATTTGTTGACTTTCTCTCCACTGCAGACTTTTATCTTCGCTTATCTCCTACTGAATAATGTTCTCCTTAGGCTCAGTTACACTTGGCTGGTTTTTAACTTTGTCAGATTTAAAGGATTTCTTCTTTTTTTTTCTTTTAAGAGCAAGCGTTTGTAGGCATATACTTTTATGCAATCACATCAGTATACTGATTTTACTCGATATTTTTACGTACTTACTAAAATTGTGGCATGATTGGTTGTCACTCATAACTGATTATGATATTTTCCTTGTATTGGACTGCCTATCAAATTTCCACTTGTGCGTTAAAAATATCTTGGTTCAGAAGCGACATTTGGTTCATTTGAATTACTTATCTATGAGATTGTCGTTGTGATTATATAGTTTATTTGTGAGTGTGATTGTGTGTGCGTGTGTGTTGTGTATTATTATTGAAATACAATTGGAGCTAATTTACTTATAATGTTCAAGTTAGTTTTATGTGTGTGTGTGTGTGTGTGAGAGAGAGAGAGAGAGAGAGAGAGAGAGAGAGAGAGAGAGAGAGAGAGAGATCATCAACCAGCAGCTACAAAAAAGGAGGTAGAGTGGGAAAGTGAATGTAGTGAGTGCGTTTAGGATTGGAAAAGCGAGCGAGTGTGTTTGTATGTGACTATGAGTGTGTGTATGTGAGTATGAGTGAGCGTGTGTGAATGTGTGTGAGTAAGTGTGTGTGCGTTTGAAAGGGGGAGGGAGGGAACTTGAAAAATAGTTTCCTAATAAGCCGGCAAATACTGGTCAAAATGGCTTCACTGCCGTAAATCTATAAAAAAGATATTCTGAAGGGAGATTCCAGTCTGTAAAAATACAAGTATATCCAGTAAAACGAAGACGAAGAACAAAATTGCTCCTCAACAGCACGGAATTCCATAAAGCTGAGATGGTAGTAGTACAGTACAAGACCTGGCCAGGTGCCAGCTGCAGACCTTTGATGTTCCCTCGCAGCAAAGCCGGGAAAGCCTCCTCGCGTGTAAACTATTCATCTGGTCTTTGTTACGGAATTCTTTATCGTCCACTGATTTCGTTTTTAACTATTGAAGGTTGTGACTAGTTCTTTCTGTTGTAAGGACATTTATTAGCAAATTTATCTCTTCGTACTTAGAAGAGGTATTGCTATAATAAAGAGAATATTCAAATCCCTAGGTAGGGGTGACATCATCCGTGTGTCTACTACGCTGATAGTACCAAAAGAACTTCTGGATGTTCTATGTGTTTGGTCTTACAAAAGGAATGTCATTTTGGAATCTTTCAATAAAAGTTTGCTATGAACGGACTTGCTTTGGCTTATTTAAATGTAATAAATCTTAGTCTCTCTCTCTCTCTCTCTCTCTCTCTCTCTCTCTCTCTCTCTCTCTCTCTCTCTCTCTCTCTCTTACACGAGTACATACGTACACATACACGCGCAAACACTTGAGCAATGTTGGCATGTGATGAATGATCAATAATGTCCGGGGGCAGGTGAGGTCAGTGCCAACCATGTCTTTCTTGAATAATTCTTCATTCTCCATCGTTCATTTTTCATGAATAAATTTTATGGTTTTTTTCTCGATGCACGAGAGAGAGAGAGAGAGAAAAAAAAACTGTTATAATCTGAACTTTTAAACAGCTACGATTAAAGGGCAAAACTATTTCATTTGCATATTTTTTGCCTTTTTGCTCTATTAATAAACGACGCCTGGTTTGAAACTCTCTCCCTCTCTCTCTCTCTCTCTCTCTCTCTCTCTCTCTCTCTCTCTCTCTCTCTCTCTCTCTCTTTCTGTCTCATTCTGTCTCATTATATATATATATATATATATATATATATATATATATATATATATATATATATATATATATATATATATATATATATATATATATATATATATATATATATATATATATATATATATATATATATTGTATGTGTGTATGTTTTGTGTGTGTGTGTTTATATATTCAGCTTGCTGAAAGAAGAATAGTGTTCTGGATAAGTATATAAATATATATATATATATATATATATATATATATATATATGTGTGTGTGTGTGTGTGTGTGTGTGTGTGTGTGTGTGTGTGTGTTTTATATATGCAGCTTGATGCTGGAACAAGAATAGTGTTCTGAAGTATATGTATATATATATATATATATATATATATATATATATATATATATATATATATATATATATATATATATATATATATATATAGTTGAACATACCCAGACCATTTTCTTGATCCATCATGAAGCTGAGAAAATTTTGATCTTTGTTTCTTTTATTACGAAGCAAAGACGGATTACTTACTATAACTCCCGCAGTTTTAAAGAAATGTCCTCTGTAACATCGCCCCGAATTTATTCACTACTGAATTATCTTTGTCGCTAACAGCATTTGAGAAACATATTTGTTTTCGTCCCAGAAAAAGAGCTTTTCCTGGTTAAAGCTGGTAGCTCTTACGTTTACTAAAATGATTAAAAATGATCTTTAGCACAGTAAGCACCTGAGTTTCCACCACTGGGAAAGAGTCTCCGGCAAGACTTCACCCGTCCATAAGCGTCGAATCTTTTGAAACCCGTTGTAGGTTCTTTTGACATTCTTTCAGCCTTCATAAGCATCAAATCCTCTGAAAATCTTATAGAACAGTCAATGTTTTAACCGGCAAGACGTGTAAGTATAAACGATACTTACTGTAAGGCAAAATGTTACTGCCTTCTATCCCGAGTGTTTAAGCTGTTAATGAAATCCCTTCATCCCCCGAGTCCATTCATCACAGATGGAATGCGGGCTTTGGCTTCTTCCCTCGTGAGGCCTCTGTTCAAGATGAATTATGATGGTTGTGATCATCGCAGAGAACCTCACAACTCTTCTATCGTTTGTCTCTTATTCCCCTCCTCTCGAACGATGAGAAATGAAACCTGCCGATGACAGATACTTAGAAACCAGCGATGCGGAGAAGACCAAAATGCATAGTTAAAAGCACGACTGTTGAAATCGCTGAGGGTTTATCGCAGAGAGAGAGAGAGAGAGAGAGAGAGAGAGAGAGAGAGAGAGAAATATCGTCTTATTCCGTCATGCTTGACTGATTTCTCTCCTATCTCTCTTTTTTTTATGAATGCCTTCGGTGTTTATTAGAAAATTAATTATAAACTTTTGTGTGAGAAAATAAATGATTCTTTGTAATGGATATTGGATGGTTTTAGCGAAAATTATCTTGAATAATGTACTCACAGTTAACTCTTTGATTTTTTTATGTTGTAAAGTCTACCTATTATCATCATCATTATCATTACTACCAAGCAAGAATAAGATTGAGATACTGCCTTTAATTACAGCATTAAAGTCACTTCATCGACCTGACTTGTATACTCACTTAAAATACTTGTTCGCGGAGGGCTGCAGTTCGCTGACTGCTACTGATAACTCTTTTACCCATCTGTGGACGTTTATCCTCGAAAGTGTTTTGGGCCACGTTGTAAACTTCTGGCTTGGCCTCCTGTAGATTCTGTGCTTTGTGAACTCATATTGATTCTTCCCCTTCAATCCCAGAGCTCTGGAAATTTTGCCCTTAGTCTAAAGTAGCGTGTCTGGATTTCCCTCAGAGTAGCAAATAGGTATCAGCCCTTCCCCCAGTTGTACTGCATTTCAAAAGTTACATTTTTATTAACTTTATATCAGGTATTGTAATTAAAAAACATTTAATTCATTATTTCTGTATGTATTATTACTAGATCTTATCAGTGCAAATGTTACATACAAGATGACCTTAATCATTTTTATCCCTGTTTTCTCATCATCAATGCAGAAATATTTTTGTTCGCTGACTGCGCACTGCTATTTTATGCGAGTGGCACAAGTCAGTGACAGTTTTTCATTCCACAGAAAAGCGCCAGTATAAAAGAAGGAGTAAGTGTTTCCCAGTCTCCTTGTGAGACCAAATATAAAAAATGCTTAAGAATGAACCCATTAAAATGTCTCGGTCCTTGTGCGACTGGTGCAGCAAAAACTCCCCCGGCTTTGTAAGTCTCTAGAAATATGCCCTTTGCTTATTTGCATAGTCAGATAAGGACTGGATTGCAAAGTAATATTTGATTTATCACCAATTCATAGAAGGAGAAATGCTGTGTTGTTGGAAGCCGGTTTGCACGTTAGCCTTCGCCGAATTTCTTTTCAAAGAAATACGAAAGCTCCCCCTCAACTCTGTCTCTCCTGACTGGAAGAAATGCTTGTTGTTCTGTGAGGCTGGAAATGTGGAGAGAAATGTCTCAGTTTTTATATATATATTCTCTCTCTCTCTCTCTCTCTCTCTCTCTCTCTCTCTCTCTCTCTCTCTCTCTCTCTCTCGCCCACCCACATATACACGTAATGTTTAAAAAGTAAATGCGAAATATCTTGCTCTCCGTCCTTTTACTTTCCTGATGATCATATACTCTGTTTATATCTTATATCACGTTTTAATTCCCTTGATAGGTTTATATATATATATATATATATATATATATATATATATATATATATATGTGTGTGTGTGTGTGTGTGTATATATATATATATATATATATATATATATATATATATATATATATATATATATATATATATATATATATATATATATATATATATATATATATATATATATATAATACGGGTACATATAAATAAAATTACTCGTATATAAATATTTTTTTATTTATAACTTATATATTGTGTATTCATTTCATGTTCAAGTATGTCATCTAACGAAAACAAATACTTCAATGTACTAACGTTAAATTTAGAAAATGTCATTCTTGAGTTGAAGGGAATTTATCAAGCGTGGTATGACAAAGAAGAGAGAGAGAGAGAGAGAGAGAGAGAGAGAGAGAGAAGAGGAAAGGAGAATATACCTTTCGAGACACATAATGGCATTGACATCCCACTTATCGTTTGTGGAAATCAAAAGACCACATTTTCATATGACCATATTCCTTCAGCCAGTGTCTTTGACCCGCCTGTTATTCTTTCTACCTGTTGGCCAAGTTGCCGACAAAGTCTACCTACCGTTATATCCACAACATAACTCTCTCTCTCTCTCTTTCTCTCTCTCTCTCTCTCTCTCTCTCTCTCTCTCTCTCTCCGGTGGAAAATAATCTTAAGTATTTTAATACTGCGAGATATCTTTTTTTCTTCTCCCGATTTTTAACTTTTTCTCATAAGAATAATAATGTTTGAAAATTTTCAGTATAGGTTTCGTACCCAATTTAACCTTTGGTCGCTTCATCTTTTTAGTTTCTCGTTTTCAAATCGTACTCTCATATTTTGGGCAAATCTAATTGTCTTTGTGCTTTCATTATTTTCGTTTGGTTTTGCTCTTTCTTCTTGAGTATGAACGAAAGTCAACTTTTCAATAACAAAATTCGCTTTAATCGTTTCACAGTCTTACCAGGGCGTTACTGAACATCGTTGATTTCTCATGA
Organism: Macrobrachium rosenbergii; assembly: GCF_040412425.1. Lineage (NCBI taxonomy): Eukaryota > Metazoa > Arthropoda > Malacostraca > Decapoda > Palaemonidae > Macrobrachium > Macrobrachium rosenbergii. The sequence continues at coordinate 35,652,848 of NC_089781.1, forward strand.
CGCCTATTCTTAATCATAACGTGGTCGCTTGACACGTATTCTTCACCATATCCTTTTCTCCTGATACATATTCCTGACCATATCGTTATCAAACGTCGTCCCGTCTGCCACCGTCCATACATTTACCATCTTGTTATCGACCCTCGTCCTTTCTGTCAGCGAGCACATTCTTTACCGTATCGTTGTTAAGGAACGTCGTCCTGTGGCCGCAGCCCTTGAATTTTGCTTCCACCATAACACGAGTGCATGAGAGCGAGTGGTAAGCACTAGGTCAGGGGTGTACAGTTAACTTCGCCGGGAGTGGATGACAACTGTTTGCGGTCTCCCAACGAATAGAGGAGATGGCTCTTGGCCAGGGGAAGGACCAGATACAATAATAGAAAGAAGAGCGAGGAAAAACAATAAGCGAAATGAGAGAGAGAGAGAGAGAGAGAGAGAGAGAGAGAGAGAGAGAGAGAGAGGGCAGGGGTAGCCCATCTCAAGTAGTGCTAGAGTACCTTAAATTGGGAAATTTACGAGAACTAGCGCCAGTTTTTGTCTTTTTAATCCAGTAGGTATATTCATAAACTTCTCTATCTCCGTTTAAACAATGAACTTGCAGCACGATTCTTATACTCTAGAAATACATCATATACTGTAATAGCAACTAGAGTAGAATCTACTTTTCGGAAGTCAGCCGCTCCATTTGGAGTAATTATCAAGGAAAAGTTGTTCGTAACGGAAGGTTCAGTATCAAATGAGTTGTAGTGTTAAACCACGTAGAAACTGCGCACATTTCAAAGATATCCATGGCGAAGTATTATTTCATTCCAAATTACCGTTTTTTTGTTGTCATAGATGCCTCTGAGAAAGGAAATTTCATTCAAAAAGATGAGGCTATCGTTTTTGTCATTTGGACTTCTCTTGCAAAACGCAAGAGTTTATATTTTCAGTAGAATTATTATGGATGAATAAGAATTGGTTAATCGTTGCCAGAAAAGAACATATCGGCGGCCTCCCTTTCACTAGCTGCGTCCCGAAAGAGCCAACGAGTTTTGGCGCGATTGCCGAACAGAAGGAATAAAATCATAATGTTTGAATAATATTTCGTGTTGTTTCTTTCAGCACTCTTTTTTATTTACCTATTTTTTTGGCGGGGTGGCTGGGGGAAGGAGGTGGGGGTTGGATTGCAGGTACAAACGTAAGAGCCTTCTAAGTCAATATAAAACTAGGAATTTGTTTTTCAATTTCGATTTCATCATGAGAAATCATTCAATTTCTTTAGGTCCTTTGAGAAAATATAAATGTTTCTTACTATCCCGAGTATTAAGAATTTTGCCTTGAAAGGCATTCTAATAACCTTTATTATTATTATTATTATTATTATTATTATTATTATTATTATTATTATTATTATTATTATTATTATTATTATTATTATTATTAAAATATACTCATAGTGGCATGAGTCTTGAAATGGGGAAACAAATCTGCAGTTTTGTATATGTACGTATATTTAAAGATAAATACGTAAAGAAAGATTTCTGTACAGGTTTATCATTTAATATATGTACATATACATAACTGTAGATTTATTTCTCCATTATTATTGTTGTTGTTTTGTTGTTGTTGTTGTTTTGTTGAAGCATTTTAAAAGATATAGTCTTATTTCACATTTTGTTTGAGAATATTCGCCTTAGCTTTGCCTTCAGAAGCAGTTTCCTGAGACTGGCAGAAATGTCTACATAAATTAGTCACATATGTGTACGTCTGACAAGCTCTACGAATTATAGAACCCTTTTTTTTTTTAACACTGAAACATCTAAAAATATATTCTCAGAATGGTCACCATCGATCAACAATAAACATATGCAATAAATTTTCGAAGAGGAGTTTATGAAATCAAACATAACTTCCTTGAGACGATTTCCTTTGACTGAAAAGTCAAACAAACACTTTCATTTTCTGTCACTCTCTCTCATTAGGAAACAAGCCAGGCACGTCTTCTTCCTAATAGGCGTTGACTGATTTGTTTTATAAGCTGGCGTAGCAAGTGCGCACGATGTTGCGCTTGTAATTCTTATTTTCAATGCTTGCTGCTGTCAGCACTCCTGTTGGAATCGCAAAGTTTATGAAATTATTTAGTTTTCTGTTGAGAAGAATGCTGGATAATTGCCCTATGTCAATTTGATAATTGTCAAATGTCATATGCTTGTCTCGTATTAGTTTATATATATTTATATATATATATATATATATATATATATATATATATATATATATATATATATATATATATATTTATATATATATATATATATATATATATATATATATATATATATATATATATATATATATATATATATATATATATATATATATATATATATATATATATACAGTATATAATATATATATATATATATATATATATATATATATATTTATATATATATATATATATATATATATATATATATATATATATATATATATATATATAAATATATATATATATATATATATCGAGAGAGAGAGAGAGAGAGATAAGAGATGAAATTATAGGCATGTTTCAAAGTGAGAGCTCATTTAGTGCTTAATTTATTCCGAATAAACTTGAAATAGGAATGGTGTGCTTGCTGATCTGTATGCTTGAATAATCATCATGACATTGATGGTCTTAACTTAGCGCTCTTGCGGGCGTCGGCGTACGTTGATCTTCATGTAACCCTGACCCACATTTGTAGCCTTATAGACTTGGCACCGGTTCTGTCGGCAGACCCGGTGAATCGTGTGTTGATTTTTCATCAGTAAAAAAAAAAAAGAAAAGGAAAACCTCTCAGTGATGTGTATTCGCTTGTATTTATTGTTGCTTCTGTATAAAAATGAAATGAAAACATGTCACCAGATTCTTCTTGTTAAGGGAGAAAATGACTCCCATTTGATGGAAATAATATTTCCGCGAATCCTGCCCTTGCACAAACTTTTTCCTATTTACCTGTGACACACCACCTCCCTGGTGCTTCCCTCTTTAGCCATCAAAGTTATTGCTCACCATCTGCTGCTGATGATGCTGCTTTTCCTTACCTAAATCCCACATAATGACAAAAATTTCTGTTTCCCGCCGAGCTTTAGACGTGAATCATCTAATATAAGCATAACCCCCCTGGTCGTTTTCTATGAACAATTTGGGCTGTCTTGGAGGGGAACTACGTTATTCGAGAGCTATTCAGACGTTCCTAATGTTATTCGTCATTACTTACTAACCTTAATTAAAGGGAGAAGATGAAGTTATACAGCGATAAGGAAATGATCTCCAAGCATTTCAATAGACCTGTAATAGGCGAGTCGAATGTAATTGGAGAGTTATGTGGTAACGCATAAATGGTTGGGTAAGGCTCAGTCGTATGTCACCCTTCACCAGTTTTTCGTAATTTACTCTCGTATTACCGCTGGAAATCAATTAGGCCAACCACACTTGATTATACATACATACATACATACATACATACATACATATATATATATATATATATATATATATATATATATATATATATATATATATATATATATATATATATATATATATATAATGTTTGTATTTATAATTTCAAATGCGTGTTCGCATATGCACTTAATAACAATTTTTTTTTCAAGGTATGAATATTTCTGGGTTCATTCTTGCAAGGAGAGGAAGTGGTTAAGTAGATTTTTTTTTTTTTGTAATGTCCATAAAAATCCGCTATTCCGCGTTTTCATAGTTTTATGCATTGATTATTGATGTATAATTAAATTCAATTTTGATTTGTAAAGCAAGGTGAAGTTGTGCTTGGTAAACATTTTCCTTCAAAACTGTTTATAAATAAAACACAAAGTGCTATCACAGATGTTCTTCCCCAGACATGCGACACTTCCGATGACTTGTAAAAATATCTCCTCGTCCATTTTTATATGAAAGGAGTGGGAGTATGACGGTGAAAAAGAAAAAAAAACTTGGCCCGTTTCCAGAACGACTGAAAAATAAGTTCGCTGTAAACTGTTTGAGATCGTATAAAAACAAATAGTTACGATACGAGAATAATGTAGAAGCTGACGTTCTACTCAGGGAATAATAAACTCGTCACAACGCCCCAAATTTTTAAACAATCGAATACCGTTTGCGATAAGTTTTCTTCCGCTGTGAAGCAACCCCTGGATATTATGATTCGAGACATGCGTGTTCTGGAAGATGACGGAGCAGCGTGTCACATTGTATAACTTATTCCATTTATATTCCACCATACGTATTAGGAAAGAAAACCTTTTATGTATGCGAAGGCAGTCGAAATTTTCCGGAGAATGCAGATCTGCTCGTTTTTTATCGTTTAATTCGATGTTTTATAAAATGCTTCTTTGGTGTAATTATATTTAAGATTTTCAAGCTGTACATCAACGGAAATACGTACAATGAACAGCCAGAATGTTTATTTTTTGTATTTTGTTCACTGAAGAAAGGTATATTTTAGGGGTCAAAGTATTGAAAACGAACGCCTCTCTTATCCCGTTACTCGAAGACATAAAACTTGAGTTGCCAAGTACTACAATTCGTTGGTCGGGCAGTTAACTATACAGCTTTTCTTCATTATTTTATTTGTGCGTAGCACGGTTAATCATTTTCCTTCTTGAAATTATTTCTTACTTTAAAGTATTTTATATATGTTCTCTTATATATATAAAACTAAATAGGAATTATTACATAAATAAATGCCACCGGGTAATTTCGACATCCATATCTTCTCGACCAATGGGAACCGTGTATGTTTGCCTCAGGGTTCTTATTGGTTGGTGAAAACTGGGCAGATGTAGAACCTGCTCTTTAAATGCATTATGAATTAGGATGTAATTGTCACTTTGTGCCTGGAATCACATCAAGTTTAGGGACACAACAGGATGGTCAGAACGGTTCAGACGAAAGAATTCGTGAGACATACATCTAGATTTGTACATTCAATCCAGATACATAACAGTTATGTTTTTTGCATATGTAAATTTGGCTGCCTACCTGTTGCACTGAGGCTCTCAGCAACTGCGATATATATATATATATATATATATATATATATATATATATATATATATATATATATATATATATATATATATATATATATATATATATATATATATTATATATATATATATTATATATATATATATATATATATATATATATATATATATATATATATATTTCTACGACCAACATTTTGTTTCTCGATATCAGGCTATTTACAAAAATTGTATTTAATTTTCTTCGGAATGTGTCATCTGAAAAAAAAAAAGAATAATAATTGAGGGATTTTGGAATGTAACCGTTTGGTTACGCAGCCCGTACTCTGAGAATCCTAAGAATGGCGATATGTATGTATCTCATAAACCGTTCATTCTGAAGTCTTCTCAACACCCACCCTCTTCAAGCACAAAGAAAAGAGATAAATTCGACTGTGAAGGAAAAAGATTTAAAGTTACCAAGTATTCACTGAACACAGATTTTGTAACATTTTGTTCTTCTCAGCTATGGACTTTTTTCATCCTCGTATGATTTTAACATTCCAGTTCTAACCATTCACAAATGAAGTTGCTAGCCTCACTCGCTTTAACCCTTTGGCCATGGGAGTCTGAATTACACATCAACATTCATTTACACACACACACACACACATATATATATATATATATATATATATATATATATATATATATATATATATATATGTTTATATATAATATATACAAGTATTTATAAATAAATATATATATGTATATATATATATATATAGCATTTATGTATTTATATGTATGTCTATATTTATATACATATACATATGTCAGTATTTACATATATATATATATATATATATATATATATATATATATATATATATATATATATATATATATATATATGAATAAAGATAATGATGCCTCCCTGAGCTTGTTACAGTGACTTTGTAAACTTTTTCCTGGTTATTGCTGACATCACCGTTGGCGTTTAGGTTCACGTCTGTATAAATTTTATATTGCATTTCATCTATGAATCTTGTTGCTATAAAAACCCATTCTCAGTCTTATACAGATAGATAGGCAGGTAGGTAGAGAGACAGACAGACAGACCTCTCTGTCTCATTATCTCGACTCATTTTCCAGGCATTCCTGTGTATCACGAGGCTCTTCGCCAGGTATTAGAGTTTCCTCATTTGCCCTCCTACAACTCGGCAGCTCTTCTGCACACCTCCGCCACTGTGCGTTTGGTGCCTCCGCCCTCGGAGGAGAGGCCCTTGGGAAGAGCTCCTCCCAAGACCCTCCCCTTTCCGTGCCTTCCACGTGTTACGGCAGAAGCCGCCATCTGCCGTAACTGTGGCTGTCGGCCGTTACTCTCTGCACCATCGTCCATTAGGTCAGTAGAAACGGAAAAAGTCACCTTGGTGCCGATTGATGCGTATGAGCGCATGCGCGCTTGCATCGTTTTCCCTCTGTGCAGATACCGCGGAACGATAGTCAGGAAGTCATTCTGAATTAGGTCTCGAGAGGAATCAATGGATGTTTTCGCTCGAATATGACAGATTGTGTTTCCCTTTTCTGATTCATTTGGATTAATGTTATGCTTACGACTTCGGAAAAAATCAATTAACGAAACATTAATAAAAGTATTGGTGACATCATGCAACACATTCAACACACAATGAGACATGTGTGCTAAAATAAAGTTCAGTTTTGAATAACGGACTAAGTAAAAGATTCATTATTATATGCAGAGGGTGGGGCTGGGGAAGAACATTCCTGAACGGAACAAAAGAACTTCATCGATTACCCATGAACATGTTTTCATTTTAGCAATATTATATATATATATATATATATATATATATATATATATATATATATATATATATATATATACATATTTATAACATATATATATAAAATCTACCATTCGCTATTTCCCTTAAACTCGGTGTTAGATTTTGTATGGTATCAAGTAAGTCGTTTGGAATTCAGTCCATTTCTTATATATATATATATATATATATATATATATATATATATATATATGTGTGTGTGTGTGTGTGTGTGTGTGTGTGTGTGTGTGTATACATATTGCACGTGCGTGTGTATAAACGTAGATTGTCTGTCTCTGAAAGAAACTGGCTGTCAGACACTCTCGCACCTACTCTCACTCACAACTATATTGCCTAACTGACTCCAACGGCACCAAAAGGGGTCCGCCATCCGCTACCGTTGTAAGCAACGGACTCCTGGTTTCCCGTTGGAGGAAGGGGAG
>NC_089781.1:35662653-35670153 GCF_040412425.1 Macrobrachium rosenbergii
TATAGTACAGATCAAATGACGTTCTTGAGTGGACTGGAAGAATACAATATATTTTATCTGCGAAAGTATTATCCCCTGTGGTTTTCTTGCATAATTTTCCTTCCTAACCTTTGTTAACCTTACATAAAATCGCTGACGGAATTGCCGAGGACTTTTGCTCTCATGGGGAATCCTGATGTGCAGAGAAAGGGAAGACTTTCTACTGAAAAGAATGAGAGGATGAGAATGCAGTCGTGAAGAAGCGTGCTGAGATCGTCGGAAGAAACAGGTATATATCGCTTCCCAGACAGTGAATGAAACAAAATGTTATTTTACTCCGCAGGAAAATAAGATAATTACGGAATGATTCCGCGAAGACTGTCTCATTACAAGAGAAGGAGATGATATTTGCAGATTTGGGAAGTGTTATTTTTCTTGTCTCTTCTCTTCTCTTTGAGCAATTAACGAACGAAATGTAAGGTATGGGGCATACCCATACCTCCCTTAATTATGTCTAAAAAATGCAAATACGGATTGAGTAACAGCCGCTTAAATTCCTTATTAGGTAACTTAATTACTTGAAAGTAAGTTCAATTTGCCGCTGTAGGGTTTGCAAAGGTATAAAAAAAAAAAATTACTTAGTGAAATGTACCTTTAATTTCGTCTGTGCTAACACGCCAAAAAAAAAAAAAAAAAAAGATCAGGTATAAATGATATATGAATGCTCATTGCGTAGAAATCATTGAGACCTGTACGAGCGGCCATGCATATAATTTTACGTATGTTAAAATGTCTCTCTTTACCCAAAATGGTTGTGGGCGCATGCCTGCCCACCCCCGCCCTTCAAAATCAGCGCCTCTTAAAAGGATGGGTTTTATGGCATTGAGAGACACAGATAAAAGCGTGCCATAGGGTGTGGTAACAATTTAAAAAGGGTGTGGCTTCTCAGAATAGGAAAAGGAAAAAATATATATTTGGGGCAGATTATTGAAAGTTGTCGGTGTACTTTCATCCGAGAGGTTGGTTGGCCCTCCTGGGTCCCTCGGGCATGTGGTAAATATCGGAGGAGCTTGCTGCTGCTGCTGCTGCTGCTGCTGCTGCTACGACGCACAGATGAAGTCTCTCTCTCTCTCTCTCTCTCTCTCTCTCTCTCTCTCTCTCTCTCTCTCTCTCTCTCTCTCTCTCTAGTAAGGCAAACCGATCGCTTATCTTGCGCCCTCGTACATTCAATCTCTTCACTTCCTCTTTCACTTTTACTGTTTATTACAGCCACCTGACTTTCGTTCACATCTTTGAAATCAATTATTTCCTTAATTGATGTACTGAGTTATTTTATCAGATGATCACCAATCTCTTTATAAAAGAAGGCTGGCTTTTCCTAATTACTACTCTCTCTGTCTCTATCTCTCTCTCTCTCTCTCTCTCTCTCTCTCTCTCTCTCTCTCTCTCTCTCTCTCTAGAATTGTTCTTGAAATGAAATAATTGAACGTAGTAGGCGTAGGCCTGTGCAGTTTCCTAAACATTATCTCTTAGCATCATTTTGTGGATTTTTCATTTGACAAATACGGTACCAATTCTTTTAGTATTTATTTTTTGCCCTATTGTAAGGTCAGATGTGGAAATTTTTAGAAACGTACAGTATATATATATATATATATATATATATATATATATATATATATATATATATATATATATATATATATATATATATATATATATATATATATATACTTATATATATATATATATGAATTATATACATATCTGTTAAGATGATAACGAGACCACAGGTATGGAGAAGAGTGGTCAGAAATGTTAGAAAAACAATTATATTCTCCGCAGGAGTACGAAGCTGCCAGTAGTGGCCTTGCTGGTTATCTCTTTGGCTTCGAAGCCATTAGAGGATTTTATTTTATTATTATTATTATCACCGCGTTGGTTGATCTCAGGTCTATACTTTTTAACAGCATTTTAATGACTTGTCAGGTACAGTTAGATGAACGATCACGCAGTGCGTTTAAGGCTTATCTGAGTGCCTTATATTAGTGTTGATCAGCAGAAATGATGACTCATTATTAATCCCCCTTCTAGTAAAAGTGTAACAAGGCAGAGAAGGGAACTTCGGAAATTTGGAATACTGCCATCTGTTCAGAGACTACATGCATGCTAGTTTATGGCTGGGTGTTTGTAGCTATTTTTGCTCTCTGTTCGATGTTCCTTTTTCTCCTTTCGTTATGCTTTTTATCTTCTGTTTTTTATTTATTTATTTTTTTTCTTTTGCTGACTTACCGATCGAATCTTCGTTATTCCTCAACTCCTGCTTCTTAACTGTTCATGGACAGCATTAATTTTCCATTTATTTGGCTTGATGAAACAGAACATATGATGGCATATTATCATATTATAAAAAACAGTCTTTGTTTTGAAGTTATTGTCAATCCTTCAGTGCAATTTTTAATCGCAAGTTCCACAACATTCTTGAAGGAACCTGAGACTGTCAGTTATCTCGTCCTTTGTTTTCTGTGATCCTTCGTCATCTCTTCCTTTTCCATTCTGTTCTCATCTTTTCCTCGTGTTTTTTCTTCTTTCATCTGCGTGACGTCATAGCAATGCCGTATGTCTTATGCAAATGAGGTGATGGTAGTAATAAAGTATGCATGGCATGGTCTCCATTTTTTCTTTCAGGTTGATGATGGAATTCCAGTCTCTCTCTCTCTCTCTCTCTCTCTCTCTCTCTCTCTCTCTCTCTCTCTCTCTCTCTCATTTAAAGTTGAATGCCCAAGTTAGTTCCACGGTGAATGGCGAGGCTGGCTACGATTGCTATCAGGATTTGAGTGAAATTATTCTCACCTGAGGTGTTGTTTCATATTCCGAACGGCGGTGGTGATGGCCTCAGATGAATTTAATGACGAGTAGGTGGCAATTCCATTTACAGGGCTCGCATATTAATGTAATTATTTGGGAAATGCATTCTCTTTATGAACCTCATATTATGTTAATCAAATGATCTTTCTTTCAATTATGAATAATATATTTACATCCAAATCAAGCGATGATGATTAGTATTACATTGATGAAATGATCTTGCTTCACTGTTATCATCATATAATTGCTCTTGATGAATGCCACATTAAAGCAGAGTCACGTAGAACTTTTCTTTTTCCTAATAAATATTTTTCCATGAAAATCTGCGTTTTATAAGTTTGTTGCCTTTGTGTTAGTGAAATTCCCCGCTTTGTGCCTTCATTTTTGCGTGCTAATCACAATTAAAACCTTTTTGTCAAGAAATGAAGAGAAATATTCGAGTCACACAAGTAGTGCTTACTTTTTACACTCCCTCCCTCTACTCATTTGTTCAATGTTCAGTCAATATTTTTACAGCCTGTGGTCGCCTCTTCAATATTTACGAATCAGTTTCAGACGCTTTTTATCTCACATTGCCACCTGACTTACTGTTTAAATTTTAGCCAGAACCTTATATAAAAACTCTTCTGTGACTGTAAATGTTGCATAAAAGCCAAGAAAGACGAAAATGTGCAAATAAAAAACCTTCTGTTCTTAGAATTTTTTCCACACACATCATCTGGATGGCCCTATATCCTGCGCACTATACCGTGCGCACTGCAGGCGTTCTGATTCGTCGGCACTCGTATATTTCGTAGGGAAAAATAGCGATTCGAGATAGACTCGCATTCATCCATACTCACAGAGAGCTTTTCTCTTCACTACGTAATCATTCTGCCAGTCACGCTTAAAATCGTGTTATTGTTAGGAGCTGCTCCTTGCGCTCTAACGGGCTGCTCCTCCTCGTGCCCAAACCACTTGAAAACCGGAATGCATAATGAACAGCGCGTTCATTTCTTCAGCGGGAGACTTCTCCTCCTCTTCTCGGGTGTTTGTCTTCTGGCCATCAGTCTTGTTCTTTGGCCTCAGACTTTACAGTAACGATATATATATATATATATATATATATATATATATATATATATATATATATATATATATATATATATATATATATATATATATATATATATATATATACATATATATATGTGTATGTATATATATATGTATATATATATATATATATATATATATATATATATATATATATATATATATATATATATATATTATTTATATTTATAATCCCACTGTTAACAAGACTCTCTGCCAACAACTCTAATCTTCTCTTCATGTTATCTTCTATTTGTTTTTAAACTAACGAATTTATTTTCTTTATCATTTCAAGTACTGCTTTTTGTGAAGCAGGGTGTCTTCAAAGTATTTTGTCATAAATCTCGCCTATTCGCCAGTTAAAAAGTTGAATGCGCTCTTTTAAAGCTGCTTGCCCTTGTACTTTGAATAGCTTCAGGTCCATGTGGGATTAACCTCTCCTTGTAAAAGCTAGCAGTTATAATGTCTGCAAAACTCTTCCTGCATTGCTGCTAGGATTTGGATCGAAAGGCTCTTCTCTCAACTTGAGTCAGACTCTTACTCTAGGTCTCGCCGCCTGCCCTTTCAATAGCTACTACGAGTATGCTGCTGACACTTCTGCAGCCACACGGCACATAATAGATTTCATCTTTGGCATACACTGAAAAAATTGTGAACTCGAGAGGAGGTCGATCTGATCATTCATCGATGTGTATCACCTTGAAAATGTGGAGCTTTATGCAGTCTGCGTTGACAGCCTCTCTCATTTGTTTTCCTCGTCAGTACTGCCATCAGCTATGGAGTTACCCTCGTAGCGCAAACACGAATATTTTACATCTTAGTGTGCCATTTTTCTCTGGCTCTATCTCCTCTGTTAAAAAAGGTACGTAGACACTCACTGACGTATTTGCATGTAGACAGCAAAATGTATCCATGTGCCTTACATAGAGGAAAAGGCTGTCGATTGCCAACTCGTTTTATACATTAATCCCAGTGAATATTAAACACTGTTGTTAGTCAGGACTTGATTGAAACGCATGTCTACACGCGAGTTGTGATAACAGTTACTTCATATAACGAGATAAGGAAAGCCAAGGCCAGTGCCTTTCTGTATTGGAGGTCCCCAAAATACTGCCGAACCTGAATTGCACCCAATCCCTCGTACCCGAGCTACGTTCAAACACTTACTTTAAGCCAATGATTAATTTCTGGGTACGTTTTATGCCTTTTTCCTCTGTTGTTGCTGGTTCTTTGTTACGAAATTAAACTAACAGTTATAGTGTTGCACTGTCACAAGTTGCAGTTATTCAGATCTGCTGATGATATTCATTCTTTCACCCATTTGTCTGTCATACTTCCTCTACTTCCTCATGATATTGTTTATTAGTTTATATATTGTTTTCGCATCTATTCGAAGAATTCCCGCTTGGATTTAGTTTAGAATTTGCCCTCCTAAAGTTCGTAAACTACTGACGTTCAGGTGGGGGTCAATGTAGCAGCTTTGTGTTATTACCAATCCTTTTGATATCTTCTATGGAGATAGGCCTTGCAAAATGCATGTCACTGATGCACTCGCGTCCTTTGTATATGTATATTTCCTATGCAGATAAGGAATAGAGAGTTAAGTATATCTTAGTTTAACCAGACCACTGAGCTGGTTAACAGCTCTCCTAGGGCTGACCCAAAGGATTAGATTTATTTTACGTGGCTAAGAACCAACTGGTTACCTAGCAACGGGACCTACAGCTTATTGTGGAATCCGAACCACGCTGTGACGAGAAATTAATTTCTATCACCAGAAATAAATTCCTGTAATTCTTCATTGGCCGCTCGGAGAGTCGAACGATGGGCATTTATTAACCCGGTGAAGAGAATAATGGGCATTTATTATTTTTGTTTTTCCAGTCTTTTCCAGTGCTGATTTCGTGATGTCTGAAGCTTCAAAAAATTTTCGTAACCATTTTTTAAAAATCTATTTGAAATCGCAGTTTGTCATATGGTTCCATTTGTTCAAATTTCCTTTTCTTAATAAACTTCTAATTGGAGATTCTCTCTCTCTCTCTCTCTCTCTCTCTTTCTGTGTGTGTGTGTGTGTGTGTGGCTTGTAGCAGGGTTTTTGTTGCATCACCCGAATGATTCTAAGGCATCGTGGCTCCGTACGTTCAAAGAAACCAAGTTCTCAAAAAACTAAGAATGTTATCACGTTTCTTTCCTCTGCCATTCCTCCTCCTCTTTCATCTTTACCAAAAGTTTTCCCATCTCAGGTAATAAAGCATAACTGCATGAAAGTGTTTCTCATACCACGCTAAGCAGTAGTTTTTAGGGCTGGATCACTTAGTCTTACCAATGTACAAATAAATCTTAGTCTTATATAGCCAAAATTTATCAAGGTGTATTTAATTTTACGCTATTTCTTCTATATATTTTTTATCCATTTCATTAACTTTGCTTATATGTAAGTCAGTATCATCTCTCTCTCTCTCTCTCTCTCTCTCTCTCTCTCTCTCTCTCTCTCTCTCTCTCTCTCTCTCTCTCAGTTTTATATCTATTCCATGCCTCGAACAAAAGTGTTGAAATGCGTAAAATAGACGTAAACAGTTACATTTCGATATCTAACGGATGACTTAAACCCTCTGTTCAGTTATTCAGGACCCCACTCCTCCTTTAAATGTGCACTCCATGCAAATCAGTATTCTCAGATTGTCTATTCTACACATAATCAACAGATTGCCAATGATTACCAAATCCACCAACCCCAACCCCACCCTTTGAGACACAATGTATTTGTGACATGCAGGCATACAACTGGGGTTGCATTTCATATTTACCGTTTTACTGTATTTTATTCTTTAGTGCATGTGATACTCTACAGTATATTGCCGTTCTTACTCTTCTTTGATTTTTGCATTCATTCTATGGTGGACAAACGAACTCCTCTTTTCTCTGTCAAGTTATAGATTTCGTCATGAAAGCATGTCTCAAAGCCTACACTGATAAGTATGAATTGTTGGGGAGCACTTGCCGACACTTTGTGTACGTATATACATGTATAAACCCAGTTAGTGTACTCGTATGTACGCTTGAGTAGCAGCGGTACATTGTATACTCTCTCTCTCTCTCTCTCTCTCTCTCTCTCTCTCTCTCTCTCTGTACATGATATGTATATGTGGTAGTTAAAATTCTATTCATGAACCGTGTCTGCTGTAGCAGGAGCAGAAACGAGTGCAAAATAGTATTCATGTCCCGTCTATGAAATTGCTCACTTGCCGTTTTCACCAATCACTGTCCATTTTAACTCATTTCTTTACACAATCGATCTGCCTTTGCTTGTCCCACGACTTACATATTTTTTTAGAGACTAGCCATTTCTGTCGGTGGTTCAGCAAATACTAATAAAAGATATCGCGCGTCTGGCAGCAGCAGCACCGCATAATCTGGCTAGAAATTATCATACATGACATTTCCGAAGAAGATTTGATTAGCCCACTAGAAGCAGAAACCACAAGGTCGACACTCCTTCCTAGATGTAGGTTAGTTTAGTTCTTACGGCTCACCAATGAAAGTTGAATGACCGGGGGT
>NC_089781.1:35975153-36217653 GCF_040412425.1 Macrobrachium rosenbergii
CTTCAGAAAACTCTCCGTAAACAGTTAACTTGAAGCGAAGAGTTACGAGACTTGCGGCTGGCCTCCAGGAGGGGGAAAAATTAGGACCCCAAACACCGGAGGAGCAACTATTAATAAGTCATATGAGACGGAGTTTGGCGAAGGAAAAACTGATAGGTGTATATGAAACCTACCAATTTATCGAGAATCTCGCCCCGGAGATGGAGTTTGGCGGAGGAAATCCCCAGGGCGATATGAAACCTACCGATCCACCGAGAATCTCGCCCGGAGAGAGCCCAAACACTAAAAGATTTAACTATTAATAAGCCACATGAGCGTTGAGAACCGATAGGTTTATATGAAACCTACCGATTTATCGAGAATCTCGCCCGGAGACGGAGTTTGGCGGAGGGAAATTGATAGGCGTATACTGTATGTGAAACCTACCGATTTATCGCCGAAAGAGTGACTATTAATAAGCCACATGAGGCGGAGCTTGACGGAGGTAAAACTGACAGGTGTATATGAAACCTACTGATTCATCAGGTAGCCTGCTCGGGAGAGCATAGCGCATAACATAATCTGCCAGGTGCCAAACGACTAATAATAAGCCAAATGAGGTGGCGTTTACGGAGATAAAACCGACTGGTGTAAATAAACCCACGGATTCATCAAGTAGCCTGCTCGAGAGAGCATAGCGTATTTACAACCTTCCGAGCCAAGAATAAGTCACATGAGGTGGAGTTTACGGAGACGAAACCGACAGGTATATATAAAAACCTACGGGTTCATCAAGAAGTCTGCTCGGGAGAGCATAGCGCATTTCATAACCTTCCGTACAAACTATAAATTCTCCAAAACAGACTGCGCACCGGAATGGGAGCTATAGACTCGTGATCGCTGGCTTGTTGCAGGATAGCGGAGCATTCCTGCACTCGACAAAACCAGCTGAAAACGTATGAGAAATGGGCATGCTGGAACGGATGCCGGAGCAGAGTACCAGAGCAGCGACTTTAGCCTAGTCAGACCAGGAAAACCCCGGAGAAAAACCGGAGAGAAAACGGGCTAACAGGACAAAACTCATAGACATAAAAACAGAGTCAACGGAACATTCCAGAGCAATCATGTTTGAACAATATGTGACAGAAACAAACAAAGTGGGAAGGTTATGAACTGTTCGGAAGTGGGCGCACTCAGAGCCAAGAGAGGAAAACCCCGGAGGAGGATATCCTGAACGAAGTGATAGTGGTGGGGCGGAATAAATGCCGACCGCTAAACACTAAAATCGTATGGAGCAGTTTTTGAGAGCGCCAACAAGATAACTAAACACCGAACAGGTAGTAGCAAAATGGAGTGGGGAATCATTTAAAGTAAATAAAACAGAAGACAGTTAGGTGGAAAACACTAACTGGCCTTGTATGAGATCCCAACAGTGAGGTGCGAACATGTAGGAAGCACCACGAAGGGAAACAGTCGACGAAAAGGAAGGGGGAAGGATAGGCCAGGAGGTTGGTAACCCAAAGTAGCGACCAGGGTGGACAGCACTCCCGGGCGCCCAGAGATTCTCATAGATCCCATCGCTATGTGAGCTGTGTTGCACGACAAGAGCGAGAGAAAAGGAGAGGAAGGGCAAAAACTTCTACAGCCAGTAGAGCAAAGAAAGGTAAAAGGAGTGTGAACAGGAGTGGGGAGAGCACTCCTGGTCACCTCCAGGTCCAGGTGGAGTGCCAACCGATGAGGTCAGACACACCGAGGACAACCAATCAATGCAGAGGGGGGATGTAGGCTACAGAATAAAAATATGATAAATTGCTCTCAAGCCTTGGAAAGTTAACAAACCTTGAAAACAAACCAAGGGGAGAGAGAGAGCAAAGGATAAAAGGGAGAGAAGGGGATTCTCGATACCACAAAATAATGTATGTATAGTCGGTAAAAGAAGTGTGAACAGGAGTGGGGAGAGCACTCCTGGTCACCATTGGTAAGCAACCCAAAGAAGGATTGAACTAGGATAGGCTACTTAAGTTAAACCCTCCTATTCCAGCTTAACTTATTAGGAACATTAGCCTAAGTGAAAAGCCGAAACAGGGAGAGGGTGGACATAGGCAGTATATCCAAGCCAAAAAACCAAACAAAGGGAAGCACCAGACATAAAAACACATATGCACAGAACAAGATCACAGACATGAAACTCATACGTACAGATCGAGATCGTCCTCTTAACGATTTTTCCCCGAAGGAAAAAGTGTTATAGCCAACCCCTAGGCTAACCTAACTGAGGCGATGCAAAGGAAGGAAGCCTAGGAGAGGGGTAAAGGCTAACCAATAACTCAAATAATGCATAATAAAACAAAAATTTTCTATAAGGTACATGTAGGAGGATAGGCAGGCCCAACACGACATGAACGTGAAGGGAAATGGCCAACCTCCAGTTAAATGAAAGTACCCCAAAATTAACAAAATTCAAAAGCATCCAAGCACAAGGTCAAAACTTAAATGTACCAATGAAAATCATGTTCCCATAAGCTTAGAGAAGTGAGTCTAAAACAAGGCAAAATAAAGCCAAAATAAGAAGCGAATAGGCCCGAGGGGGAACCACGTAGCCTAAACAGCAAGACAGCACTTGACCAGGAAGAGAACACAAAATTCACAAAATAAACAAAATTATAAAAACAAAGTAAAAAAACAAAGTACCAATGAAAATAAGATCCCCAAAGGCTAACAGTACCAAGGAAAATAAGATCCCCAAAGGCTAAGAGAAGTGAGCCCAACGCTCAATTAAGCATAATGAGGCCACGATAAAAGCGAATGGGCTCGGGGGTAGCTCGTAGCCTAAACGCTCAACAGCACTTCTCGTAATCAAGCCCATGAAGCCACGATAAACAGCAGCGAATGGGCCCGATGGGCGGGTAGCTCGTAGCCTAAACGCTAAACACATCACTCAAAGCCGTAATAAACGCCAACAGCACTTTGATGAAAAAAAAAGCGAATGGGCCCGGGGGGGGTAGCTCAACAGCACTTTCCTAAAGCCACGATAAAAGCGAACGGGCCCGATGGGTTAAACATCACTTTAATGAAGCCATGATAAAAGCGAATGGGCCCGAGGGGGTAGCTCAGTAGCCTAAACGCTAAACAACAGCCATGATAAAGCGATGGGCCCGAGGGCAGTAGAGTAAAGGGGTACAGAACAAACATAAAATTAATCAAACCCACTAAAGTTAGGAATCATTAATGGTAAAATATCCCAAATAAAAAGGGATACTAATAAATAACACAAAACAAACATGCCGACCCAAGACCAAGAGAGGTCAAGAGACGCCGTGAGAGGAGATCAAGACGGGCATTATAAATCCCTTTAATTATTAAACTAAAGGAAAATAAGGAGCCTCAATCGCCTAAAAACAATAAAACACTGGTACTCAAGTTGTTGAAGAAGAACCTTGTGAGGATGCCATAAAAATGCCAAAATAGAGCACAAAATAAGGATCACAACGAAATTACGTGTGAACGAAATCGCGTGCTAAAATGGAATGCGGCTAGTGTTGCCTTGTGTACAGTCCATGAGTAGTGCATGGGCTTGTATCGACACCTCTCTCGTTGGGACTTTTGACATTGGGAATCTTTATAGGGCAGGGTCCGTGATTGTGACAATCTCACCCTTTACCATATCGACTCCATTTCTTGAGCTCGCTCTGGGGGGTAGTAACCCCAGCTTTACATTTAGCTTTTCTCTGGTATCTAGCAACGGAATTACTTAGAAATAAGTGCTGAATGGATTATTTCACCGGCTGACACGGGACCCCGATCCAGAAATATGAATTTTAATAAGTAAGCCTATAAGATACATTTATCATGTCGTTCTTGGAGGGAATTGTTCTTTATTTTTAATAACACCGTCATCAATTTGCAGTCGTACATTTGTAAATCCCATTTTCGAACAGAAAACAAGCTCCTAACTACCAAACTTCACTCCTCATTTTAAGATACGTGGCATTAAGTATTATGATGAAGATAGCTGCTGAATATTATGAATTAATTTTATAATTACACATTTGAGGATAGTCCGGGAACAGGATTCGCAAGTGATGACGCATTACTACAACAGACTGTGTCGGATTTTTTATAACACTATATTAGAGTTAAAATTATTGAGTAATTTTTGCTGTCAGCAGTCAAACAATCATGATCATGACAATGTTCAAACTTATTGCCATATACACAATTTATGATCGAAATATGTCCATAAATAGAACAGAAGTAGAGGGCTGTCATTGGCTAACAGCTCTCCATGGCAACTAGCCAGCCAATCAGGTTTTAGCTGTATTCTGTTTGAGAAAGAACGTTTTGTTCACGTGAAGCTGACGATGACGTAAGTGCATATGTTTTGAATACATTACGTAGTTTTTAATAGTGTATGTATTTTACTGATTACATGAAGAATAGAATGAATTCCATCTCATTACTTTGAATGCAAAATGTGCTAATACCTATCGGTTAAAGAGACAAATTAGTAATATCTTTTCCTGTGAGAGAGTTCATCTCTTTAATCTCTCGAATGTTAATCCATTTCTGTTTCCTGCTGGTCACACCCTTAGTCCATGCGACTGGCAACAACAAAATTTGTTTGTTTTTTGTCTTCCAAAGATGTATTACCTATACTATAAATTTTTTAAACATTATGAACACACACTGTGTGCGTATTTGCTAATACCCATTGGTTAGAGAGACTCAAATTAGCAGTATCTTTTTCTGAAAGAGAGATATTATTTAGGACTCTAAGGCTTAGAAGATATACAATTATTTTATCATCTTGGTGTTTTTTTGTTAATCTTGGGATTTTCTAAGGTCAATTTTTGAGATTTCTTAAGAAAAATAATGTGAGTAGCAGTAACACTCAGATGACTCAGATCAGCCATTAGCATGCCAAACCACCAGGTCACCCATTAGCACGCCAAACAACCAACCTTATGAATTGATGCTCTACTCTCAACAAAATGTTTTCAGTTTTTAGAAATTTGGATAAAGGAATGTGTAACTGTATTGTGAGCGTAATAAACGTATGGTATGCCAGTAGACTCTGTATGAAATTTCCCATAAATACCACAGTACATAAACAACATTTATGGATTACCACGACAAGCCACTAGGGTGGCGCTTTGGTTTGTTTACATCCGCTCATGGCAAATGGCTGAAGGACAAACTGCCGATGTATTGTAAGCAATTTTTTGTAAGTTTGTGATACATAATTCAGCTTGTTTTCAATATTTTATTAATTTTACTGTGATAATTCGGCTTGCTTTTCAATATATTATTATTAGCAACAATTTTTGTGCCTACCTAGTACAGTACAGTACCTAGCCTAGCCAATGGCACTCGGTCTCCCATTGGTAATACGGCTGCATTGGATGTAAGAGTTTTTTTTTTATACAGTATGCATTTAAAAATGAAAAAAGTACATCTCATACTGTATGTTATTTAACTCTTAGCTTATTTAATTGTAATTTATGTTTAATGTTTTATATAAAAAAGCAAGGTTAGGGTAATAGCTGGTGGTCGAGAATGGATTAATCTGTTTTCAGTTATTTCTCATGGAAAAAATTTATTCGAATCTCAGCTGAATCTCATCTCAACGCTTCTTCTGAAAAGGATTAGTGTCGAGGTCCTGAGTTCTACTGTATATACAGTGGCCCCCTTCCCCCCTCATTTTTACTCGTTTCATTTTGTTGCAAATTTTTGTGGAACACATTACAGTATTCACTTGTCCACGGGGGAATTTTCCCTAATTCTCAACTTTTTTTCATAGAGCAGTATTCAGTAATTACTGTATTTTCATTATTTTCAAGACTAAGTACATTTTTATGATAACGGATATACTGTACTGATTTTCAAATGTTAATATTAATGTAAACGGTAAAATATCTTTAAAATGTTTAATACAAATTAAATAAATCTGTAATACAAATGTAAACTTAAGCTCATTTTGGGGCCCACCCGGGAATGACAGGTGGGCCCCAGAATGAGCTCAAGTTTACGATTCTCTCTCTCTCTCTCTCTCTCTCTCTCTCTCTCTCTCTCTCTCTCTCTCTCTCTCTCTCTCTCTCTCTCTCTCTCTCTCTCTCTAAACACAGCAAAATGCCTATAAAATGTTTAAAGTAATACAAATTAAATATATCTTTAATACAAATCGTAAACTATTTAAGCTCATTCTGGGCCCACCTCGGAATGATGGGTGGGCCCCAGAGTGAGCTTAACAAGATTCTCTCTATCTCTCTCTCTCAAGGGTAATGTAAGATGTATTTGAAATTATATTACTGAAAAGTGTTTTTGGATGTTATAGCATACTGCACAGTACCTGAAATATTCGCTAATTCTTTTAATTTTATTTTCCAGTCTAATTTTATTGAAATGCAAAAACTTGTACAGTAATTATGCATGGAAAATATGGAAAATGAATGACATCACATTCATTTATAAAACTATATTGTACAAAACAAATAAACACATGCATAAAAAATCAATCTTTCTCATATCTCAGAGAGAGAGAGAGTGGCAGAATTTAAAAAAACACAAAAGCAATACACAACACAGATACACAGAACATATAACCACATACAATACTCACTCTGATCCTCAGTTGCTGGGAGATGGATGAAGGTGTCCACGGTCGCCAACACAGTACACAAAATTATACAAACAAAACCGAAAAACAGACTTTCAACCAAAAAAAAATGAGCAAAAAGAAAGAGACACATGCACAGACAACAATGACATCCAACAGAAAACAATAATCCACCATCAATGTCTGCCTTGCACAGAAACATACTCAAAACCACCATCACATTTGCACAGACCAGCACCGTAAACAGAACTCAGCAAAGAAGACTTCACTCAAAAATTTACGACAAAACTCCCTCGACATTTGCACAGACAGACTTTAGCAAAACTATCTTAACGGCAAACTAAAACTCTCTCTCTCTCTCTCTCTCTCTCTCTCTCTCTCTCTCTCTCTCTCTCTCTCTCTCTCAGAACGTTGGGAATGCTGCACAAAAACTCATTCATCCCTCCCCAAGAGAACTTTAGTGTTAACATTGGATGACAGTAACTTGCTGGTGATGAGACTTCACAATGGCTAGGAGAAGAGTAAGAATTATTGAGTGGTGCCTATGTATGAAATTCTGATTGTAAATATTTTTACGGTGATTAGAGATGAAACATCAACAGTGATAAAATATTCTCTTGTGTACTGTTATAATGTGTGATAATCATAGTCAACTAAATTTGTAATGAAATACGGTACAGTAAATCGGACAAAAAAAATATGGCATCACTACCTTCGTCAATCTGTTGTGAACTTGCTGGTTTTGTCAATTTTGTGTGTTTTTTATGTTTACGTATGAAATTCAGATTTTAAATATTTTTATGGTGATTAGATCAATATAGTAAAAATGGATTCAAATTGTAAGTGAAATAACATGTGTTTTCTCATTAATTATGTAAACAGAGAGAGAGAGAATGACAGCACAAAAAGTTTTTAATAAATTTGTCGGAGATGGTGAGGACTATCCTAAAATACGTACCTGTACAGTAAATATCATTTTAAAATCATCTTACAATACAGGAAAATATCAGTATATGTAAAATGTATGCCCAGACAATGCGCAGAGTTACTTAGGCCAAAGAAAACGTGTGTCTGAATGATAGGGGCTACTTAAAGAGTATCAGCTGTAGGCTGGTACTGTACTTAATTTTGCAACATGACTTTGAAATGAGACCTTAGATAATCATTGAAAAGTAAATGCACTTGGTGTTTCAGGGGATTCCTTAAAGAACTTTAGTATGGTTGGTAGTGTGCTACTTGAAAGGTACACTGCAAGCAGTACCCATTTGCTGGGCTGAAAATAAGTGACATACTTGGAAATGCGTGGATTTGAAAAGGGTCTAGTATCATGGTAATGGTGGAGTTAGTAGAAAAAGGGGAACCATTTATTTAGTAATAACCAAGTTTTGTGTACATTTTTCAGTTTGTATTTGGTTGATAGTTGAAAGGCACATCCGGGTGTTTCATGATCATCTTTATGGTTATGTCAGGTTAGGGAATGTTAACCCGTAAACGCCGAGCTCTATTTACAAAAGTGTCTGTCGTATGCCGGTGGCATTCGGGAGTTAGCGCCGAAGCGGTTTTTTTTTCTCTCTCTCTCTCTCTCTCCAAAAAATCACAGCACGCTTAGGTTTTTAAGATTGAGTTCATTTTTGGCTCCTTTTTTTTTGTCATTACCTGAAGTTTAGTATGCAACCATCAGAAATGAAAAAAATATCATTATCATATATACTGTAAATATTGAAATATATGACAGCGTGAAAAAAAATTTCATATATAATTGTATACAAATCGCACTGTGAGTAAAACGGTTAAAGCTAACGAGTTTTTTTTTTCTTTGTATTTTACACTAAATTGCGATGATTTTGGTATATAACAAATTGTAAAACAATCAAAGCAACACAGAGAAAATATTATCACAAAATGATGCATGAATTCGTAACATGCGGACGTAAAAAAAAAGTTTTATTCAAAATTCACCATAAATTGAAATATTGTGCTAGAGACTTCCCATTTGTTGCAAAATGAAGGTAACTGATTGAATATTACTAGACTGTAAGTGTTTTAGCTTACAATTGCAGTTTTCGACCATTTCGGTCGAGTTAAAGTTGACCAAAGGTAGAATTTTTTCTATTTATCGTGATTTATATGAAAATATTAAAAACTGATAAAAGCTACAACCATGAGTTATGTTTTGTTGTATTCTACATGAAAATGCACACATTTTCATATATAAAACTTTATGTAACGACTAATATAAAAGGTGCAAACATTGCGACAAAGTGACAAAAGAATTTCCGAGATGTTTGGCGAGTTAAGGCATGCAGAGACGTAAGGTTTTTTTTTTTTTTTTTTTTTTTCTTCTCCATAAATCGAAATTGTGCTAGAGACTTCCAATTTGTTGCAAAATGAAGGTAAATTATTAAATATTACTAGAATGTAAGAGTTTTAGCTTACAATTGCGTAAGACCACCATTTCGGTCGAGTTAAAGTTGACCGAAGGTTGAAATTTTGGCACTTATCGTGATTTATATGAAATTATTTCAAAACTGATAAAAGCTACAACCATGAGTTATGTTTTGTTGTATTCTACATGAAAATGCGCACATTTTCATATATAAAGCTTTATGTAACGACTAATATAAAACGGTGCAAACATTACAACAAAGTGACGAAAGAATTTCCGAGATGTTTGGCCGAGGTACCGCACGCGTGTTGTTTTTTTTCCATAAATCGAAATATTGTGCTAGAGACTTCCAATTTGTTGCAAAATGAAGGTAAATGATTAAATATTACTAGAATAAGAGTTTTAGCTTACAATTGCATTTTTCTACCATTTCAGTCGAGTTAAAGTTGACCGAAGGTTGAAATTTTGGCACTTATCATGATTTATATGAAAATATTTCAAAACTGATAAAAGCTACAACCATGGGTTGTTTTTTGTTGTATTTTACATGAAATTGCGCACATATTCATATATAAAACTTTATGTAACGGCTAATATAAAACGGTGCAAAAATTACGCCAAAATGACAAAAGAATTTCTGAAATTTTCGGCAGAGTTACCGCTGGACGTAAGGAATTTTTTTTTTTTTTTTTTGCAAAAATTCACCATAAATCGAAATATTGTGCTAGAGACTTCCAATTTGTTGCAAAATGAAGGTAAATGATTTAATATTACTAGAATGTAAGAGTTTTAGCTTACAATTGTGTTTTTCGACCATTTCGGTCGAGTTAAAGTTGACCAAAGATTGAAATCTTTTGTAGTCGTCGTACCGTACGTCCACTCAGCACCCAACAGACAATTTTAGTCGACGTATGGTATGTCCAGTCGGCGTTTAAGGGTTAAGTAACAAAGTTGGCTAGAGGGATTATGAAGCTGTCTGAAAGAAATAATGATTCAGTCTGTGAATCTTATGATGCTTATAATAATTTTATATAATAATTTTACTGCCTGATTTATAGGGTGAATATAGTATTATTGTGTATATTTAACTATGGATAAATCCAACTTTCATTTTATAAAATAAAGATATGTATACGTGTTTATGTAAAGACACCTTTACTGTATTCCAACCAGCCTTGAAAATGTTTTGTTTGAAAGTCAGTGTTAGACAATTATAAAGAATATTTGTTTTGAACTCCCCTAAGAGAGCACACATTTTGAGGCTGTAGTAAGTCCACTCTACAAAACTTCAGTTAGTTTATTTTTCAAAAATATTTGTTTGCAACGTCCCCAGGAGAGTATTTACTTTAAGGCTGTACTAAGTGCTCTCTACAAAATGTCAGTCAGTGCATTTTTCAAAAATATCTTACCACATTTAAAAATATTTTTTCCATTTATGTATTGATCTTAAAATTTGTAAGTATTTGCATGGTACTACTTGATGTCCAAGCTTGAAGTGAACTAAACTACCTAGTACCTTTTAGAAATATATATTCTGAGTTGTGATCTCTCATTGCGCCAAGGATGGTTACAAACATTAAAGCAAGCTGAAATGGAGTCTTAGGACTGTAGTCATCCAGTAAAGATTAGTAAACCTAAGGTCATTTAAGTGACATTTCTTCCAAAATATATTGTCCAGTACCACTGGTTTAGTAATGAGTAAATTTACACTTGCTGTTATTTTTTTTTTTTTTATTTATTTAATTTATTTATTTATTATTTTTTTTTTTAGTGGTTCCATTAAAGCTTTTCTTTTCTATATTGGTTTTTCACATACCACTTTGCTGAATTCCAAGTGGTTTCATGCTCATTTGCCATCTTTTATAGGTACAAAATCTTTTGTTATTTTATGAAAGCTATATACTAACATCTTGAAAGTGACCAGGCACTATAATGGTGTACATTACTATTGCTGCGTATAGGATTTGGAAATCCTAGCATCCAGACCTTAATGGTTTCTGCATTCGTGCCTTTGGTATGTTCTCTTAAACATCATTCCTCATGGTATATATTATTAGCAGGGGTAATTTTTTTTCTTGACACTGGGTCCCAGGTTCTTACACTTCACATCTAGGTAGCAATATCCTAATCTTAAATCACTTTCATCTTGGTCAAAATTTTTCAAAATCACATTATTACCTATTTTTGGTTCAAAATTATATATGGAAAGAGTAGTTGGAGCAGAAGTGAAAATTATGGTATTGGTATTGGAACACCTTAACCCTGTTGGTAGCAGGTTTTTGAAGGGTGCAGAGATGTAATGACTTAATGCAGTATTTGGGTATTGTAGTACAGTTCAGAAACCTTTTAGACTTTGAGTCACATGGAAGTAGATATTTGAAATAGTAAAGTACAGTATCTCTAATTTCTTCCCTTGTAGTTAAATGTCCTTGAAAGTAAAATTTGCTGGATTATTCTTGGTAGTCATCTAACACAACAGTATTACCAGACCCTTAGACTTCTGTATTCTGTTGTGATTTTACTTGATTGTGTGAAGAATACAGTCAATTTTGGCATCTGATGAACTTATTTTGTGTAGCATATAGGATGTGTGGTCTAATGGAATAGGTTGTTTGGGACCCATTTGTATAAGGAAAAATGAGCAAATTTTACACTAGTAACACTTCTTTGTATTGCTTGCCAAAGACAGTTAAAGAGGCTTTGGTGCTGCAACTGTATCTCTGTACCTTTCCTTTACTTTGCTGAATATTGTGTTTGTTTCATCACAGCACCATTAATCATATATGACTACATTTGCAGTCTCAGATGTCCCAAACTCATGTATAAGAGACCAGTAAGTAATATAATAGTCTAACTGCATACACGCCACTTGGCCCATAGATATGCATTAGTCAGTCACCTTATAGTTTGTGAGTTCACAGCACTGTTAACACCTGTTGTTAGGAATTTCTCAGCTTGTGTCCTCTCAGGAGGATTGACCATCTTCAGTGCCATTCCAAAATTTTCCAGTATGCATCAACTACTTTTTGGTTTTTCTGTGAGGATCTTTCAATTTTTTATAAAAGTGTAACTAAAACGCCTGAACAGGGGTATTTCAGTTGCCTGTATTTTGGTTTAGCAAGTCATTATCAAGACGGCGCAAGTGACAGTGTGGATGGATCAGAACAGCATAAAACTACTTTATAGAATATCTGGACACTTAGCAAGTGTGGGTAGGAGTGTTTAGTTATAAATGTCAAAGCCTGGGATTCTGCCAGTTGTGGAAAGTCAGATCCTGTGCCTTTTACAAGAGCTACATATAGTACTTTGGTATGGACTTAACATGGAAGCAGCTTTGGTTTTCGTAACAGAGAACAGGATCAGCAAGATTGCCCTTCTTGATCCAGTAATTTTTATACCATTCTGATCATGGTCAAATTGTGGCAATCCTTGACTGAGCAAATGTTGATGGAGAATGTCGTCCTGCACAGATGCTTCAGAGACCTGTTTCAACTCCATTTTATAAAGTCATGGTTAGTTATGTGTACTGGATGAATATCCAGTCATAGCCTCATTGGGTGCCCTAAGGATCTTCATTGGTGACAGGATCCTAGTAACCTATCAGCAGTCGTTCCACTGGTCCTTCTCTTCCTGGAGATATTGATATATACAGACAAGTTGAATCATGGTTAGAGATTAACCTACTGAATCATTGTGCAGAAGGAACTTGCACATTGCAGGACAGTGTAGGACACATCAACTTCCTTGAGTTAAAGGCTGTCTTGTTTGGCCTCTTGAGCATTTGTTCTCTTAGCAGAAAGAACGGTAGGTGTGATGACTGCCAGCTCACAAATGAAGGCATAGGTAAGAAATCTGGGTGGCACAAGTGAACTCAAATATTTGATGTTTATGGGGATACGCCATTAGTAGATTTGTTTGGGACAAGCCTGAACTAAAAATCTGGCAAATACTGTTCAGCCTAGCCAGATCCATCATCATAGAAGGTAGCTGCAATGTTATACCCTGTGGATGACCTACATTATGACTCCATGTTCAACCTTATAAAATAGGTGTTGGAGAACAAGAGGATGACTCTTGGTAGTTCCCAGCAGGAGTGCTTTGCAGA
Organism: Macrobrachium rosenbergii; assembly: GCF_040412425.1. Lineage (NCBI taxonomy): Eukaryota > Metazoa > Arthropoda > Malacostraca > Decapoda > Palaemonidae > Macrobrachium > Macrobrachium rosenbergii. The sequence continues at coordinate 35,988,240 of NC_089781.1, forward strand.
GCTATTTCTCTTGATGATAGATAAATCCAGAAGTCCGACAGCCAGGAAAAATGTCAGGGAGTCATAATTCTATTAAATGCAGTGATATGCTAGAGGTTTGTTATCAGTAGGGCTCTCTTTCCAACTTACTTAAAGTAGCCAGGACTGTTACACACCACTCTTTGTCATCCCTTTCCAGTCCTCCATTGTGAGTTATGAAGACCTTATGCTCTGCCCATTAAGGGTTGTCAGGTATTACTTCAGGATCAAGAGATGGCAACACTAGAATGTTTCTACAGAGCAAAGGAAGAGGGCAAGAGTTTGAGAGCCTACAGCAATGTGTCTGAAAATGAGGCAGAATGAGCAAGAGTGCAAGTCCACAAAATCAGAGGTTCTTTCCATTGCCTTTATAAATATTTTGGAATTATATTGCTATTTTGGGTTTACACATTTGGCAGCCTTTTAATTAACCTGTTAAGCATCACCAACGGCATATCTCGGTCGCCCACCCGTCACATCACACCACCTTCGACAGGGTAACTTGTTCTCCCTCTTTGAAGGCTGGTGCCACACTGATCAAGTTCAGAAATGCACTTTGCTCTTATACAAATTGTAGGAACATAATTTGGTAACACTATGACCTAAATTAGGCCTTATAAATGGCAACTTTCTTTGAAACAGAAAGACAGTCTGATGGAGGACATCTAACCTTTCGTTTCTCAGTACACTTCAGGCATTCATTGGTATATGATTAATTTCTTCATGTTTTGATCCCATTTATCCCCCATAAGGAGCGTTCCAAAGTGAAAGAAAAATCTTTTGACTGAAGAGATATTATCACTACTCAGTGTGGAGACTGATGATGACTACGAGACTCAGAGTAGCAGCCCAGAAGCCTCTAGCTTAGACTGAAGAAGATTGATCTGATTCTGAAGAAAACCATAATTTAGATTCGAGCATCACATTGCTAAGTGACTGGGCAGTAACCAATAAGTTGTGAAATTCATTGCTATGAATAAGGAAAACCCTGTGGAGTTTTTTGAGAAGTTTTTTTTATGATGAAGCCATGGAGCACATTGTAACTGAAACAGATTTTCTGGCCAGTTCCTAGATGAAGCCGTAGAAAGTTTGCATATAATATCACACACACAAAAATAGTTATGATACAAAACGTAAATGAAATGAAACCATTCATTGCTCTACTGGCACTATGTTTCAGGGAATGGCATATGAAAGAATAATTTTTTCTTTTTGTCTCATGCCTGTAATCTTTAGGATATAAAAATGCAAAAAAATTAAAAAAATTTTCATTTCTTATTGTACATTATTTAATATTCTGACATGTTTACACAAAAAAAACAATATCTGTAAAAAAGAATACAAAAAAAGCATAAAAATTAGCATAGGCCAAATGACCACTCTGCGAGCGAGAAAATGTGACATTAGGCGAGGGTCAATGTCACCCACAAGTGACGCTTAACAGGTTAATCGTCAAACTCCACAAGTCACAGGTTCGTGATGGCAGTTATAGGTAATACCTTCCCTGGGTGGCATTAATTAATGACTGTACTTTTCTCAAATATCATGTGCCTCTATGGTTATTCAGACCATCATTAGATTTCACTACCTTATTGTGTCAGCCAACAATATGAAGAACCCTTTTTTTATTTCATTAACTCTTAATGATATGTAGATATGCTTAAAGTCCTGTGACCCTGACAGCCCACAAACTGTTTCATTGTTAACTTGAAAAAACTACGTATAATTCTAGAGAAAGATGAATGTTTGCCATTACTGTTGGATAAAGAAGTATTCTGTGTATGCAATGACTGATAGACTCATATTCAACTGAACATAAAGAAATTGCTGAAAATTGTGGGTGCTTTTGGCAGCACCTTTACCAGTAGCAAGTCAGTTAAGCATGAGGTGGTTATTATGATATGGAAACTGAAGAAGATACTACAACACATCCAATACCTACATTATACAAATATATTGTTTTTTGTCAAGATTTGTTGAGTTTTTCTGTATTTCTAATTTATAGATGATAGTTAAAATCCTTATGAGTGATTGATTATGAAATTTAGGTCTTGAAGACCAAGTGTTGGAAACCATCAGGATTATTCAGTGCTGTAATGAAGGTGAAATATACAATTAATGATATGATTAATAATTAACATGTGAAATACTAGTAGAATTCAGTATTAAAATATAAACATAACAAAATGAAGAATGTTATTAGATAAAACCAACAAAAAATAAATATTAAACTTTTTATTTAAAATATATATGCTAAAACTGCTGATATTTAAAATCAAAATAAGTACGATAGTGGTTGTAATACAGTGAGATGGAAAAATAAGTGGATAATGAAAATAAGGATGCAGGTTTTGCAGAAAATTTCAATAAAATTGTCCACACTTTTGACTAATAAAAAAAATATCAAAACTCAGTCTAGTAAACTCCAGCTCTAAGTACAAAATTACTAAAGATGTATTTTCATGTTTCTACATACCTTTGGTTTTTCTTTGCTAACTGTGAACGGGATTACTAATTGCTGATCGATTGGATTTCTATTCAATGGGACTGGTAGACATGTCAGGCAAAGTAGTAGTATTTTGTGGGAAGATGCTGGATTCTTCATTTTTCACATCATATCTTGATCTGTATTCATTTATTCATGGTAGACTAGAGCTGTAGGCCTCCAGGGTTACTAGTATCTACAGTACAACCTCTGGGGTTATCAGAACCTTTTTATCTGACTTCTAACAGTCCCTAAGTCTCCCAGATCCAACAGGCATATGGACATTTTCTGAGGTACTCAGTAGCTGTGTCTCCCGACAATAGTAATTTAGTTATATACTGTATATGATTGATCTGGTTTTGTTGAAACATTTAAATTTTATAACATAAAATTAGTATTTTCCATACAGATCCTTCAGTCTCAAATGTAATTCCTTCACATCCCCACAAAGATGTATCATTTCCAAATGATACAAAATATGAGGCACCTGACTGACATGCTTGTTAGTTGTTAAGACATGTGCTATTTGACTGCCTAAACTTTTTTTGTCTGTTAAACAAAAGACTAAGTATGGAAACATTCATGACTGTGAATGTGGTCATATATATGATTGATAGTTTGTATAACAAATTTGATGTTGAGCTAATAAACAGATTTGCTCACTGTGTATTTAGATCAAGAACTTATGAAAATTAAAAACTAGTGTTGCCCTTTTTGTTGACTAATATATGGATAAAGATAAATATTTAATTTGAATTTAGAATAAAAATCAATATGTTTTTCTTGTATGTCAGATAAGATATAAGTTACAATTTCTTTGTCTCATTTTATTAGGATTGTTTAAAGCTTTTGATAGTTCAAGGGTCAGTCATATGAAATAATGATGACAGAGATTAAATAAAACTACAGTATGTACATAACATTTTTAGGGAAGCCCAGCCTTAGCCTAAATACTAGAAAGATAACAATTCTATTGTATTTTAAAGGAAGTTTAGCCACAGCCTGATATTTTACTGTTTGGGATTCAAATATTAATTTACTTGAAAAAATTTGTTGTAGGCCAGTTTTATTCTCTTAAAATAACATGGAGCCATTGGTTGGTCCATTAAAAATTTGGTTACGATCCAATATTGTAGTAAGAATGTACTGATAGTGATGGGTTTTCATATTTTTTTGGAAGGTTAGCATTGATCAAATTTAGATTTTTGGAGCTTGTAACAAATATAATTTTTCACGAAACTTCATGCACAGGTTGTTAGTGGAACAAAGACCAATCCAAAATATTGGTGGAATCATTGAAAGGATATTGGCCTGGTAATGCCAAGTTTACACCAGGTCTTTATCTTAAATCTTGCTATAATTAATTCTCAGTGTCCTTTTCTTCAAAGGGATTAAAACATTGCTGAGGTTTGTTTCAATCTGACATGTGAAGTCAGTGTGGCATTGTGGTTTTGCATTTTCCAAAGAGAAAGAAATAATTATAGGAAAAGTTTAGTAGGTGGATTAGAAATAGGGGAGTGATCATTCTAGCACAAGGTTTGAATTTTCTTGGCCAGGTTATTATTTAGAATATTGCTAAGAAAATGAATTCACAGTAACATGCCTTTGGTAAGGTTCTTTGTTTTTACTGTAGGTTATCTGTAATATACTCGTTATTTATTGATTGTTTAAGGTTCCAGGTTTATATTTCAAGAATTACACAGCTTCATATTTCCGTAGCTTTATCTGAATTGTTTATATTTATTTAGTTTGCAGAGTTTATGGAATTCTGCAAATTGATAACTTAAATGATGGGAACATATGCAAAAAGAAAATCTGGATGTTATTAATCTTGAAAGTGTGATATTACCAAAACAATAATTTTGTTCTTGGAAGCCCAGTTTTCATTATCTACAATTTTTTGACATAGGTGTCATCTATGGGTTAATGATACTAAGCTTTTTTTAGGGGACTCTTTTTATAGTTTTAACTACTGCACATTATCCACTATATATTTATTTTGACATTTTGATGCTTTATTTGAAACATCACCAACAGACACTGCTTTTCATGCACATCATGATGTAATTATTGAATGAAAAAATTGTGTTCACATCAATTTTTTATCAGTTTTTTGTCTTTGTGTGTGAGCATGCATGGGAAATCAGTAAAATTTTGTAGTTTGATGGGTTATTAAGCTAACATAGGTACTTAAGCACCTTTTCTAACCTTCTGCAAAGCACAGGTTTGTTCCTAGATATTAAATGCATGGCTAATTAGTGGGGCCTCACAAAGCTTGCATGAACTAACATTTGGCTCTCTTTTGTTCCAGGATCTCTCTCTCTCAGGGACTCCTCCCACTGGGGGTTTTGCTCAACCCATGACCACCCCCACTCCGCGCAGACGACCTCTGAAACACGTATGATAATGCTTGTTAAGTGGGTCATGGCTGGGTAGCGATTTGTGTCCAGAATAGATCACGGTTGCCATTTGACCACATGGAAAAGCTCATTTTTATTGTGTAAATTCTGTCAAATCTAAATCTTTGTAGTCCTCTGTGGTTGGACTGTTGGTGCTAAATCTTTTTGTAATTTCTTCTCAGGCGCATTGAAGACAGCACTGCCTTCATGATACTACAAAAGAAGAAGTGATGCAGAGCAGGTGATTGACCAGCTGATCAACATATCTATCCAGTATGTGAGAAGGTTGAGCAGGATGTTGTGCTAACTGGACAACATATTGTTAAACAGTAGCTACAGGTGCCTGTGTTTTTGGAATTTTAAATTTGAAGAAAAAGAATCAACCACTTCAGACCAACAACATTGTTACTTAAGTCTAAACCAAAAGTACAAATCAGTGTGCAGTTGTATTAAGCAGCTAACATATGCAATCTTATCTTAGGAAGTGGCTGCAGCATTTCCCATTTATTTTTTGTACTTTTTTGTAGTTGAAACATCAACATATATTTTTTTTCTTTACAGGCCTTTTAAATAATCAGGGTTGCTATTTATTGTGTAACTTCTTGGATTATCTTTCTCAAAAGATGATACTAAAGAAATGTCTTCCATGCCACATTTTGTAGTGTATAGTGTTACCATAAAGCAGTTCAACTATTTTGACAACAGATGATTTCTACAGTGAAAAGTAATTGTGAGATCATTTGTTAATGGCTCATGTAAATTGTTTTGCAAGAATTCTTAAATTGGTTTTGGAACTTGTAATTTCAAGTATTAGACCAATTGATACTAACCAATAATAGCCTTTTTTTTTTTAGTCTTGTATGTGGAAGGTAAGGAAATGATTGCTACATTTCAAAAGTTGGTGCTATTTAGATTGACTATATGAAATTATGATTAAAATGTTCCCTTAGACAGACTGCCTAAGGAAATGTAATTATTTTGGGGTAGCAGAAATGTTCACCGTTAACAGGAGCATTCTCATAGCGGAAACATTTTAAAATTATTTTTGTGTCGAAGTAAATATACAATAATTATCATAGTTTATTCTTTGCTATGTGACTCCCAGTGAAACCATGGTGTCGTGATTGTCATATAGTATGCTTGTCCTAACATCCATTCCATATCTAAATTGTATTGACAATGATGTTGAAAGTCGTGCCTATTGTTTTGTCTTTAAAGTTACTTCACATTGATTACCAGATATTTTAAGTAGGTTTTTATATATCTATAATTTTTTTAGAAGTTTGGCATTTCTCATAAAGACATGGAAAGATGAGAATTCTGAAATTGAACTTCTTTGGAAATTCAAAGACCATTATTTTATGTATGGTCACTGAATTTGCAGATAGTAATTGCTTGAGCAGCAAAACAGTGAGGGTAGTTGCCTTTGTCTCCATTATTTGGTACATTTTTTCCAAGTTTTGGAAATCTGATCTTGTGTCCTAACTTGGTATGTTAGTAAACTTTTGTATCAGTTGTTTACACAGAATTATTCTAGTTGCTATGCAGTCTGGAATATTTAGCAATTTTCAACATATCACTCTCTGTCCATTTTACAAAATTTGTACCACAACAGATTATTAGTTTTTATTAATAAAATGTAAATAAAGTACAGTTGGTTAAAAAATGTTCAATAGTATTTTGTAGATTTTTTGGCTAACCCTAAGAGAGTTTGAGATTTCAACTGTGAACATGATTAATTAAGTTGTTTATTTCTAATAGTAATGATGAATATTTATCATGTGAATAGTTAGATTTCTCTTCAAAAGAACAATGACTTGAATTTACACTAGCAAAATAAGTGGAAAATGTAGAAGTGTTGAACAAATGTGACCTGCATAGCGAAACTTTATTTTTCAGGGTCTTGTATGTTGTATTTGTACCCGTTAGACGTTTAGTAAATAGTTAAAATTTTGTTGTACAAGCATCATTGTCAGAAAATGTTATTATTCTCTCTCTCTCTCTTTTATGATGTTGGACTGGACCATTAAAGGTTTAGTGTACCTGTTATTTCTTATGTGGTATGTTGTTTTATCCCCTCATTCTTGTAAATGTTAAAATCTTTTCCACATCATAAATGACTGTCGTTTTATATTTATATATAAAAGTATATATTTACGTATAAACTATGTAAAGCAATATGTCTCTCTGACCCAGTGTCGTTTTTCAGTCTTTGATTACACATAATTTATTCTTATTATCATGTATAATGCATTATCATTGAAAGAATGGATTTAGTTTTGAGTAATTGTATATTAGTAGACTAGATTGTACAGTTTTTTGTTTAAGTCCATTTAAATTTTCGTTTTTTTTATCCATTATAAAGTCTTGCTTAAGTTGTACAGCACTCAAGGTTAGCTCAGTATGCCCTGACAATATTCACAAGTGCCCATTCAGTGTCACTGAAGTACTTCATGTTTTTTTTTTTTTTTTTCTATATCCAGTTCACAGGTAAGCTGCAGAAGGTTCACTATTGCTTCATCACTGTCGGTCTCTCCATTACTTGTTACTAATATCTACAAAGTCCTTTATCTAATTGGCTATGACTTGGATGTTTTTCACTTACAGGGTTATTGTAGTGTGTTGAATATATTCTCAAGGATGATCAAGTAGGCTTGCTAACCAACAATAACGGACCAGTTTGTTTCAGCTGCCTCATAATTGTTTAGCATTATGTTTGCCTCCATTGGTTGTGTTTTGTTGACCATGCTCAAAATTAGATAGGAATTCTTTCAAAAATGTATTTTAGTGATTATTTATTGGCTGTTTGTAAAACTGTAATTTTTGAAAAGGCATTTAATTCTTTTGATTAACACTAGCAGTTGCGTAACATCTTGAAGGCTTATTGTTGATTTGAATTTGCATTACAATTTTTTTGTGACTAAAAAGATCTAAAGAGTATGAAAATGTAATTGTAGTATTTTATAAATGTATAAATTTAAAGAATGGAATAATATACACTTAACTTATCATCAAGCATGCAGTGCTCAAGATAATTGTTAATTTACCTTTTGAGTATTTTATAAATGTATAAATTTAAAGAATGGAATAATATACACTTAACTTATCATCAAGCATGCAGTGCTCAAGATAATTGTTAATTTACCTTTTAACCTTTTTTCTTATTCCTAGTAAGAAAGTTGCAAGCAAAAAACTTAAGTTTTGACAGGGATTCGACGACAAAAAAAAAAAAAAAAAAAAAAAAAAAATCAGATCATTGGGCTTGATAACCAGTTTTGAGTGCATTATTTGTGTCATTGTCACTTTTAATCCATAACAGTGTTCTGCTGCAACATTCACTTGCATCATTGGGGGTATGCATTATCCAAGTAAAAAAGTGACACTTTTTCTCGAACATCAATTTCATATAGAAATGTGACATTAAAAGCAGCAGTTTTTTTGGTGTCACTCAGAACACTTAGATATAATGCATACATAATGCCCATGTTTAAGGATATCTGTCTGCCAGAGCACTACTTGCATCCTCATTGTTATTAAGGTGTTCCTTATCTTGTCAGTGTGCATAGATAATGATTTTCTTAGGTATAACATCATTGTCATAGCATTATGCGGTAAAAGCTTCTAATTTTCTTATCCAAGAGACTGATTTCCTTATTGTGTTGTTCATGTTGCCAGTTCCATATTCATTTCCATTATTTTCTTTTTTCATCATTTTCATTGTTTTCTTTTTATTATTGCTACTCTTGCACCTTTTCATTAGCCTGTGATGTTGACATTACTATGTCTTTGAAATTTGATATATGATCGACTGCATTTTTGGGTCAAAAAAGGAATTAAATATGAGGAATTTATTTTCACAGGACTGTGTAATTTCCCTCTACTCAAATCATTTGCAATAAATTGTTCATTTCATAATCATGATTGTTACTTTTCTGTGTAGTATTACTTCTTTATATATCAATCTGTTCTGTCTCTTTGTACCTGTCTTGTAATTATGTGATGTGTCTTACATGTGTGTTGTACATAAAATTCAAAGTGGCGGCTATTTATATTTCACCGGTGGAAATTACCCCTTGCTCTTTAAGGAATTTATGTCCTGTGAAAGATCAATCAGTAGTATGTAGTGAATCTTGTCCAAGCTTTCTTGTTTCTACAACACAAGATTTCTTAAAATCAACTTCTGTTACTGTCTGAACATTCCAGTATTTCTCTTGATTACAGGCTGTACTTTGCATTGAATTTCTATATAAATAGTGTAGACTATAATTCATATACAGTCAGTCCCCGGTTATCGGCGATCTGGTTTTACGGTGCTTGTCTAGTGATGACGATAACCGGATTTTCGACACCGATTCCCGGTTATCATCACTGATAACCAGTTATCGGTGGTGCTGATCGCCGGTTATCAGCGTAACCAGTTATCGGCACTGATAACCAGCGATCAGTGCTATTATCGCCAATTTTCAGTTATCGTCATGCTGTCAGGAACAGAACCCCCCCCTCCCCCCCCAGTAACTGGGGACTGCCTGTATTGTCTTCCATAAATGGTACTGTTATTCGTTCAATCAGGAATGAACTATTTTTTCCGGAAACATAGTGAATAAAAAACTTTGGATTGATTTTGTTTATTTCTTCCTTCTTAACTCTTTGTTCCAAGTAATTTCTGTAATGTGTTTACCTTTTAGTGCCTGCTGCTGATAACTATCATTTAACTAATTTCTGTAATGTGTTTACCTTTTAGTGCCTGCTGCTGATAACTATCATTCGTAACCAGTGTAATAGGGAGGAAATATAAGGAAAAGAAGTGGAATTAAAATATTCAGGAAAGAAGAAAGAACATGATTACAGTGTATCAAGTCATGTTACATCTAAGATTAAAACAGTCTGAAATCATCAATAGATGCAGACCTGGAACTGGGTGGTGGTTTAAGCTTAATCTCCCCCCCCCCCAACAACATTTAACAAACTGTGTCAGGTTTATACATAAAAAAAAAAAGGCGGAAGCAAGTGTATTGATGGACTTCACACATGCACTCACAAAAAATGACAAACATTTAAGAGATTTGTATTTTTCCTAACATACAAAACACATCATCGTGTGATCAGGATATCCTTGGACGTGCGGACAGCAAAGAAAAAATTCGCTTTGAAGTGTACTCAGGACCTCACACAATCAATTGTGCAGTATCCAGAGTGGCACTGTGCCATATGTTCGGCAAAGGACAGGAAAGGTGTACCCAGTACTTTGCACCTCAATTGTGAATTAGCCAGAGTGGCACTGTGCCATACGTTCGCTGAAGGACAGGAAAGATCGGGCGAAGAGAGGTGGAACGAGGAGGGTAATTAAAATCATGTGGGTTTGTTTGAAAAAATACAAATTTGTTTGTTGCAATAAGGAAACAAACCCATAACATCCTATAATCGGGAGACAGAGAGAGAGGAGGGAAGACAATTTATCCAAAAACAATTACCATGAAATGATACATGAAAATTTCAAAAACAGCACATGCTGGCTCTTGCTTATGGACTTGCATGGACATCCAAGTGGTGTTATAGTGGTACTGGGCCAGCTCTACGTTTCCAATGGAGCTAGGTGGCCTCACTCCATTTACACCACATGCTGAAACTAAGCAGTGTGACGAAGCACAGGCTCAGCTCTATGTCTCCCAACGGAGCTAAGAGGCCACTTGCTGAGCAGCCACCACCAGACCCAAGGTGAAGGTGTCAAAGGATCTGTGCGTTACATCTTTCTAACAGAAAGATGTAAAGGCAGTCTGCCTCTTCCAAACCCCTGCGGCATAGTTTTTCTTAAAGGCCACTGTAGGACCAATACTGACGTCATGTGCCTTGATATTTGTCAGGGCAGGAGATACATTTCCTTTCGAGCTGTAGGCTTGTTTATCACCTCTCTCGGCCATAAGAAGATCGTTTTCTTATAAATCTCCTTAGTCCGCCCTGCACTAATGAACAGCCTATGTTTGGCTGGTCTGACAGAGGCTGTGCATTTCAGGTAGGTTTTCACAGCTCATACTGGGCATAGCAACATCTCTTCCCGTTCATTGCCCACAAATTCCTTAAGAGAAAGAATGGAGAAGCCATCAAACATTGGGTTATGTGACGACAGGTGTTGTGTTTTAAGTCTAGAAGAAATTTAAAAGCAAATTCCGTCAAACCACAAGTATGAAAGACATTACGTGAAAGTGCATGAATTTCTCCTACTCTCTTTACTAATGCCAAAGCTAGAAGGAACAGTTTTTAAAGTCAAGTCCCAGTCTGAAGCATTCTTGACAGGTTTGTAAGAAGACTTAGTCAAGGAAGCCAAACTTTGGTTATACTCCATTCAGGTGGTTTTAGAATTCTGGGGGAACAACTTTTCTCAAAATGTTTTGTCATATCTGAAATTTCCCAACACGACAATTCTATGCCTCTTGCTTAAAACATTTAAGAGAGGGTGGCTCTGTAGTCTTTCACTGCCAATACAGAGGTTTTTCTCATGTCTTGTAAAGAAAGCAATCAGCTACATCCTTCAAAGTTGTTTTAAGGGGATGTAAATTCCTTTTACTGCACCAATCCAGAAATACTTCCCACTTTCCTTAGAGTTTGACGGATGATTGTTTAACGGAGCTGGCAATGACTTCTGCAACTTTTCTTGAAAAACCTCTTTTCTGAGAAGATGCTCATTAGTCTCCAACCGTGAAGTTGGAGGGCAGCTACTGATTGACGTACTCGCCCGCTATGCTCGTTTCAGCAGATTTGGCATTATGGGGCAGACGTCTTGGAATGTCTACCAGGTGTAGAAGGTCCATGTACCACTCTGCTCAGGGGGCCACTTCGAAGCTACTAATGATAACCTCAGGCCTTAGGAAATGAAGCATCTGTTGATTACTCTTTGGATTTGGCTGGATGGCGGGAACACGCACACATCAAAGTTGTTCCACTGATGTTTGAATGCGTTCTGCATTATAGCTTTCTTATCTGGGGCTGAAGAGTGGTACAGGGGTAGCTTACACTTCTCTGATGTAGCAAACAGATCTAGTGTGGGGCCTACCCACAACTTGAACAGCGGTACAGGGGTAGTTTACACTTCTCTGATGTAGCAAACAGATCTAGTGTGGGGCCTACCCACGACTTGAACAGCGGTACAGGGGTAGCTTACACTTCTCTGATGTAGCAAACAGATCTAGTGTGGGGCCTACCCACGACTTGAACATTGGTACAGGGTAGCTTACACTTCTCTGATGTAGCAAACAGATCTAGTGTGGGGCCTACCCATGACTTGAACAGCGGTACAGGGGTAGCTTACACTTCTCTGATGTAGCAAACAGATCTAGTGTGGGGCCTACCCACGACTTGAACAGCGGTACAGGGGTAGCTTACACTTCTCTGATGTAGCAAACAGATCTAGTGTGGGGCCTACCCACGACTTGAACAGCGGTACAGGGGTAGCTTACACTTCTCTGATGTAGCAAACAGATCTAGTGTGGGGCCTACCCACAACTTGAACAGCGGTACAGGGGTAGCTTACACTTCTCTGATGTAGCAAACAGATCTAGTGTGGGGCCTACCCACAACTTGAACAGTGTCTGCTACTGATTGTTCCAAGGACCATTCTGTTCCCACTATCTGGTCCGACCCCCACCAATGGCCCAACACCTTGATGTGGTGGTAGGGCTTGTGTGTTGCAAGGATGAACTGGGCTATGGTAGTTGGGTAGTACCCTACCCTGGCAGGTCTAACCATGCTACATTGGTCAGTTCTGCGCATCCAGACTAAGCTCGGTCCACTTTCAAGCCTTCTCCATTTTCAATCCCTATCTTCTTCCCCTATCAAGAATGACCAATAGTTGATAACATTGGACCTAAATTGGATTACGGCTCTGACTGCTCCTCTGATTTGATGGAGGGTGAAGAGGACTGACATGTCTCTCCACCCGTAGTTACGAGTACCTGACATGCCCGAGCGAGGGGAAAGTCTTATGTCAAACATGGCTCCCAGAGCTGGGTCTGATCTCGACGGACTGATGACGCCTCAAGTTCTGGGAGCCATGTGTATAACCAGGTTGTAGCCTCTAGGGGTGGCCACTTACAGTCGCATAACACATCCCTCCGCTGTTGGGCTCCGTCTTATTAGGGAATATGGTGGGCGGAGGACTACCTGGCAGAAATAACATAGATATTCGTATCTATGGATCATACATTAACTCCTGTTGGCGACCCTAGATCGGACTTGGAAGTGGCTCAGGAAAGCTTAAATAAAGAAGTGAATAATTCTAGACCCATACCCATATCTAACATAATGACTATGGAACCATACTCTGTGCCACAAAAGGAAACTGTACCAGTAACAAATGAAAAAACTGAAAATATAAACAAAATTCGAAATAGACGACCTAAATATAGACCAGACCCTACATTGATACACTTCGATTCATTATTTGGATATGACAGTTGGCCAAGATACTTGGTTTTTAAAATAGAAACCGAACTGACCGCTGCTAAATTTGAAAATATTTTATTAACTCGGTACCCGACCAAAGAAATGACATTTAGATCTATAACAAGAAAAGAATGGATAGTTGAAGCTACCACAAAAATTCTGTTGGAAACTTATCAAAAGCTTGATAATATGAATGGAATAAAAGTCATGGTCCAAAGACATGACAAGTTAAACAGTATTGAGGGAACAGTAATGTTACCACCCAATAATGATAGTGATGGCCTACCAGATGAGACATTACTACTGAACTCATTGAAAATGAGATATCCCAATATTGTAAACGTAAAAGTATGTGAAATCCCAAATAAAAGGCATCATGGCAAAAAATTGAGAATAGCTAAAATTAAATTTGAAGGCCAGACCCTTCCACCTAATATTAAAATAGAAGGCCAGAGAAGAGAGGTATTACCCGATATACCAAAGCCTCTTCAATGTACAAACTGCTCTAAATATGTTCACACTAAAAACAAATGTAGAAACGATCCAGTTTGTGCATTCTGCGGCTCAGAAGATCACGAAACCACTTGGAACTGTGGAGCATCAAAATGTTGTAATTGTGGGCAAGACCACCATGCCAGATCAAAGATATGCCCATTCTACATATATAACACTGAACTAAAATTATTAATAAGCAGGTCTGGCATGTCAATTCCAGAAGGAAAACAAGAATTGAAATCAAGAGGTTTAATGGACCCTGCTAGAAATAAATCATATAGAGATGCTGTAGAAAAAGTATTACCCAAGAAAAATGTTAAAATACCTGAAAAAGCAAATGATAAAGAAATGACAAGGTCAACAGACATAGAAATTAACATAAAGTCTCTTAGAGAATCTAGTAACACAGTACTAATAAGCAACCCTTATGAAATACTAATGAAAGATGAAGAATTGCAATCAATAGACTCTGAAGAGGAAGAAAATCATGCTGACGAAACAAGAAAAAAACGAGGTAGAGAAATAATTTCTCCCCAAAAACTCAGGTTAACACCAATGATACCAAGAAGAAAAAATGCCCAAACTCAACAGGAAAACATCCACTAATTTAGATAACATTGATGAAATAAGTCCTTCACCAGTGTTTCCAAGTAAATTTCAAGACAAAATTCAATCCAATCCAAGGAAGGCAAAATGATAATTGTGAGTGTCAACAGTGTAGCCAAGAAGGTATAACACCACAAACTGAACCTCATCATGAACGATGTGGATGCCATAAGTGCTTTTGCAATATTGCAAAGAAACAAAACCCTTAAATAAGGAAAAATTGACAAACGTAATAAGGAATTTCTTAACTAGAAAAGATAATACCTCAAGTCAGCTAGAATTACATACCAAAGATTGTATGTGTATTGGACACTTGCTATATTATCGTGAGACTAAAATAGCAGTATTAGACAATTTCTTAGCCAGACAAGAAGAAATTAAATTATCTATTGATTCAGAAGTTTACACAGAAATGTCAAAAATCCAAAAAGAAAATTAAATCTAATTAAGAGAATAATTACCCATTGTTTAAAAATTATTGAAAAAATTAATAATCAACTATACAAAATCATTTAACTTTCATCCCATTCAATTGTACTATTATTCAATGGAACATAAACGGTTTGGAAACAAGAATGCACTTGGGTGAAATACAAAGACTCCTAAAACAACATGAACCAATATGCATATGTTTACAACATGTTAATGATCCAGTTCCATCAATATGTAATTACTTTCTAGCCTCCTCTGTTTCAGGAGAAGGCAAGTTAGGAACAACAATATATGTTCATAATCGCGTAACGTATGATAAAATTACAGTTAATAGTAATTCATTTCAAATTTCTTCAATTCACCTGCATCTAACAAACAAATCTAGCTTTTTAGTCTGCAATCTTTATAATCAACCTAATGAAAATTATGATATGGCTGATTTATCAAACATTTTATCACAGTTCAATGAACCTATTTTAGTTTTAGGTGATTTTAATGCTCACCACCCTTTATGGGATGCCAGTATCATAGATGCAGATAGAGCAGGTAAAGACATAGAAAATCTAATACTTAATTGCAACTATCGTTGTTTAAATGAAAATGAAACCCCAACATACTTTTCAAAAACTCATGGGACCCTATCATCTGTAGACCTGTCTATTTGTTCCACCTCATTAGTAGACAGATTGGAGTGGAATACTCTAGATGATCTTTATACCAGTGATCACTACCCAATTGTAATCACATGTCTTGAAGATAATCATCAACAATTTATACCAAAATTTAATTTTAAAAAAGCTGACTGGGAAAAGTATAATTTAGTTACCAAAAATGTTTCCCCTTTCCAAAGTAACAATGATCACAACGAAATTAATTCATATTTTACAGATTTTGTAATTAGTTCTGGACACAAATCAATACCAATGACTACTTATAAACCAAAAATAAATCCTGTTCCATGATGGTCTACAGAACTTTCAGAAATTATCAAACTGAAGCACAAAATAAGTAGACGATTAGACAGACTAAACCAAAGATATAACAAATTATATAAAAGTAACAGATATACATTGAAAGTCTTAGTATTAATAGCATTGAAATTGATTATATCAAACCTTTATTGAATAAAATATCTGCTCAATTCAGAAAAAGTTATTAGTAATAGGAAGTCATCTTGGGACAATTACGTTTCCAATTTCTCAAATGACACTGTTAAACAAATGTGGGATAGATTTTGAAAAATTAATGGCAAATATAGTTGATCACCTAGATCCCCAATCTTACATAATGGAGAAAGAGTTCATGATTTAAAAAGAAATATCAAATATAATAGGTCATACCTAGAATCAATAAGTAATAGCTTGAATTTAGACGAACATTTTCGAAATAGAAAAAGGAATGAAGAAAAAATTATAATTAATTTTGAAACAAGTCAACAACTATACTACAATGTCCCATTTACATTAGAAGAATTTGATGCTGCATTAAAATCTTGTAGTAACTCTGCCCCAGGAAAAGATAATATCTCTTTTGAACTTCTTATACATCTTAACATTAAAGCCAAAGAATACTTATTGAAATTTTATAATCACCTGTGGAAAAAGAAACTACTTCCCAAAGCATGGAAACATGCTATAGTAATTCCTATACCCAAACCTGGCAAAGATCCAACATCAGTAAATAATTATAGACCTATATCACTAACTAGTTGTCTTTGTAAACTCATGGAAAAAATGGTAAATAATAGACTCATATGGTATTTAGAGAAAAATAAAGTTCTAGCAGCCACTCAGTCTGGAAGTAGGAAAAATCATTCAACTTTAAACTCATTAACATCACTAGAAGATCAAATCAAAAAAGGATTTGTACAAAAGAAAATCACTGTTGCAGTCTTATTTGACATTCAAAAAGCTTATGATACAACATGGAGACATTTAATTATAAAAACTCTACATGACATAAATCTAAGGGGTGAACTCCCAATTTTCATACGAAATTTCTTAACAGAAAGAACATTTCAAACTAGAATTGAAACAGTATTATCGGAAACATTTGAAATAAAAGAAGGTATCCCTCAAGGAAGCGTACTAAGCAGCACATTATTTACACTAGCCATCAATAATATAGTTAAAACACTTCCAAAAGATGTAAACAACAGCTTATATGTTGATGATTTTGCCATTTTTTACATTTCAAGCAACTTGCGCCACATGCAAAGAATCTTAAATATCTCCATAAATAAAATTGAACAATGGGCATTATCTGTTGGACTTAAATTTTCTGATGAAAAAACGCAAGCAATAGCATTTTACAGGGATAAACGTTGGCTCAGAAACGAAGATATAGTTCTTACCATGAATAACACTCCCATCCAATTTTATCCAGAAGTCAAACTCTTAGGCCTATATTTTGACAATCATTTGAACTTGAAGGCCCATGTAAGACATACCAAAGCAAAGGCCTTAAAATCTGTTAATATATTAAAAAAATTAGCTCACACTTCATGGGGTGCTGACAGAGATATTTTATTGAAACTTTATAAGGCTACAGTTCTACCAATATTAGAATATGGCAGTCCAATTTATAGTTCTGCTAGTGAGACTATTCTCAAAATGCTAGATCCAGTACATCACCTTGGGATTCGGTTAGCCACCGGAGCATTCAAATCATCACCAGTCCAATCCTTGATTGTAGGAAGTGGAGAAATGCCACTATCTTATAAATTCAAAATAACAACGATGTGCAGAGGTTTAAAAATTATAAATAGTCCAGCAAAACCAAAGATTTATTTAAAAAACCACATTGTTTCTGGAATACAAAAATTACCCCATCCTTCCCTATTAGAGCTAATAGATTATTTATTAACAATGATCTTTATAATATTAGATTTTACAATTTTAACAAAATAATGCCTCCATGGATGATAAGTGCTCCCCAGATATGTAACAAACTATGTACAATACCAGTTAATAAATTCAAAAATCATAACATTGAAACTGTATGCTCTTGAACATAACAAATTATGATTATTCTGCCGTTTTGGGGCCATATTTCACAGTAATAATCATGCCAGGAAATAATTTTATGAATATATTTGAAAAATACTGATGAACCCCGTAAGCCGGAAAGTAAACCGGGGACTGCCTGTATGTACAATACCAGTTAATAAATTGAATAACCCACTTGCTATGAAACTGTATGCTCTGGAACATATCAAGGTACACAGTAATAATCATTTATATACTGATGGTTCCAAAGATGATATGGGAGTTGGACTCGCTGTTTACGGAAACAATATAAAGGCCAAGCCTCTTTACATAACAAAGCATCAGTGTTCACTGCTGAATTACTAGCAATAAAAACAGCATTAACAACTATATATGAAAACCAGTTTAATGAAGTAACCATCTTTAGCGATTCACTAAGTTCAATAAATGCAATAAACTCTTATACTCCAAAAAATCAAATTGTAAATGAAATTAGACATACATTACATGAAATGAAAATGCAAATGATATCTGTTACTCTATGTTGGATACCATCTCACATAGGATTAGAAGGCAATGAAAAAAGCTGACACCTATGCAAAAGAGGCTAGAACACTCCCAATATCAGCAGAATTATTACCATTAGAAGATTATACTAGATACAGTAAAGCGGTGATTAAGAAGAAATGGCAAAATAACTGGAGGGGAAAGCAGTCTTAACAATAAATTAAGAGAAATAAAAGAAACTGTAGACCCGTGGCCATCATCCTATCAGAATTGCCGCAGGTTTTCAGTAATGTTGACACAGCTAAGAATTGGTCACACTAAACTGACACATGGTTACCTGATGAGTAACCCCCATGCCCCTATACCTATGTGCAAAATATGTAATATATACAAATAACAGTAAAGCATATTTTAAAGGTATGTCCAAAATATAGAATCCAAAGAGACATTTTATTTAGAAGATATTCCTTTACAGATATACTGTCAGAAAATGACAAATTTTCACTTTTTAATATTTTAAAATTCCTTAAATTTAATCATTTATACGATAAAATATAAGATTCATAGAATAATTTATATATTCCTAATTAACTTAATTAGTTCTTAGATTAACATATGTCGCTAGGTTTAATTAAATTATTAGAGTTTAAATAGCTTGTCTAATCGTTCGGGCCAGCCCTAGGAGAGTTAATATTAACTCAGTGGTCTGGTTAAACAAACGTAAAAAAAAAAAAAAAAAAAAATCTGGTCCAACATGCTCAGGGCATCCGCCACGTTTCTCTTACCTGGAATGTATCTGGCGGTCAGCATCAGTCCCTTGACTTTTGAAATTTTGTGCATCTGAGCTGCTAGATGATTCTGGACATGGGGAATCGTCCCCCCATTTTTTCAAGCATGCAACAACTCTGATGTTGTCGCTCATAATGAGTTGTCTTGCCTTGAAGGTACACTTGGAAGTATTGCAGAGCCAACCCGGCTGCTTTCATTTCCAGGACAATGATGTGTTCCTGACATTTCTTTCTGCTCTATTTCCTGAAGCACACTTTTCATTTAGGTGGGCACTCCACGCTTTTTGGGATGCGCCTGAGAACACTAGCATCTCTAGAGCTAACTGGCCTACTGCAGTCCCTGCAAATGATTTTGTGGATCTCTCCACCACTGCAAATCCTGTTTGTTTCTCTTTGTAACAGCAGTCAGGTCTCTTGAACTTCTCTGATTTTTCTCCTTTTCCTTTAGATTCCATTACAAGGAACATATGTGGGCTCTGTCCCTTGGAACCAGCTTCTCCAAAGAGACTAGATATCCTATTAGGATTTGCCATTTCTTTATTGGTTGTAGTGGACTGGAGAGGAACATGTTCAAAATCATCAGGAATTTGTCTATTCTCTCCTGTGATGGAAAGGCCTTCGACTTCTGAGTGTTTTATCATACCCAAGTACCCTTTGTTCTGACGACACTGATAAACTTAAAGAATTACTTGACAGTGCCAAGGAACCTACATTAATAGTAGGTGATTTTAATGCTCACAACCCGATATTGGACTATAATTGTACAAACTCAAATAGAGCAGTGAGTAAAATAAAAGAATTCATAGATTCAAACGACGTGCTGTATAAATGACAACGAAATCAGCACATATTTTTCAAAAACACGGAACGTTTTCTCAGGAGACTTAACTCTATGTACAACAAGCATAGTAGACAGACTGGATTGGAATACAGTTGATGACTTGCATACCAGTGATCATTTCTCAGTATTAATTTCATTATTACAAAATAATCCCGCTAAGCATGTCACCCAGTATAACATTTATAAAGCAGATTGGGAGCGATATGAATTCCACTCTAGGAATATCCCACCATTTGAGTATACAGTATACAGGATCATAATGAAACAAATAGGTTTCTTATTGATTTCATTAAAAATGCTGCTGGTAAAGCAATACCAAAATCAAAATCTCATCCATTAAAACACAAAGTTCCATGGTGGTCTGAAAAACTAACAGAATTAACAGAAATAAAACACCAGACTGGAAGACAATTAGATAATTTAAATAGAAAGTTCAGTAAAATAAATAAAACATTACTGATATTAGAAGAAAATTTACAAAAACTAACCATAAAGGAATACCTCGATCTTACACGATTTGAGTTGCGCGAATTCACAGACGCGAACTTTTCATTGGAACCTAACTAACTGTCATACGTGGATTTTTTACAGACGCGATGTTTGTGAATCCTTGAGAGAGGTGAGAGAGATAAGGGTTGTCCTTAAGAGAATAGAATTATCAATTATTATGGAGACAGAGAAAATAACAGGAGAGAGAGAGAGAGGAGATTGTCCTTACTTGAAATATCAAATTAGATTATTTATGAATTATTATGGAGACAGAGAATAACATGGGAGAGAAGTTATTCTTACGTTAGATATCAAAAGATGGAAATTCATGATTTATAAGGGAAACAGGAAAAAGAAAGAAAGTGTGATAGTACCAGAAATCCTTTGACACGCTGTGGGCAATAATTGACATGTTTGACAGCTTTACCCTAGCCCTCTCTTCAAAGGTTTTACAAAAGATTGGGAAATGATATTTGGGGTAGATTACAGTTTCGTATGCTGGGCCGCCTAACTCATTCTGCCGTGCCGAGATCCCTCCGCCAAGGTAAGTAGTTCCACCCAAACAGCTGACGACCAACGACCCAAAATGCCCCGCGACCTTCCTCAGTCTCTTCCGGGTTCAAGAGTTGCTAACATGGCTACTTTTGTGTCTTCCGTGTCGTATCCAACCCACGTGGAATTTGCGGCTAAGAATCCAGTGACCCTTATGGATTTAGGCGTTTTGTGTCACGAAGAGTGTTCATTGCTGGTTTACCTAATGAAAAGTGGCCTACTTGGCGATTACAGCGGGACTTCTTGTGGTAATTATTGTACACTGGTGACACTAGCGTAACTGTTTTCATGCTTGGTCATCACTGTGTACCATTAGTTACAGTCGCACCACAGGCGAGTGTAGTTCCCCTCTTGCAGTTCCTCTGTTGATGTGTAAGTTTACGTGTGTTTATTTTGTTCTGTTATGTTTGTCATAAGTTGTTTATGTTGTATGTGTTGTATGACTAACGCTAGATGTTTTGTCTGTTTATGTTATAGATCTGAGAGCCGGTATTTTGTTGAATAAAGCTTGTAGTTTGCTTCCCAAGTGTTTCAGTCTTATAACAAAATACCGGCTCTCAGATCTATAACATAAACAGACAAAACATCTAGCGTTAGTCATACAACACATACAACATAAACAACTTATGACAAACATAACAGAACAAAATAAACACACGTAAACTTACACATCAACAGAGGAACTGCAAGAGGGGAACTACACTGCCTGTGGTGCGACTGTAACTAATGGTACACAGTGATACCAAGCATGAAAACAGTTACGCTAGTGTCGCCAGTGTACAATAATTACCACATTCTCCCCTCCTAGAAAAATTCAACATTAACAAAATGGATACCATGTCAAAAATATCAGATTAGTCCCATCCATAACGATTGGGGGCTTTGACACGCGAAAGTCGACCTCCTTAACTCAGTGGGCTCAGTGAATGAATGAGAGTCATGATTAGTATGAGGCTGTACATCTTGCGTTGTGGGTGAACCCGGAGTCTCTATATTTCCTGGTGCCTCATCCGGGTGCGCAAGAGTCGTCGGACTCTCAGGACTTGGAGCTAAGTCACGGATAGACACAGTTGACTCACGCCCGTCTGGATATTTGACACTTGCGTACATTGGGTTCACATCAACAAGTTCTACCTGATCAGTTAATGGTTCGTGTTTGCTAGACCTAACATGCCGCCCAATAATAACACTTGCCCAGGGTCAAAAGCCATGTTGGTAATCCATTTCCGAAACTAGAACGTCGTTGGAACCTGAAGAAACGCTCATGTGGAGTCTCATTGGTTGCAGTGCATAACAGTGATCTTATTGAAAGCAAAACCTCAGGAAGCACCATCTCCCAGTGTTGGTTCTTCAAACCATGAGATTCAATTGTTAAACAAACAGCCTTCCAAATAATTCCGTTGTACCTCTCAACCTGACCATTACCTATTGGGTGATAAGGTGTTGTTTTACTTGTTGCAACTCCCTTCTGAGAAAGGTACATCTTCAGTTCTTGAGAAATGAAAGAAGAACCTTGATCTGAATGGATGAAACTTGGCATTCCACAAAGACTGAAGATAGACTCAAGACATTTGATTACTGTTTTTGAATTCATATTTGAACAAGGAAATGCAAAAGGAAAACGCAAGTATTCATCAACAACTGTAAGTATGTACTTATTGTTTGTGGTGGAAGGCAAAGGTCCTTTGAAATCAATACTGAGGCGTTCCATCAGCTGTGTGGCTTTAATGAGGACCCCTTGTGCTGAACGATGGAATTGTGGTTTTGCTGTGCACAGACTTTACAAGAAGCACACACCTTTTTCACATCATCTGTTGAGAAAAGGAGGTTTTAGATCGCACAAAATGCAAAAGCCGAGTTACCCCAGGGTGACAAAGATTCTCATGAATGTCTGTAAGCTTCAACATTGGGAAAACAGAACAGCAGTATGCACGAGACAAGGTATCCGGCACAACATTCTGTTTCCCGGGACGATATTGTATCGTATAACTGATGATGCCAGCTCAAGCCTCCACTCTTGTATCTTGTTATTCTTTATCTTGGTTCTTTTTCTGTTATCTAACATGAACATCACAGAGCGCTGATCAGTAATCAGAGTAAAATGTCTTCTGGCTAAGAAATTACTCCACTTGCGAACCGCTTCAACAATAGCTGTAGCCTCTTTTTCTACAGCAGGATAATGCAACTCACTTCCTGAAGCGTTCTTGACATGAAGGCTACTGGCCTGCCACCCTGGTTCCTGCTGAGATAGCGACCTCTGAAGCATCACACTCCACAACAAAAGGAAGGCTCTCATCCACAGACCTTAGAGAAGCACCTGTAAGCTGCTTTTTCAAAGTGTTAAAGGCAGCTAGTGCTGATTCACTCAATGGAAAAGTTTTTGTGTTTATCAAGGGTTGGATTTTTATCGGAGAAGCCAGGAATCCATTTAGCATAATATGCAAACAACCCTTGAACTCTTGCAAAGACCCTATATTTGTGGGAGGTGGTAATTCCTGGAGAGGACGTAATCTGTCAGGTCAGGCCTTATGACATTATTACCAACACAATACCCAAGAACATTGATCGTAGGCACAGACATAACTGATTTAGATTCATTGAGGGTAAGCTTCCGTTTCTGAATAACCTCCAAAAATTTCTTAACATTGCTATCATGTTCCTCCTGAGTTGATCCAGCAACAGTAATATTATCTAGATATGGGAAAGTGTCTTTAAGACCCTCATCTTCAACTAACTTATCCATAGCTCTCTGAAATACTGCTACTCCATTAGTGACACCAAATGGAACTCTGCAAAACTGATATAATTTCCCTGCACCCTCAAAAGCAGTGTACTTCCTCTCACTCTCTTTAATGCTAATTTGGTGGTATGCACTCTTCAAGTCAAATGTGGAAAACACCTTGTACTTTGCAAGACTGTGCACCATGTCCTCTATCCTTGGAAGGGGATATGCATCTAGTTGTGTGTACTGGTTGATGGTTTGAGAATAATCAATACAAAGTCTCTTTTTGTGCCTGTCAAGCGGATCTTTTACAACTACGACCTGTGCTCTCCATGGGGATATGCTTGGTTCAATGATACCTTCAGATAACAAGCGTGATAACTGGTCACTTATAAACAACTGATCATCTTCACTATAGCGTCTGGATTTAACTGCAATTGGTTTACACTGTTGGGGCAAGTTCGGAAACAGTGAAGGCTCCTCAATATCAGCTGTTGCCAAGGCACAGTTACTAGTTACCCTTAAACTTGGTTTATTTCCCCCATACTGAAAAGTTACACTCTTGTGCTGCTTTTGAAAATCATGACCCAAGATCACATCACAACATATATCCTTTAAAACCCCTAGCTGAACACATGGATAATTCTGATTGACATGACCCAAGTCTACTGTAACATACCCAGGGGAGCTAGTATTCAAAGATGCTGATGCCATTGAAATCTCCTTGCTTGCAGGAACTACTATCAGCTTTAGTTTCTGTGCCACTTTCTCACTTATGAAACTATCCGAACTGCAAGAGTCAATTAATGCTTTCAGTGAATGACCATTGACAGTGATGTCTGTAGCTGCATGTGAAAGGTTCTTTGGAAAAGTGGCAGCAAGTGTGAGCAGAGTGGGGTTATACAGTGTAGCAGTAGTGCTGTCAGAAGTCTTAGCCTTGGATCTACAGACTTTGGCAAAATGACCTGTCTTACCACAGTTGTTGCATGTAACAGCACGTGCAGGACAACTACCCTACCTGTAATGTGGAATGTATTACCACAAAAATAGCGTTTCTTCTTTGACGAATGTGCAGCAGCGACAGTCGAGTCCACAGGTGATCTTCTTTCCGCCTCTTCTTTCGTTGACTGCAGTTGTTGGTCATCACAAGGCTGTCCTTGCTGTCCTGGAACTAAAGCACCTGCATGAGGAACAGGCAAGTAAGACGTGTAGGAATCAGCATTACGCTGGGCAAGATCCAACGACGGGCCTGACTGTACCCCGCCTCCAGATCCAGGACTTGTTTTTCAGCAGGCGCTGACGAATAAATGCTGAGGCAATACCGTTAATAAACGCATCACGTACCATCTCCTCCCGGTATTGTTCAGCTGTGACTGCCTTAAAGTTACAATCCTTGCTTAGTTATGTAACTCTATCAGAAATTCATCAAAGGGATTCACCTGACTGCTGTCGTCGGGTTGCCAAAACATGCCTTGCAAAAATCTCGTTCGGTAACTTGACGTAAACACTCTAGTTTTTGCAACGCACCTTCATATGTAATACAGTCTTCAATAAGTTCGTACACACTCGGGGATACACAGTTCACTAGAGCCCTCAGCTTGTTGGGTCGGCCTCTCCACTCTCCTCTATGAAGTTTTGAAAGGTTGGTGGCAGTGTTTCACTCCTTGGCGCCGTAGGAGAGCTGGGATCTGTGTCCAGTCGACATGGCTTAAGCAGCTTAGCCATGATGAGTATTTTGTTGAATAAAGCTTGTAGTTTGCTACCAAGTGTTTCAGTCTTATAACACTTGTGGCAAGTGTGACGAAGGCAGTGTCGTCCCTTGCCCCTTTAAAGCTTTCCTCGAATTAATTAAACGTGCATATCCCTTAAATAGAGCTGTTTCAACACCCGCCAAAATGCGGTCTAATGTCACCGATTCTGACTTCGAATGAGGTACGTGCTATTTTGAAAAGTTATAGATTTACTAATTCCACGGCCCTTCTGGGGGGGTCCGGGGGGGGGCCAAGTGATAGTGCAGAATGAGCATGGATGCAGACATTCCCAATCACATACAAATTACTGCGAGCTTGGAGGCAGATGTCTCCCTCGCGCAACCCCCTCTCGTGCCCTCCTCTACACCGAAACCTGCAGCACTCCTCCACACCAGTGCCCGCTCCCCGTGCGATGCCCCTCCTGACGGACCAACCAAGGGCGGCCCTCAGCATAAAGCTGCCGGCATTCACCCATCAGAACCCAGCGTCCTGGCTCCACAGGGTCGAGTGGCAATTCAGGGTGGCAGGCCTGACCGACTAAGTGTTGAAGGTGGACATCGCCATCAACGCCCTACTGGAGGAGATATACAAGAAGGTCGCCCCGTGGGTGACGTCAGCAACGAGCCCTGCCACATTCCAGGAATTAAAGGCCACTCTCGTTGGAGCAGCCTGCACCCTTGATCTCGCCATCAACCCCCGACAAGACACAAACCTCTTGGAAACGTGGCAAGCCCTCCAGAACCACCTCCTCCTCCCGGAGACTGACAGCAGCGGCAGGCACAAAGAGATTAGCCTGTCGAGGGAGATCCTCCTGCGGTATCTGCTCCCAGAGGTCCGTAGGCAGATCACGGAGCCATAAACCCTGCCCGGTCGAGGACCTGATAAGGGTGGCGCCGCGGCGAAGCGGGCGTCTACGCCACGCCTGCACACCCCATCAACTGCCTCCAGCCGGAGGACCCCACCACAGAGTGCATCAACGTCGTCGACAGGTGATGGCCACCCCACCACCAAAGAAGGAAAGGCCAGGGCTTTGCTACTACCACCAGAGATTTGGTAAAGCTACCTGGAAATTTGAAGCCCCCTGCCTTTTTGCCCAGGGGAGGCAGCCGCCACCCTCACAGGCCGCCATGGCAGCAGCATCCAAAACATCCAGGAGCCCCGCACCAGTAGGCTTCTACGTCCGCGACACTATCTCCGGCAGGATGGTACTGATCAACACTGGGGACATGTGGTCAGTGTTCCCGCCTTCCAGAAAGGACCGCAGGCGCCTGCTGGACCTGGCTGCCTCCCTGACATCTGCCAGCGGGTCCCCCATCCTCTCCTATAGCACCAGGCTCCTGTCGGTCTCCATCCTGGGCCGGAGATACAAGTGTAACTTCATCGTTGCAGACATTAGGACCCCACTCCTGGGTGCGGACTTCCTCCCCCACTTCGGACTGGCAGTCGACGTCAGCCGCAAGTGCCTGCTGGACACCGAGTCCTGCCAGTCCCTGCCCCTGTTGCCGGGTCCTAGAGTGCCCACAATCTGTTCCGTCGCTCCTCACTAGTATGCCTCCCTCTTGAAGGAATTCCCGGAGGTATTCAAACCCGAGCTTCATCAGGTGCCCGGGGCCCCTGCCAAACACTGGATATATCATCACATCAAGACACGGGTCCCCGATGCACGCAAAGTTCTGGAGGGTTCCCCCACAGCGCCTTCAGGAGGCCAAGAAGACCTTTGCCGAGATGGAGCATATGGGCATATGCAGGAAGGCCTCCAGCCCATGGGCCTTCGCTCTTCACATGATGCAGAAAACTGTCTCACTAGAAGGGACTGCTTTACACTCTGGAAACTTCGAGTGAAAAAGGTCAGCATTTACTAAGTTAACTGAGCTACCAGAATCAATGAAAAGAATCCTTTGAAAGATTTTTGCGGAATATCTTCACTCCCTAATGAATGTGTTACACATGTCTCAGACTGTGTCTTAGGTGTCTCACAAGTTTTTTTCCTGTGTATATCTGGAACAAAGCAACCTGACTCACCTATTGTACTCCCCTGAATTCCCGTAAGAATGTTGATGTTATGTTGCATGCAAGAAGGGTGTCCTAGCAAAACCATTTCACCTAAGGCTAATCCTTCTATGACCAAAAATGATTCTACTATTGTCTTTCCACCGATACAAAGCGTAAGAAATGACGAACCTAAAATATTCAGTTTCCTCGCTTGTACGTCACACACTGTCTCACTAGAAGGGACTACTTTACACTCTGGAAACTTCGAGTGAAAAAGGCCAGCATTTACTAAGTTAACTGAGCTACCAGAATCAATGAAAATAGAAATTTCACTGCCATTAGAAAATCCACGTACAATCGGCCTAGGTTCTAGTGACTCTAAGACCTGATTGCTCATTATCCTGTGTCCGTCTTCGAACTTATCTTGTGAAAATTCTGCTGTTCCTTTGTGTATCTAGAACTTGCATCATGTGGAATTCTCCTGTCATATCTAGAAAAACCTCCCCGTGACTTCCCTGAATATTCTCTTTTCTTTGTGGCTGGGCAAAATCTCCATCCATGATCTGAAGATTTGCAAACTGAACAATATCTCACTCTGCAATCTGATTTACTATGTCCTAGTTTATCACAATTAAAACAACGTATCGTTGTGACTGATCTCTCTGGAATTTTCTTCGATTCTACTCGTGCACATGTCTTCGCTGTTGCATCATTTCCCGAATGCGAGGGATTAGCATTGTTCTGTGGTTTCGAAACTGCAGCAGACATCTTTGCACCTCCCTGTACAAAACTACTGTCTAGCGTCGGACATTTTGATAGATTTTTATTAATCTGTGCAAACAAAAAGGATTTGTCTGTATCCAGATCAATTCTTTTGTCAAAACTATCTACAATTACATCTGGGACCGACGTTAAAAGGCAAGCAAAGTGTAACAATCTTTCAAAATTATCTAAGGAGATATTATTTCCAGTTACCCATGGAGAACCTGTTATAGATTTCTTTAACTCCCCTACTGCATCAAATAAATTCGCACTGTATGTGACCAGTGAATCGTTACCCTTCTTTATTTTGAGAAACGCTCGCAAATTCCGAACTGCACACTCACGTTGAACTCCGCCATAAGTAGCTCGTAGAAATATCTGCAGTTCTTCCAAGTTTTACACCTTCTGAACCCGAAACTGCGTACCCGTTTCCCAATATCTCCTTTGTCCAATTCCAGAAATGTCTTTGCTTCTGTTAAAGCTTCAGCGCCATTCGTAATTTTCTTGGAATTCAGATAATTGTTCACTGACTCAATGAAAGTTTCTATATTTTGGGTTGGCTTCCCGTCAACTAACCCTTTAAAATTAGTAATTCCCTCGCTTAACGCTCGTCACTTTATGCACCACAACTGATTGGGATGTGCTTGCTGCATCGTCCGGCATTTTGAGTGATTATACGCCCTGAGCGTAACAACAAAAAAAGAAACCAAAAAGAACACTAGAGAAAGGCAAAAGTTACCCTCTAAAAAGAAGAACAGAAAACGGAGTTCTGCGCAACTTACGAGAATGGGGTACTCACCAATTTGAAAGAAAACGGAGCACTTATCACTCGTGACTTGCTAACAGAAACCAGAGCTATGTGCAACCTGTGACATCACCATCTCGAAGACGAAGCAGAGGAACACAAGCGTGATTTTTGTTGAATCACCACTTTGCTTAATTAACTCACAATCGCCACTAATCACACTTATTTGGGTATTTTGTTAACCCCAAAATTGCTCTAGAGATCACCCAGATCTATTTCACAACTCCCCACTCCCAATACTCGAATAGAGACGGAAAAAAATTCCCCGTATTACACACGTAACTCGACCCACTCAGTCATTCAACACTGACTCGTCGCTTCTGCCCCGAGGCTAGTCTGTGTCTTGGGCATCAACGTTACCAATTAGTCTATTAGTAATCTCCCTCTTTCGCTAACCCCAATTAAGACCATTTAACTTTTAAAACGCTTGCCACCATTAAAGACATGGGACACCGCTGCCACCATTAAAATCTGTTACAGGGAACAGAATCAACCCTTTTTTTTGAAGTGTACGTAGCGTGATCTTAGCGATCTACTTCAGGAAAAAGACGTATGAAGGTTCAACCCATGATTCCCCTCGCATTTTTCCTCTCTCTCTCTCTCTCTCTCTCATCGTTTATCGAAGCTCATCCACCCGACCTCTCTCATTCTCACAAGTAATTAAATGGACTATTTAAAGAAACACAGTCGTTCCTACAAAAATAGGTTTATTATTCAAATAACCCAACAAGAAATGAATAAAACAAAGTAAAGATTAAAATGCATAATAAATGAATTATCGAGTCAGATAACTAAACTCTAAACTGCAAAGCACTTCTGATTAAAGAAGTCTCATTATGGCTAATAGCCTGGAAATACCCAAAATCACATACTCCCAAATCAATAACCAAACGTCATGTCCAAAAAAAAACAGTCTACCACAAGTCCACAAACATCTGTCGAAAGAATTAAACATGATAGAAAACTCCCAAAAATATATGAAATACAAAACACAATAATGGAAAGTGTAAAATGCATAGCCAAGATATGGCAAACGTAACACAACAAAATAATAATATAAAAAGAGGTATGAATATTCATATTAAATTTCCCACACCAGTTCACAAGTTCATAATGATCAGAAAGTCATGGTAAAAATCACAAGTTCAATTTTCTCCCATAAAAACAGAGATTTGAAACTCTACCTTATCTGCCGATTTTCAAAGCCTGGAACCACTCCAAAGCTATGACTGGACAACTGCAGTTCTGTCACGTTAATGAACGATCAAACTCACTTTTAGGGCAGATTTTGGCATAATCTAGATCAAAGTAACGCACGTACTCACAAATATACATAACGCTTCGGAGATCACCTGATCTCCAATATTGCTGAGCTTCTCGCGCAAAGAGCTGAGGAAGCAAAATATGCACTGTTTCAGCAATCTTGCATCAAACCTCTCGCCCTAGTTCGCTCTTACACCGAATCTTCCACGATAACATCTTAAAGCATTGAAGCTATGAAATGCATATATGTGTCCTTTAAATATATCATCACATCAAGACACGGGTCCCCGATGCACGCAAAGTTCTGGAGGGTTCCCCCACAGCGCCTTCAGGAGGCCAAGAAGACCTTTGCCGAGATGGAGCATATGGGCATATGCAGGAAGGCCTCCAGCCCATGGGCCTTCCCTCATCACATGGTGCAGAAAACGGACGGCTCTTGGAGACCCTGTGGCAACTACAGGCGGCTCAACCTCACTATGAACCCGACCACTACCCTCTACCAATCATGCAAGACCTAACGGCCTCCTTCCACGGGGCCAAAATATTCTCAAAACTAGATCTTTTAAAATCATATTTCCAGGTACCAGTAGCTCCAGAAGGCATCCCCAAAACCGCCATCATCACGCCCTTCGGGTCCTACATCTTCGCCTTCTCCACCTTCGGCCTGAGGAACACAGGGGCGACCTTTCAGAGACTGATGGACAGCATCCTGGGGGACCTGAACTTCTGCGTCTGCTACGTCGATGATTTCCTAATTTTTTCCAGGTCCCACAAGGAACACCTTCGGCACATCTGGAAGGTCCTGCAGCGCGTGCAGGAGAATGGCCTCGTCGTCAGGTTCAGCAAGTGCACCTTCGGCGTCGATAAGGTGGAATTCCTGGGCCATGAGATATCCCCAGGAGGCGTCCGCCCAGTTGCATCGAACGTCGAGGCCATCGTCAGTTCCCCACCCCTACCTCCATCAAGGCTGTACAAGAATTCCTCGGGAAGTTCAATTACTACAGGAGGTTCAACCAGGGGATCACACAAACCATGGTCCCCCCTAACGGAGATCCTCAAGGGCCATCCGAAGGCCTTAGTGTGGGGCCCTGATCAGCAGAGGGCCTTCTCCCTGACAAAGGCTGCCCTCGCCAAGGCAACAGCTTTGGCCCACCAGGACCCCAGCACCCCCCTCCAGCTAACAACAGACGCCAACAACGTCACCTGTGGGGCCGCCCTGGAACAGGTCGTCAACGGAGCCCCTCAGCCCATCGCCTTCTTCAGCAAGAAGCTCAGTCCCACCAAGTCCCGCTGCAGCACCTTCAATAGGGAACTCTTCGCGGTGTACCAGGCGGTACGCCACTTCTAGAGTTGCAAGGACGATTGAGGATTTGAGTGAGTTTGATTTTGAGATAGAGTATATACGGGGGGCTGAGAATGTGATTGCAGATGCAATGTCGAGAATGTATGGTGAGGGGGTTAATACTGTGGAAAGTGACTGGGACCTGAACAAGGTTCCTGCAGGGTTGGTTGTAAGGGAAAGGTTTGTGGGGAGTGATCGGGTTTGGCAATGCTTATTTTGGGGGTTGAAAGATTTGGAAAATAGGGGTTTGGTTAAAGGGGTACCTGAGAACGTGAATGAGTTACGGGCAAGGTTGGGGGTGTGCATGGACGAGGAAGGGGTAGACAACGAGAGAATGTTGTTACAATTGTTTTTGGCGGTAGCAGATTTGTTTGGAATCAGAGTGGTTTTGCACTATGGGTGGAGCAGACCAGTTGCCTCCAAGCTCGCAGTAATTTGTATGTGATTGGGAATGTCTGCATCCATGCTCATTCTGCACTATCACTTGGAGTGTGAGGGAACACTCGCGTCAATACATGCTTGGGAGCATGCCGTGTGGGTCCGCTACTGACGCCAGTGATTTGCCAACGAGGGTTGGTAACGCCCGAACGCTTTGTTAGAGCGCTGTAGTTAGTCCATTAGGGGCGTGGGTTGGTTCATGGGGCCAAGACTAAGTTGCCGTTTGGGTCCGTTAATGGCTCCGGGAACCACTCCGGGGTTCACCACTGTGAGAGGTGGTAAAGAAAGAGCAGGAAGACAAGTACTGCTAGTTTATTATTGAAGCAACCCGCTTATAAAGCAGCGTGCGGACGTCTGCATATATGCAGAGACCACGAGTACAAAAATTTTACATGTGACCTGACGGTCAAACTATTTCTCTGCAAGACAGGACAGGTACATACAGAAAGCATCATGATTGGACATAAAAATACTGTCACACATACATGGTACAAGGGTAAATGAATAGATAATAAATAAATAAACAATTCACAATAATGATAAGGTTCCGACTGTTCGATCTTAGGTTGCATGTGAAGGCACCGTAGAAAACGGGATGTCTACCGTAGAGAACCCAATGACCGGGGACTTTACAGGTATGCCTGATTTAATGCATGAAGATTCACATTTAACCTAATAAACTTTTGCTTCTAGGCCTATTTCAGTGGTATCTACCAAAACTAACCCAGTGTATTATACTGAAAATACATATTGCACTGTGCACGATGTATATGATGAAATCATGGGTTTGGATGAAATTTTAATGCTTGCAAGACACACGAGTTCAGATGAGGTAGTTGTACGCTCCTCTCAATGGCCAATGCTTCGAGCATAACGGCAAGATTTCGTAAAACAAGGAAGGTGTACTTGAGGCAGGTTACTAAAAGGCGGCATTCCCGTCAACAACATTTTACTGACGTTAAAGTCATACACAAAAATACAAACTAATCTTGGTAAATAAGTACCTCTCAATACAAACAATGTTGAACAATTTTAATACCAAACAATACTGCACAAATTACAAGTTAACAATGAATAACAAAAAATGTAGATTCAACATCCTCCCAACCATAGGAGTACACTGCTACTCCTATGAAACTCTTACCACATACTGTACACAGGTTACAAATCTAGTTTCACAGGTGCTTTTACCAAACGCCCTCTGCGAGTATAAGATATTGGCCCAACTCTGGATTGTGAAATATCTGGATCAGAGTCATCAGCATTCACATCAGAATGATTATAAACAGGTTTAGGCACAGATTTATCATTCACCTCGGAAACAATACAAGGTACACCACCTTCGGCTTCTGTGTCCAAAACATTTGAAATCTCAAGATCATGCAATTTTTGTACTGGTCTGTTAATAATACCTTTAGAAGTTTTAACATCAACACTTCTTATCACACCATCTTTACCTGGATATACTTCTATAATAACACCAAGTGGCCAGGACAACCTACGAACATTACCTTCCTTGACTAATACCACAGAACCTTTCTTTACATTACACTTAGATACAAAACCTTTAATGGCACACGGTAAATTTCTTATGTAATCAGAGCTCCATATTTCCCAAAACTTATCCAACTGTCTTTGTCGGGCAGTCTCTCTCATACATAAATCTTTAGAAGACACACAAGAAGAATGCTCCTCAACAACTTCTGGCTGGACACCAGAGTCTATGGACAATAAGAAAATGTGAGGGGGTCAATGGATTGGATGTATCAACCTCCTCACCCACAAATGTCAAAGGTCTCGAATTAATGCAAGCTTCAACCTCATAAAGAGCAGTTTCCAATTCACATCTAGATAGGCATTTGGCACCCAATGTCTTTTTCAGAGCAGACTTAACTGATCGAACTAGACACTCCCACCAACCTCCCCACCAAAGAGAACGGGGAACAATAAATTTCCACTGAGGAGCTAATGGGCCATAGTGTTGCTGTAATAACTGAGAAACTCCAACAAATGTCTTTGCATTATCAGAATAAAAAATTGAAGGAAGACCACGTCTTGCTGTAAATCTACGGATGGCAAGGAGACAATCTGGCATAGAGAGAGAATCAGTGAGTTCTAAGTGTACAGAACGAATAACAGCACAAGTGAAAAGCAAAATATAGAATTTTTTGGAGGGCAAATCTACACAAAACAATGGCCCAGCAAAATCTAACCCTCTTACAGAAAAGGGAGGTGCTGATTTAACTCTCAGTTCAGGGAGAGGAACTACAGGTTGACTACAAGCCTTGGAGTCATACCTGCGGCAAGTTACACATTCTCTACACACAGTCTTGGCTATCCTTTGAAGTCGCACAATCCAATAACCATTTCTCAATGTGGACACAAGGGTAGAAACGCCAGAATGTTTCAGAAGAACATGCTGGAAACGAACTAAAGTCTTCACTACATGAGTAGAAGGAAGAATAATAGGATGTTTGCTTTCATAACACAGATCTGAATACAGTGAACCCCCCATATTCGCGGGGGATGGGTACCACAGCCCCCGTGAATAGCTAAAATCTGTGAATACATAAAACCCCTCTAAAACCACTTAGAACTGCCCATTTTGATAGTTTAAACACAAGAAAAACCCTGTAAAAATGCTTATACCAGAGTTTTTTAATAGTTTTATCACAAAAAGTGCACTTATTCATGAAAATTATCTGAAAATACAGTAATTAGTGAATATTTCTCAGTGAAAAATACCGCGAATGGGCAAATTTTCCGCAAATAATGGGTAGATATGTTCCACAGAGAAACTGCGAATGTGTGAGTCCGCGAATCGTGAGAACGCGAATAACGGGGTTTACTGTATTCTAAACGACCTTTAATTCTCAAAAGACCATCATTATCCAAAAAAGGATCTAATTTTACCAAAGGGCTCCCCCTGTGAAGTGGTCTACCCTGAATCAGGGATTCAAATTCTCGTGGATATGCTTCCCTTTGAACACAAAGGTACAACTTACTCTTAGCTTTAGTTAATTCACAAAATGATAAAGGACCAGAGCATTTAACAGATTGTGGTTTGCAATTATTAATAAATCTTAAGGTCCAAGCTACTATATTAAGGGCTTTCTGAAACTTACTCCATCTAGAAAATTCAAATACTTGGGAAAATGAATCCACAGTTATACAAGCTACTACATTTTCCTCAGAACTTTCATCCCTTAATGAAATCCTTAACTGTTCAGGTTGAAGCAAAGACAAGACTCAGACTCTTGAAGCCACAGGTGGCCTACCAACCAAAGATCTGAAGCTACAAGGTGTTCAGCAAACACCCTCTAGAAATGAGATCAGCAGGGTTATCCTTTCCTGGGCAATGATACCAACAATCAGGTGATGTTAAGCTCTGAATTTCCATGACTCGATTTGCTACAAGTGGTTTCCATCTACTAAGGACTCCTTTTATCCAGGACAGTGCAACTGTAGAGTCTGTCCAGCAATATGAAGTTACATCTTCCTTAAAACGAAGGGCAGATTTGACAAAAACTAGAAGCCGGGCACTAAGCATTGCCCCCAGCAACTCCAAACGAGGCAGTGAGACCTTTATAGGAGCTGAGCTACCTTACCTCTGCTCATAACAAGGGAAGCTTTAAAGGAACCATCCTGCAAAGGAACTCTCAAATACACACAAGCACCATATCCCTTTTCAGATGCATCCCCAAAGGAATGAAGCTCTAAACCTGTTAGGTCTTTCCATGAAAGATCCTCAAAGTAACATCGCTGAACCTTCCATGAGCCAAGTTTCTCAAAACCCCTTAACCACCTTTGAAATTTACAATGCAACTCTTCAGGTAACACATCATCCCATTTAAGTCCAATTCTCCATACATCCTGAAAAAGAATTTTGGCAAACATAACAAATGGGCTAATAAGTCCAAGAGGATCAAAACATCTGGCTATTAGGCTGAGAACACTTCTCTTAGTGGACACCACACCCATCTGAGGCCCAACATTTACTTCACTAAATGAAAAATAATCATGAGTGGAAACCCACTGTATACCCAAGATTTTTACAGATTTACTTCCACAACAGTCATTAGGGTTTTCATTAAATTTATCTGCTAAACTCTTACAATTTGAATTCCATTTAGATAAAGACATACCAGCTTCAGACATAATCTTACAGGCTTTATCAAATTTTACACAAGCTTCAGTAATACTGTCAGCTCCTGACAGCCAATCATCCACATACAGATTACAATTCAGTTCGTCAACTACTTCAGAATTAGGATATGACCTTAAATGATGTTTAATTGTAGCATTCAACAAGAATGGGCTACTCTTACTACCAAAGGGAACACGAACAAACCTCATGACACGGACAATGCCCTTATTTTGCCACAAAAACCTGTGAACATCTTGGTCTTCCCTCTGCACCTTGATTTGAAGGAAAGCTTTAGTTATGTCTGCTGTTAAAGCTACCTTCCATCTTCTAAATCGTATCAACACTTCAACAAGATCAGGATTGAGAAAAGGTTCACATTCCAAACAGTCATTCAAAGAAATACCATTATAACTTACAGCTAAAGCATCGAAAACAGGTCTTACCTTGGTAGAATTACTACCCTCACAGATAACAGGACGATGTGGTAAGTAATAAACAGGATATACACTAGAAATCTCAGAATGTGGCACTTCGTCAATAATGTCACCCTTTTCATATTCTTCAAAAACCTCATCATACCTTTCCCTTAAACCAGGAGTTTTAACAAATTTCAAATTTAAATTTTCCAACCTCTTACATGCTAGTTTTTCATTATTTTTCAAACTCTTTTTAGCAACATCAGATTTCCATGGTAAAGACACTTCATACCTACCATCAATAAACTTTACATTATCAGAAAATTTCTGTAAAACAGTACTGGATCAAAACTCATTGATACAGCTTCTTTGAAGAGATTCCCACAGATTCAAGATCCCAAAATTTATGTAAATCACTCAGATACATTATTTATACATAAAGGCTGGGAAGTTACACTTACTCTGTCCAGAGGAACATTACAAGACCCTGACAAAACCCACCCAAACAGAGATTCCTGAGCTACTAAATTTTTAGATTGTAGAGTTTTATTAGGTACCATAAATCTCCAATAGGCATTTAGGCCTACCAAAATATAAAAATTTTTAAAGTAAATTGTATTTTTCCTAACTATACAAACCCGAGGTCCTTTACATTAGGAATTTCTTTCAGGCGTAGGCTGGAAACAGCCGTTAAACTGATGAGCAAGGTGGTTAGGCAGTAACTACAGCCAGGTAGGCGGGGATACCCGCCTGCCCGGATGTAAACATTCCAGTTTGCCTTTCGGTCCAGGTTCAGATTGAGGGGTGGCATGAGGTGGGCATAAAGTGTAAAGGACCTATGGTTTGTATAGTTAGGAAAAATGCAATTTACTTTAAAAATTGTTATTTGTTCCGACACAATATACAAACCCTCGGTCCTTTACATTAGGAAGACTCACTGGTTGGGGGGAGGAATCTGAGTGAGTCTCCTGAACTGATTGGAGTTCTGACACACCTGGGTTACTCCTCCTGGTCGAAAGAGTGAGGAGAGTGCCGTGCCTCTGACATATTGATCAGAGTGTAGGAACTGCAAGATCAAATGTCAGATACTGGACCTTTTCGTATGAGTGAGGAAACGTAACTCCTACGAAATAGCCTGGAAGGATCTAGAGTCGGAGGCAGTAAGGAAAAGCCAAGATAGGGTTCCCTTATTGCCAGTCTCTCCTTCCTCCCCTTGCTAGAGGAAGGAGCGGAATTGCTCCTATGATTCTAAAAGAAGAATAGGATGGGTGCTCAATGTGTCGTCTTACCGCATCAGTGCCAGTTCCAGCAGCTTTTGATTCGAGTCCTATTCTCATCCCTAAGGAGGAGAAGTTGGAGGACAGGGAAGGAGGAGGAAGAGAGGCCAGTCACTCTTGGAATCCTTCTCACTTCCAGAACCAACACCTTAGGCGAGATCCTCTTGAAGGAGCCGGATAAGACACCCAACTTGTTGAGCAGCCACCACAGACCCAAGGAAAAAGGGTTCTAAGGGCCTGTGGGCAAGACCGAAGGAAGAAGACAAGAGTTTGGTCTAAGAGACCACGTCTTGCTTCCAGACCAACAGAAACTTCCGGAATGCGAGGGATGGACCAAGCCATCGACTTCGTGAGCTCTCGGGTGAAAGGTACCGGTATCATCGTCATCAGCTGCCAAGTACCTCCTTGATCGCTTCACGAAGTCAGGAGGAAGATGTGTCCTTAGACACTTCTTCCTTGGGAGAGACAGTACTAGCGAAAACGTTGACGACATACAGGTTAGGAATGTCGAGCCTTTCGGAAAGTACCACAGCTCCCAATAGGACAAAGTAACGAATGATCTGGATCATCGACACAAAGTCCAAGGAGGAGGGGAACAAGAAAGACTCGAACCCGACAGTCGATGCCAATGGATGCCAGTCCACCTACGACATCCGAGGTCGAGTCGAGGTATGATCTCCATCCCTGTTCTTCCATCTTCTACGCCAAGGCCAGGGTAAGATGAGAGATGGACCTAATAAGGCATATCTCTATCCGCTGACTCGTAGGGGCGAGTGCAGAGCACGGACAGGAACCCTAAACGAGTCGCATGCCACCCAGGAAACAGTTCCCTGGGAGAGCACGACTGAAGAAGCTTCTCGTCCGTAGCTAACTCTTGACTGAGGAGACGAAGGCTACTTCAGATAGAAGACTAGGTCGCAAGGGCCTACGTTCTTCACAAATGAAAGGGAGAGAAGCAACCCTCGGCGGAGAAGACGAGGAAGTCCAGACTTGACGAGTGGCTTTGACCCGAGAAGAAGTTCCAACGACGACACCCCCAGCGAAGACTGATCCAGTCCCTGGGACAGTGTTGCAGAGGACTTTAAGGGATATCCAGCTATATCCGTTGCCGCTCGGTGAGAAAGCCTGTGCTTGCAAGGAAAGCTGGAAAGTCTCCCAGTCCTGAAACACACAGGGATGTACTGCCTCAAGAACCGCTTCTTGTGTAGCTGCACAGGAGGTTGGGTCAAGGGGAATTCTTCTCGATGCCTCGGCAATCAGGTCGGATGAAGGCGAAGTCTTCAAGTATTTGTCTATAACTCGGAGTGAGCAATGTTTATGAACCCCTAGCGAAACGGACAAATACAGAGGGAAAAAACGTCGATATCGAGTTTTCACCAAAAGACAGCATGCCTCAACAGAGCGGCCCCTGGTCTGGTATGAAGGAGTGAGAAAAAACTACCGACTTGTGTGCAGGAAGGCAAGAGAAGGAAGGTAGGGATTTCTCAGTCGAGCAGTCTCTGCATGAATCTTCGTGAAGAAAAAGTGAGCAGCATGTTCCGTCCCGAACACTCAAACCCGAGGCCATATTTGCCTACCAATACATCCCCACCAGGAATGCATCTGGTTAATTGAGCTGCCAAGTGTGCAATAGAACAACACTCGAGTACCTGCAAATGTCGAGATGAAACAGGAGGAAAAAACGATTGCCTCTTGTTTGTCGACAAATGCCACTACTGTAGTTTTGTTGTTCAACGAAACCAGTGAGTGCTGTAAAATCCATCCTGAATTCTCGGACGGCCAAAAGGCTGCCCTGAGCCCAGGACGGTGATGAGAAGGTACTAATCGTCTCGGTCACACAAATTCAAGACAAGGTCTTACCAGTGTGCGCCTATTCCTTAATCTGTGAACCCATAAGTAGACACAAGATGTGGGGAATATGCAAAGCATATTCAAAGGTTCCTTCAATCAAGCATTAGCCTAACTCTTTCCTCATACATCAAAGAGGAAAGAACGGAGGAATTATTATTACTTTCCACCATGGGGAAGCTTTAACTGAGCAATTACCACTGAGCTGGCATTTCCTGAAGCACGGGAGAGGTGGCGGGATGGAAGTTGATGGAAAGAATTGCCGAGACCTTTGATTAAAACTTCTAAAGGGAATCCATTCCCAGGTCTCGGCAATGTCACTGCAGTTCCAGAGACCAATAAGTATCATCGTCCAGGCAATACTGCAGATGAATGAATTAAATTAAAAAGTTTAAAGACCACTGAGCTGACCATCAGCTCTCATACAATAAAATGACATTTAGGCTCAGACTGGGACCTAATAGGTCACTTGTCAATGATGATAAACGAAAAAAAATGAAATTAAAATTCACTGGAACATAACACAATAAAACATTTTAAAAAATCTTCCATACATTTTAAAAATTATATTAAATAAATTAAGTAAAATCATAAAATTTACTTGTTTTAAAATTCATTATACTGATTATTGTTTTTTTTATATTTTTTAATTAATTTACAGTTCTTCAAGAACATTAAAATGGAATGCTATTGAAAATGTTGAAAGATTCTGACAAAATTTCTTTCATCGGACTCTATTTCCAAAATTTGATAATTCGTTGTCGGTTATATTTTGGACATTCACATAAGTATATGTAACTGTTATCCGTTATTATTATTGCAATCTGGGCATTTGGGAAGAGGGCCACATGGACTGTTCATTAAGTGTCCATGTGTCAAACGAGTATGGCCTATTCAAGACGTGTCAGAATTACTTGTGCTTGTCTCTCTCTTTGATATGACGAATTCCATTTTCCAACACTGGATTTTATCTGTTTTAATTTATTATTTTCAGGTTCTTCTGTTCCATATATTTTGCCATTTTTTTACAATGACTGTTTTTATATATTTTGTATAGTCACTGATAGGGATGTCTACATTTGTTCTTGTGTGCTTCTTTGTCTTTATCAGCCTCTTCATTTCCTTTAATCCCTACATGGGCAGGGATCCAACATATTTCAATATTTTTTCCCTTATTATACAATTTATGGATTGAGAACTTTTATATGTTGTACAATATTATTTTTTGGGATTATAGCTTTGAATAGCTTCTATAGCACTTCTGGAGTCGCTATAAATTACAAAATTATTATATGAGACTTCTCTAATTATTTTTATGGCTGATACTATTGCACATAACTCAGCTGTAAATACAGAGGCTTTGTCTGGGAGAGAGAACTGATACGTTTTGTTTTGGGATACCTTTGCAGCATATCCCTCCGTATTGTGATTTAGATCCGTCAGTATATATTGCGTAATGTGGACCTTTTCGGATTATATGCTCTACTGCATGTTGTCTTTGGTATTCTGGAGTATATGAATGATTTTTGATAAATATTTCAAGTGTGTACAAATTCTCATTTTATTCATTGTCCAAGGAGGAGGCAATTTTAATTATTACAGGCAATTGTATATATATATATTTAGTGACTCAAACAATCTTCTAGCTCTAATTGGGAAAGAAGGTGGATGATTGTTTATAAACACATCTTAATCCAAATAATTTTTTTTGGTTGGAGAATCATTTGTCTGAATTCTCAGAGCACTCTTCATTGTTACTAGCTCTCTCTGGAGAGACAGAGGTAGTTCACCACATTCAACTTGTAAAGATGATGTTGGTGATGATCGAAAAGCTCCTGAACATATTCTAAGATTCATTATGAATGGGTCTACCGTTTTCAGCGTTGCGTCTGATGATGCCGAGCCATATATTTCACTTCCATAATCAACGATAGACAGCACTGTTGCTTTATACAATAAAGTAAGGGTATGTCTATTGGCTCCCAAGTAGTGTTTGATAGTTTTTAATTAGGTTTAATGCTCTTTTACATTTTGATTTCATGTATGTTATGTGGGCTTTCCAGTTCATGTGAGTATCAAATACTAATCCTAAAAATTTTGCTGTTTGGCCAATTGGTATACTATGGTTTCTGATTTTTAAGTCTATTTCTTCTCCTTTTTTCCATTTTTATTTTTATAAAACATGATTGCTTGGTTTTATCTATGGAAAATTTAAAGCCTACAGATAAAGCCCATTCATCTATTTTTATTATGCTTTTATTAATGATTCGTTCTGCATGTTTTATTCGAGATGCTGAATAATATATGGCAAAATCATCCATATACAGGTTACTTTTAATACCAGTAGGTAGATTTTTACTGATATCATTAATTGCTAACGTAAACAGTGTGCCACTAAGGACGCTTCCCTGTGGAACACCATTTTCAAGAGGAAATGTTCTAGACAGAACATCATCAATTCTCACCTGAAAACTGCGATTTGTCAAAAGTTTTGTATAAACCTAGGTAAATGTCCACAGATGTTATTTTTTTGTAAAGTTTTTAATATTGCATACCTCCATGTAGTATCATATGCTTTTTCAATGTCAAAAAGACAGCTATAGTAATTTGTTTTCGTTCAAAACCTCTTCGTATATGGTCTTCTAAGTTAGATAGAGAATCTAATGTAGATCTGTTACACTGTGATCCAAATTGAGTGGGAGTCAAAATTTTATTTTCTCGAATGTGCCATGTTAGTCGAGCATTTACCATTTTTCTAGTAATTTGCATATACAACTTGTTAAAGAAATTGGTCTGTAATTGTTGACATTACTAGGATCTTTTCCAGGTTTGGGGATAGGAATAATTATAGCTTTACGCCATTCATTAGGAAATAAATTTCTAAGCCATAAGTGGTTATAAAACTCTAACAAGTATTTCTTTGCCAAAGGTGCTAAATGGCAGATCATTTCAAAACAAATATTGTCACCTCCAGGGGCAGATTTATTGCTGTTCAACAAGCAAATTCTAACTCTTCCATATTAAACTTTCTATTATAATAAATATCTTCTACTGTTTCAAAATTTATTGTTATTAATTCTATATTATTTTTCTTAGTTCGGAAATGCTCATCTAAATTTTTCATTACTTACGTTTTAGTGAAATTAAATTAAAAATTTCTTTAGGATCAAAATTTTTTCCCATCTTTTATTAGACGTGCCTAGGTAACATATCAAAAGTACCATTTATTTTCCTGAATTTTTCCCATATTTTTGTATGGGAGTATTTTTAGAGAGATCTGAAATATTTTTCCATGAAATGATTTCTTCCTTTTTTTGCTTTTTCTTGAAAACGGTTTGTCAGATATTTTATTATTCAGAGGTTTTAAAGCTCATCAAATTTCTAATAAAATATAGTCAGTTTTGCATCCTTCTAATATTGGTAAGTTTTGTTTAATTTACTGAATTTTCTATTCAAATTATTTAGTCGTCTTCCAATTTGGTGTTTTATTTTTATTAATTCTGTTAGTTTTTCAGACCACCATGGGATTTGTGTTTTGTCGGATGAGATTTGGATTTTGGTATTGCTTTATCAGGCATTTGTAATGAAATCAACTATCTTGATTAGTTTCATGTATGGTCTTTCAACAATTTCAACTAAATCTGTGATCTTAATGATTGTTCCCAATCTGCTTTATAAATGTTATATCGA
This sequence comes from Macrobrachium rosenbergii, assembly GCF_040412425.1. Lineage (NCBI taxonomy): Eukaryota > Metazoa > Arthropoda > Malacostraca > Decapoda > Palaemonidae > Macrobrachium > Macrobrachium rosenbergii. Next base: position 36,031,728 of record NC_089781.1, read on the forward strand.
GGGGCATGTTTGGTGAAGTTATTCTAGATAAAAACAATTGATTTGGGGAAATGATCACTTGTACCTGAATTATTGACTGGTTCAGTCCAATCACAGCTAATTTGCTGTTGGTTTGCATGACATATTTGTTCATGGTTTAGAAAAATTCTGCATGATTTTGTCATCATTTATACAGTATCATGTCATATGAATCTCCAGTTCATCCATTTTAGTTCTTCTATTTGATTGTACAATTACAGTCCCACATTGGGCAAGAAACATTAAAATCACCATACTATTAACGTTGGTTCCTTAGTATTATTAAGTAATTCTTTACATTTGGTCAACGTCATAATTTTTATTAGGTTGATTGTACAAAATGACATTTTTATTCTAAAATAATGTTTAACACATACTTACCTGTTAGTTACATATAGCTTTAGTCTTTTGACGTCACGGCAAAATTTCAAAACATCAGTGCCTTTTATCCATCCCCAATATCAGGGGGTGATCGCCCTTACCTGCCCTCTGATCGGGTACTAGGAACTATTCCAACATGCTTCAGAATAATTTGCCTACCTGTCCCCGTGGGAGGAGGGTGGGCTTTCGTATATGTAACTAACAGGTAAGTATGTGTTAAACATTATTTTAGAATAAAAATGTCATTTTAACACATCGACAATTACCTGTTAGTTACATATTCTTGATTGACACCTTTAGGAGGTGGGGCAATGACAGCTAAAAAGAGTTGTTGGAAACATTAAGGTTATTAATGTGAAAATTTCTTAGTTCCTCACCTGCTAAGGTAGCTGATTCCACAGTTACTGCCTCAGTCTTTGCTATCCTGTAAGAGTCTGAATAGTTTATAATGACCTGGTCGCAGATTGCTTAAGCTGGGTATCAGTCACCTAGGACATGAAAAGAATGACAATACCACAAGTATGCCCCTGCTCAGGGCGCAGCACAAACATCATGAATTACAAAAGGGGTCACCCAACACCAAAGAAAAAGTATAACCATAAAAACCAAAACCAACTGTGGGGTAAAACTAACCAACACTTACCCTCACAGACAAACCAAAAAAACCTTCACTCCAAAAACAAGTAAGTAACTGGTAGGTTAATCCTCCTTTACCCCTTTACCCATTACCGCTGCCAGATACAACAAAGGGCCCTAACGTGCTGCACTCATCAAACACTGTCTGCACTTGCGAGTAGATAATGCAAAGCAAATACAGTTTACACCTCCAGTAGGTTGCTTGCACAATATCTTGAAGGGAGAGGATTTTATAAGCGAGAGAAGTAGAGATAGCCCTCAAACGTGAGCCTTCACTTTACACATTTTCAAATCATTCTCTGAAATATTGGAGTGAGCTTCAGAAATCAGATCTCTAATAAAAAGGACATGGCATTCTTGGACATTGGTCTAAGAGGGTTCCTGACCGAACACCATAAGGAATCTGAAGGACCCCTAATATCTTTAGTCATTTGAAATAATATTTCAAGGCTCTGACTGGGCAGAGGAACCTCTCCTGCTCCTTACCTACCAATTCCGACAGACTCGGAATCTCAAAATAAGCGCAGATCAGAAGGGGTCTAGTTCTTGGCCATAAAAACAGTTTGAAAGAACAAATTGCTTTTGAAGCAGAGAATCCTACTCTCTTATCCAAGGCGTGGATCTCACTGATTCTCTTAGCTGTAGCTAACAAAACTAAAAAGAGGGTTTTCCTCGTAAGATCTCTTAAAGAAGCAGAATCCATAGGTTCAAATTTCTCAGACATAAGCCACTTCAGGACTACATCAAGATTCCACGAAACAACTTTAGCATCTGACCTCTTTGGTACCGAAGGATTTAATAAGGTCCGTTATATCTTGGTTATTAGAGATATCCAAACCTCTTGACGAAAAACAGTAGCCAGCATGCTCGATAACCTTTAAGTGTGGATACAGAAAGGTTCTTATTCAAGGAACAAAAGAAAATCCGCAATCTGCGTCACACAGGTTCTGGAAGAGGAAATGTCATGATCTTTGCACCATGAACGAAACATATTCCACTTGGACTCAAGAACCTTGATCAAAGATGGTCTTCTGGCTCTAGCGATGGATTGAGCAGCTTTCTTGAAAATCTTTTGCTTCTGAGAGCGTTGTTCGATAGTCTGAACGCAGTTAACCACAGACTTGACAGGTTTCTTGTGAAATCTCCTGAAGTGGGGCTGTCTGAGTAAATCTACTCTGTTTGGAAGGCTCTCTCAGGAAGTCGATCAAGAGATCCATGAGAACTGGGAACCAATCCTGGAAGGCCAGAAGGGGGCTATCAACGTCATCCTGGTGTTGGAGTGGTGCTGAAATTTCCTCAACACCGCACCTAACATCTTGTTTAGCGGGAAGGCGTAAAGGTCCAGACCCGACCAATTCAGTAGCATTGCGTCCGTCTGGAAGGCTGCTTGGTCCGGGACAGGAGAGCAGAAGATTGGGAGCCTGTTCGACTTGTTCTGTGCGAACAGGTCTACCAGAGGTTGACCCCAAAGTCTCCACAGCGACTTGCACACTTCTTCGTGCAAAATCCACTCTGTGGACAGAACCTGGTGCTTCCTGCTCATGAGTCCGCTCTCACGTTGAGGGCTCCCTGAATGAATCTGTTGGAGCAGAATCTTGTGCTTTTCTGCCCACAAAAGGAGGTCTCTATCCTCGCTGAGGGAGTAAGAATGAGTGCCCCTGTTTCTTTATATAAGACAACGCTGTGGTGCTGTCTGAATGAACCAGAACTGTTTGTCCCTGTTAACAGAGGTAGGAAGTGGCGAGACTCAGGTGGATTCCTTTCAACTCCTTCTTGTTGATGTGCCATTCTTTTTCTGTCGCATTCCACAAACCTGAAATTTCTTTTATCCACCCAACGTCGCTCCCCATCCTACTTCCATAAGTGCAAACAGTGAAAACGTAGTTGGGTTCGACGGAAAAGAGAGAGACCTTTCTCTAATTTTCTTGATCTAACCACCACCTTAGATCCTCCTTGATACTCTTATCCGAGATTGGAAAGGAGAAGGAGTCTGCAAGCGTTTTCCTGTTCCATTGCTCTGAGGTAGAATTGAAGGGCCTCATTAAGTCTCCCCAGGGAGACAAACTTTTCTATTGACGCCAGAGTTCCCAGGAAGCTCATCCAAGCTATTATGAACAGGTATCCATATCCAGAAAGTTCTGGAATATTTGCAGACAGTCCAGATTCTTTGATCTGACGGAAAAGCAAAGAAAAGGAACTGTTTCCAGTCTCACTCCTAAATAGATCCTGGATTGTGAGGGAGATAGGTGAGACTTCTTCCAATTGATTAGAAGTCCTAGCTTCTGAGTCAAGTCCAGAGTTACTTTCAAATCCTCCAAGCACTGAGACTGAGACTGGAAACGAAGGAGCCAATCGTCTAGATAGATGGAGATCTTTATTCCTCTGAGATGAAGAGTTTGAACACTGGACATAACTCTTGTGAATACTTGAGGGGCTGTGGACAGACCAAAGCACAGAGTCCTGAACTGATAAGTCTTCTCCTGGAAAACGGCACATAAGAAACTTCCTTATGGGATGGATCGGAATGTGAAAGTAAGCGTCCTGCAGATCTATTGAGACCATCCAATCCCCCGGACGAAGAGAATTGAGGCTTCGGATTATCTCCATCGAGAAACTGGTTTTCCACGAAAAGGTTGAGAGAACTCACGTCCAGGACTGGTCTCCAGCCGCCTGAGGCCTTTGGAACAAGAAAAAGATCGGAGACAAAAGCCTGGAGAGTTGACTTCTTCCACGATCTCTATCGCTCCTTTTAAAAGCATGGAGTCTACGCACTCAGAACCGAGCATTTTTCTGTTGCTGGAATATGCTGTCAAAGCTAAAGGTTCTGTTGCAAGAGGGGGCCTCTTGAGGAAGGGGATAGAATATCCTTCCTTTAGCACGGACGTGGTCCACTGGTCCGCTCTCGATCTCCTCCCAAGTTTGCCAGAACTGCTGAAGTCTGGCTCCTACTAGTGCATGGAGGACATGCAGATCACTTTTTAATTGAGGGTTTGATAGCCCTGGAGACAAATCTTGCTTTGCCCCGGAAACTAGATCCTGTATGGGTGAGGGGCCTGCCAGAAAGGGCCTATTTTGATTAACTAGAGGACGAGTTTGCGCTGGCAGAGAAGGTTGAGGATTTTGGTTTACCCAGAAGAGGATTGCGCCAAAAGGTCCTGTGTGGAAACATTCTGAGTAAGGGATTTTGGACACTTATGATAACATCAAGTTCTTGAGGGAAAAGGTTTTCTTATCCAGAGGTGCGAAAAGAAGAGCCGATCTTTGAGTCCTAGAAATTGGTTCTGATGCATCACATCTAAAGAGCACCAAAGTTGTGACAGTTCTAAGAACTCCTAACGTGAAGAACAGGCTAACTCAGACGCATATCTTCATCACGAATCCCTTTATCTAAGCAGGACATAACAGAAGAGAAATCATCGAAAAAACTTGGAAAGACCAAAAGACTTTACCTTCCTACCCAAAGCGCCAATAGTCCAGTCCATAAAACTGATGACTTCCAAAACTATAAAAACGTTCTTCAAAAGGTGGTCCAACTCTGAAGGAGAGAAGAAAATCCGAGCACAGTTCATCCAAACTAAGGTCAGAATCAACGAGACTGGAGAAGTCTCCCTGAGAGGAGGCAGAAGCTCCCAGAGAGAAAACTTCCCAGTGTCTCTTGAAAACAAAATATACGTCTTAGTAGAAAGCTTGGAAGGAGGGAATCAGAAAGTGGTTTTCCCTGATCAATTTGTCTTCCAACCAGGAGTTCATTTTCTTTAATGCAGTTCTTGGCTGAAATAGAAAGCACTAACTTCATAAAGGAAGAGGTAGGAGTCTTTTGAGTCTCTTTTTACTGAGAGAGAGGGAATAGTTGCCGCAGGTAACAAAATCCTCAGGAAAATTATCAATCTCGAAGAAGCTTCTTGTAATCCGAGCGAGAGGAGTCTGGTTGTCTACAGGAAACTCTTCTTAACACAACTTCTTCCTCAGACGAAATAGGAGAAAAACCTTCCGCTTGCACACACACATCTTTGAAGGAAGAGTAGGAGCCTGAATAAGATTTTTGAGGATAGCCTGAAATGAAGGCAAAACACAAGAGGAGCCATTTGAACTGGCGCCACAAGAGGAGCCTGCGCCACAAGAGGAGCCTGAACTGGCGATCAAAAGGCAAGCCTGGGATGGCGCTCACCAATTTACCTGAGGCGTTACAAAACCTGAGATAGCGCTAAATCTTGAGGGAGCGCCTGAGCCTGACATCTTTTGTAGAAAGCCTGATCCTGAGCCTGAACCAAAGGAGGATCAAGAGACACAGATCGAGGAGGATTTTCCAAGATGGCGCCCGAGAGCTCAGAGACGAAGGAGGAGGCATCAAATACACTTAGAAGGCTTTGCTGGAGAAGAACCAGGCCAATTTTCAGGTTGTTAAGAATTTCCAATTTTCTTGTGCATTTGACTGGAAGAAAGTCATGAGTAAATTTTTGACGAGGATCCAACTTTTGCTAAACGATGATCATTAGAGCCAGGATATTACTGATTTCTTTAGGATCAAGCATTCTTTTCCCATCTTTTATTATGGAAATGTCTTGAGTGGTTTTCCAACTTCTGGGCGCTCTGAAACAGCCTGGGAAATTTTTCCAGGACTTTTTGTATGGGAGTATTATTAAATTCCAGCCTCTGAGGCGAATCACTGGAGCTTGAAGATCTGACAGCCTGGGAAACATACTTTTCTCCATGAGCAAATGATTCTTGGACTTTCAGCATGTCTTCTTTTAAGCAGGGGAGCTTGACAGAGGCTTAGGTCTTTGAGAATATAGAGGTTTTAAGCAACCACCTCCTCCACCACATAAACACTCTGCACTGTTTTTAAATTATTCACAATATTTTGGAAAGAATCCATTTACGCTCATGAAGGGATTTCTATTCAAATTATCCTCCATGGCGCTCCACAATTTGGTGTTTAAATCTGGCGTCCATCTGGACTTGATTTTCAGACACGGTAACGGGTTTGGGATATCAGAGTCAGGAATAGGAATATTAGTAGCCACGGGGATATTAATAGAAGTTTCCTGCATAGCTAAGGGAGATTTGTTTCTGAAAGAAGAAGAAATTTATAAAGCTTTTTCTATCTTTCTCAAGCTTCTTTACATACTTAGAAGAGCCTTCCAATCTTTTTCAGTCATACTGACACATTCACACTTCCTCTCATATGAACATTCTGACCTCTACAAAACACAAATTGAATGAGGATCAAGACTAGCCTTGACCAATTTTCTTACAAATTTGCTGCAAACCCTAAAGGTATAAGACCCAGAATCTGACATAATTATCAGAAAACCTGACTATTTTAGGTGACAAATAACTGGCAAAGCCGAAACCAACAAAATGTTACTTGTGTTTTGAAAAAACAGATTTCGATGTCATTTATGCAGCAAATGTCAATGAAATTTCTATGAATTCCGACAACAATTTTATTCGGCTGCAAAATTATTCTGAAGCATGTTGGAATAGTTACAGTCCCGACAGAGGGCAGGTAAGGGCATCACCCGATATTCGGACTAGGTTCTTTGTGGTTTTGAAATTTTGCCGTGACGTCAAAGACTTGTCTATATGTAACTAACAGGTTAGTTGTATTGTTAAAATTATAAATTACATAATTATCGTTTTTATTCGTATTCTAATACTCGACGTTTGCAGATCATTAAATTTTACAGGTACTTTGTCATAACATACTTTGTTATGTACATATATAGCAGTACCTAAATTTCCTTCTTCCTCTCTTGATGAAGATGCTAAGGTATATTTACCTATCGTTAATATTGTTTTGTTGACATGTTGCAAACATAATATCATTGGTTCATATTCTTTTAATAACCGTTGTATTTCTCCTAGGTGTAATCTGGTCTGCAGACCATTTACGTTCCATTTATATTAAAAACATATCTTCCACTATTATATTATTAAAAATATTTTTTATAACGGTCGGTTTTACTCTCTTTTTGTATTATCAATTTGGAATTTTTCTAACAATTTACTCACGACATTCATCTGTTTTCTCCTTATAATAGACTAAGTGCTCAATGCACATGCAACCTTTTCATGGTTACTCAAATCTGTGGTTTCTTTTTCTATATTTCATAAAATTTCTTATAATGTTTGTTAAACCATCTTTTGTTTATTTTTTGTTGTTATTGCATAATTCAATGAAACAATCATTACATCCACAAGTATTATCATGTGTATTTCTTTTTCATTTGTTCTTGTTGTGTCAATTACTGGTGATGGAGTAATCTCTTCTCCTTTGACATAATCATTGTTCATCTATGGTATGATTGTCTTTCACTTCTTCAGTGTTTTGGACATTTGCCTATCATTGGTTCTATTATTATTTTAGGAGATAATGGAATATTCTTAGCTTGTTTTTGTTTTTGTTCTTTTTTCATCTCTTTATTTTGTTTAACTGATGTTTCTCTAATAATTGTTGGTTTCTTTGTTTTGGGTGGTGTTCTCTCCAAAGGCCTTTTTTTATCTTTAATTTCCTGTCTATCAGGTCCCTCTTCTGTCACTTTAGTAGCAGCATCCTCCTGTGTTTCTATCTGCATTAATATTTCAAATGAATTGGACAAAATGTTATCCATCTCATTTGTACCTGTTTCTTTATTTTTTACAATTTTAAATTTTTATTTCTAAGGCATTAATTTTTTCTTGAGATTTACTTTTCTGTGCTCTGTTATTTCTATTTGTTTGCGTTTTTGTTTCATTTTTGCTCTTGTTATTAAAGAATATGAATGTTTCTTAGATGGATCTTGCATTCCTCTTACTTTTAATTCCAATTTAGCCTCTTTGACAGACATCCCTGTTCTGTTCTTGCAATATTTTCAACTCTGTATTGTATATATAGTACACACACTCTTTGGATCTAGCATGATGATTTTGTCCACAGTTTACACATTTGGGTTCACTACATTTCCATTGTGTGGCATGTTCGTTAGATCCACAATAAGCACATACAGGTTCATTTCGACAGTTTTTCTTTGCATGTCCATATTTACTACAATTTTGACATTGTAGTTCGGTTTGGGAACATAAGGTCTTACTCTCTGGTTTGGACCTAAAATTTTTATTTTTTTGAGGTAACTCTTTGACCCTCAAATTTTATTTTTGCAATTTTTAACTTGCTTTATTATTTTGTTTACTTGGCATTATATATACCTCACAGTCTTGTATTTTGGTATATCTCATTTTAAGAGAGTCCAACAGTATATTTTTTCAACTGGTTCGTTATTATTTTCAGGAAGTACAATAGTACCTGAATGCTGTTCATAGTGTATCATGCTTTTTTATTTTTATATTTATATTATCTATATTTTTTATTGTTAAATAATTTTCAGACTGGTTTTTTTGTTGTGGCTTCTATAAGCCAAGTCTTTTTTTATTTGTCTAAACGACATTTCAGTCGTTGAGTGTCTTTTAATAAAAGTTTTCCAACTTTAGGGCTGAGATTTGCTGTTCTGTTTCCATGGTTAGAAACCTGACCAACTTCCACTCCCAAAGAGGGAGTCAAAGTGAGTCAAGGTTGGGTCAAGACGATATTTACTTTTTTTGATTTGTTGTGTACTGGAGCATATGGTTCCAGTGTTGATTGCATTTGAATTTGTTTTATTTTTTCCAAAGAAAGGGTTGTTACAAGAGGTTCCATCGGTTGTCATCTGTGCCAAGTCACTACCATCAAAGTGTCCAGGGGTACTCAAATCTTTATTTTCACTTTGTCATAAAGATTTGAGGAAAAAAAAAAAAAAAAAAATAAATAAATAAACCTGAAAACCTTAAAAAGATATCATTAGCCTTTCATGGAGTTCATTCCTCCACTAATGGCACAAGTGAGAACCGACTCCCAAATGTCCGCATCCCTACCCTACCCCAAAGGGGATGGCACAACATGATTTAGAGTGGCTCAAGTGTAAGCCAACCCGCTTGATAGGACTGAGAGCATTACTAGAATACAATCATCCCCACCCTAATCACATTATGGGCAAACCGGACAGAATGCCAAGAGTCCTATTCCCAGAACTAGACCCCTGGAATCCGTGGTCCAGTCCGAAGAATAGTTCCGCCTGAAAACTCAGGTCCGAACATTATCGGCCAGTTGATGGTCCTGCCACGGTTCTCACTATTTAGCTTCGGATATAAACCCAATCCCAGCTATGATACCTTTTCCTATTTACCAGGTCCAAGAAATTTGTACGAAAGTGAAAATATCCACGCCATTTAAATCGAAAGGTTTGTAGGTGATCCGTCAGGGCCGGGCTCTTATTCTTCGTAAGAACAAAGAAGAAAAGCCAGGGCCCTTACCCCTCACCATGTGAAGGAACCTACATCGAAGAGGAAAGAACGGAGGGGTCTTCTCTCCACCATGGGAAGCTTCTGCAAGATGACAGGGTAAGCCTAGCTGGCATTTCGAATTAGCGCGGGAGAGGTGGCGGGATGGGTTGATGGGAATTGCCGAGACCCTGGAAATAGATACTCTGAAGGTCGATGGTTGTGAGTTGACGATAAGACCAGGCATCAAGTTGTTCTATGGCCATTGTAGAATTGAGGGGGCTGGCTTGACAAGGTCATTGTCAGTAGGCCCTGGTGGGAACCTTGATTACCGGGGTATCTGGCAAATCTCTGAAAGAGAAAGGCAGAACCAAGTGAAGGTTCGTTTCCAAGGGTCGAGCCAACTCGGGACTTACGAAACCAGAGATCCAAATTGGGACAAAGTCCTTCTTCTTAGCACCAGAATTGCCCAAAAAACTGCAGTCGGCAAGACCCTCCGAGGCAAGAAGAATTCATATTCTGTCAAGGCAGGGGTGGAAGCTTGGTGTCTCGACCTGAATTAACTCCTTCGAAGAAAAGAATTCATCAGGTCGAGAACGCTCTCGGAAGCCAGGACCGCGGCGGTCCACGACACTCTCGACCCCTCTGGAACTGCAAGGGTTGCAAGCGATGAAGGTTATTCATTGGGGAGCCGCGGTCCTGTCCCGGGGATCCTTGCGCCAACCTTAATCAACGCCAAGTTCTCCGAGAACACGGGGCGATCGAATCCTGAAGAGGAAGACCCTCGCTGTTTCCGATCGTGAAACTCCTGTACCTCTCCCCTTGGAGGAGACCTTGACAGATCCCATGAAACACTCCTCGGCTACCTGGTTATAATACGAGAGAATCGGGGACCGATACCCAAAGCATGCCAGACAGCTGAACTCCAAAAGAAAATTACTTCGGAGCTCTCTGTCCGTCTCGCACCTCTCGGAACAACCGAGAGGAGAAGAGAACAGGTGAAGAATAGAGTATCCCTACCTGTCCTGCCAGTAAGATAAGCAGGAGAGGCGGACTGTGAGCAATAATCAACCGAAGGAGATTACTGCTACACGGGGAAAGGAGCACTTGTGCCGTGGCAAAGCGCTTTCCTGGGAAGAGCAAAAAGTTCACTCGAACATAGCCGAGGACCCGAATCAGAAAAAACAGTATGGCCAAACCGAGCTGATCAGCCAGTCTCAGTGGTAAGTGCGACTGGGATTTTGGGGCGAGCCAAGCCAGTTCGTCAACATCGGGGCCAGAACACAATCGTAACTGGGCAGGATGGACTCGTCTGCTGTGAACAACTGCTAGTTTCCCGAACTCTAAACTCCTTCGAGGCCAATCCGAGGCCCCTCAAGAAGAAGGTTCAAAGGGGAATTCTGTGTCTGCTATCTTGCATGCTCTAACCCTAAAGTTCGAGACACATGAATGAAGCCCGCCCTAGCAACCGAAGCAGCTGGCGAGCAGTATCGAGACACCGCGTCTCAGCACCCAGACACCCGGGCATCCCAGCAAACAGACACCTGGGTGTTTCGGCACTCTCTCTCGTTCTGTGCCTCGAAAAGAGTGCAATGTGATTCATAGAATTCGAGTTACCCAAAAGCACACTGAAGGAAAATCAGGGCAGCGGCTGCTTTGTATAAAAAATACAGTGGACCGCATAGTATAACAACAGTAGTGCTGCAACGGCGGACTCACCCACTCAGTCCAGATATCCTTTTATTTTTCTATGGAACCTATCTAAAAAATTTAATAGGGAAACAACGCATGGCATCACAGGGTTTTTCCATGGAACACATCTATAAAAATATTTCTGGAAACTCCATATTCGCGGAAAAGATTTTTTTGTCTTTCGTATAGCAATAGTATTCTGTATTTTCATATTTATTGTATAATAACATTAAAAATCATGTAAATCAATAATAATACTGTACTACAGTATTGTACATATAATAGTAATATAAATTAAATATGTATATAGCAATAGTATTCTGTATTTTCATATTTATTGTATAATAACATTAAAAAATCATGTAAATCAATAATACTGTACTACAGTACTGTACATATAATAGTAATAGAAATTAAATAATAATATGTATACAGTACTACACTGGGTACCTTAATAATAATAAATAATACAGTACTGTACTGTACTGTAAAATTAAATCATAAGGGTAGTAACTGGTGATGAATGTTGATTTCAGTATGCTGTAGATGATGATGATGATGAATTAGTTGTGCAGTACGATGAATGACGGGAGGCACTGTCATGTTAAGGTATTTGAACATGGCAACGAAGGTGGTACAGACAGGGCTGCAGTAGTGAGTATTTTACCTGATGTTCATGCTCAATGTGGAGCGACCGGAATTAATGTCATGCTGTAATGGGCTGCTACTTCTCCGTGACTTTTGCCCTCTCTTAACAAAACAATCATGTCTACAGTACTTTCTTCTCATCAGTCATTACAGTAATTGTAGGCTATTGGCACCAGAGGCCTTAGAAGAAACAAGAGCATTCAGAGGACATCTTAATGCACGATTTCAAAAAAATATTTTTAGGCCATAGTACTGTACATGAAAACAACAAACAATGAATACAGAAGCGATAAAACGGATTACACTACTGTATACTGTATTGGGTCATTTGCTGATAATTTGCCGCTACGGTACAAATGGTACTACTGTACTGGTTAGATACATATACTAACACGGATCTTCTGCATACAGTACGTACATTTTATAAAATGTTTTTTTGTAAGATAGCAATAAAACGGGTTGTATATTGGGTCAAAATTTCCTATCATACGGTATACAAAAACTATTATTTTGTACATATACTAACACGGACCTTCTATGATACAGTACGTACATTTTATAAAATGTTTTGTTGTAAGATGATTTTTAAATATTACATACAAAAAGTGTTTTAGGATGATACATAGTACAGTACAGTACTATGGGTAGATTACGTGAGAGCATATCTAAAATACGTAAGACAACAGGAATACTGCAGGGTACGATATGTTTACATCATGTACGTAGCATTTTCATGTATGTAAATTATATATTACTGTAATGACTGCTGTAAGTACATTTTGTAAGTTAAAAATGATTTACTAATTTTCAAATATTACAGTACTGTAATATATTAACGTAAACACAGCAAAATTTCAAAAATATATATTTGTTTTTCTTAAAAGTGCTTCACCCAAGCCACCTCTCTGCAAATACAAAGAAATCGCGATGCTGACAAACGCTGTTGTACCTAGGATCAGTGATACTTCGACACACTATTGGCTGTCATCTGCAAAGCAGCCAGCCAATCCAGAAGCACCATTCATTTTCCTTGGCGCTCAATGGCTGTTCACTTGGCGCTGATTGGCTGAAGCTTCTATTCACAACCAACTCACGAACACGGAATTCTGGGAGGACACTCCACGGCATCATCTTTAGATCCAGCGTATAGTTCGCAGCATCTTACCGTGGGAAACCGGATGCGTCTGTCCCGTTTCGATTTTTTATCTTTGTGAATCGGCGAGTATTACCCCTAAAATGCCTGCTAAAAAACGCCCTGCTCCTTCAAAGCCTTATGGCAAAGAGTTTAAAAGAAAGAAATCTGTTATGAAACTCGAGGAGAAGGTGAAACTTCTTGACATGTTAAAGGAGGGCAAAAGTTTTGCCGCGGTTGGTCGCCATTTCAGTGTAAATGAGAGCACAGTGAGATATATCAAGAAGAAAGAGGCGGAGATATCGCAAGGCTGTGAGTATGAGCTACTTCGGTAGTGCAAAGACAGTTGCAACAGTGCTGGGATAAAACAATGGTGAAAATGGAATCTGCTCTGGCAATCTGGATAAAGGACTGCCGGAAGAAAAATGTGCCCCTCGACTCCAACATCATTCCCAAAAGCACGACAACTCCACCCTGCAGTTATCAACTGCTAAGGAAGGCGACGACGTGGTACAGGCAGAGGAAGGCGTTGAAGAAGGCGAATTGGAATTTCTAGGCTTTGATGAACCAGCAGAAGAAGAAGAGGGGAAGAACCCCAAGCAGGACCATCATCAGCGCCTCAAGGCCAGGCCAGCAAGGGGTGGTTCCACAGATTTCAAATCTCGGTTCAACCTAAAGTCTGTTACTCTGCATGGGGAAGCTGCATCTGCAGACACTGAAACAGCCACTGGAAATATCCGGAAGCCTTCAAGAAGATCATTGAGGAGAAGGGCTACCATCCAGAACAGGTGTTCAATACGGATGAGACTGGCCTGTTCTGGAAGATGCCTTCCCGGACATGCCCTTATGAAGGATGAGAAGAAGCTAAAGCCTCCGGATTCAAGGCCCAGAAGGATAGGGATACCATCCTCATGTGTGGGAATGCAGCCGGTTTCATGCTTAAACCAGACCTCATTTACAAGGCTGCAAACCCCAGGGCCCTCAAGAATAAGAACAAGGCATTGCTTCCTGTGTTCTGGATGCATAACCCTAAGGCCTGGATCACCAAAGTCCTCACAGAGTACTGGTTCCATCAGAGCAGTCCCTCAAGTTAGGCAATACCTGAACAACTTGGGCATGGAGTTCAAGGTGTTGCTGATTATGGATAATGCTGGTGGCCACCCTCTCAATCTTTCTTACAAGGGAGTCCAGTTTGAGTTCCTCCTCCCAACACCACCTCTCTCCTCCAGCCTATGGACCAGGGCGTGATCCAGTTGCCTTCAAGGCACTCTATGTGGAACTCCCAGCACCTTGTAACTGCAATGGACAGTGACAGTGAATTTACGCGAGAAAAAGAATATTGGCGTGAGAGTCACAATTGCCACGTCTGGGTTCATCAGCCGATCACTGAATGACATGAAGAAGGAGACCCTGAATTCATGCTGGAACAAGTTGTGGCTGGAGGTGTTCATGATTACAGGGCTTCTCTCCTCAAGAAATTCAGCATTCGGCCATTAATAAGGCTGTCCAGTTGGCGAGGATTCTAGGTGGGGAAGGCTTGAGGACATCACCAAGGATGAAATTGGCACCCTTATTGATGCTCACTCTGACCCTCTGACGGACCAGGATTTGGAAGAGCTGACGAAGTCTGCCAGTGAGGAAGAAGATACTCCAGGTTCAGGGGAGGAGCAGGAGGAAGAGGAGAGCGGCCTGACATTTGGAACGTCTGTCCCACATGAAGAGAATGATTCAGGATCTGCAGGAGTGTTTCAACATGGGATCCTTTTATGGGAACGCTCCTTAAAAGTTTTCAAACATGCTTGATTCAGCATGGGAGCCCTATAATCAAACCCTCACCACCATGAAAAAGCAGCGACAGCAGCTTCTATCACCATGTTCATCAAACGGAGTTGAAGAAGGCCCCTCCAAAGCCTCCCAAATCACCCAAGAAGTGCCTCCCCAGTCGCCAAGTAGTGCCTCTCGAATCGCCTGAAGAAATGCCTCCCCAACCGCCTGAAGTCGTGCCTCCCAAATCAACTGAAGAAGTGCCTCCTGAAGGTGAAGAGGCACCCTCAGATGAGTTGTAACAACATTGCTTTGCTGTGCAGTCATATCTTCATCATTATTCATCGCACTGCACAGCTAATTCATCATCATCGTCTTTAATCAACATTCATCGCTGGTGAGTACCCATGTGATTTCATCATGTAGTAATCTTAATATGTAAGTACAGAAGTATGAAATTTTTTTAAAATGTGCATAAATTTTTATAGAATTTTTTGTCTCTTTTTGTGAATTACGTATACGTAAATACCAATGTTTCCCCCGAAAAGAAAATGGGATGGCTTATAATTGTATGAAAGAAAATGTGACTGAATATGTAGGGGGGACTGGATTATTTTAACCTACAGCTGTAAGCCATACAGTATGTACGTATAAATTTAACGATAAAATGTTTAAGATGACTTGGAAATTTTATTAATTAGTATCACTTCAAAGATTAATACAGTAATAAGGTACAGTTTAATGTATATTTGATGTAGGCTGGTATTTTTAGGCATACTGTACAGTACTTTGGTGTTGACCTTTCATGATAACAGGTACAAATATACGAGTATTAAATTTTTTTAAATGTGCATACGTTTTTAAATTTTTGTCTCTTTTTGTGAATTTCATACTGTATACATAAATACCAATGGTTCCCCCTGAAAAGAAAACGGAACGGCTTATAACTGTATGAAAGAAAATGTGTGGCTGAATACGTAGGGGACTGGATTAGTTTCACCTACAGCTGTAAGCCATACAGTACTGCCCGTATAAATGTAATGATAAAATGTTTAAGATGGCTTGGAAATTATATTAATAGTATAATTTCAAAGATTAATACATAATAAGGTAATAGTTTAATGTATATTTGATGTAGGCTGGTATTTTTAGGCATACTTTGGTGTTTGACCCTTCATGGTAGACAGGTATAAGCATTTTTAGAGGGGCGTTGTAAGCAATCGCGGATTTGACCTATTCGTGGGGGTGTGGGACGCATCCCCCGCGAAAACGGGGGGTCCACTGTAGATCGAAAGAGCCAAGCACAGAACCAGTCTTAGACGCAGACTTCCAAGACTGGCAATGAGGGCGTGGCCTCGAGAGGCCGCGCTCTCGCGGCCCCCGAAACGCAAGATCCCACAGGAGAATGTGAATCGGTTCCTGCCCAAGGAAGGAAAGAGCCAACGAGAGAAACTTGTCTCCCGGAAGAGAACCAGTCCCTTAGAAGTCCCGCAGGACTCCCAAAGTGAATCTCTTCCCTGCTTCTTCTGATGTTTGAACCGACAGGATCGAGACACTAGGCTGGGAACCCGACCGAGCACTGGCAAACACTCGGGGAGCGCTTGCGGTGTTGGCAGGAAGAGGAGCCGAGACACCTGGAGGTGTCTCGCCTCTTTCTCTCGCACTGCTCCCGAACTGAGCCCAGGAAAATCTCTCCAGACCAGATCGGGATACTCGATATTCCAAAGAATCTCGAGCACTCGGAGCGGCTCGCGAACGAGCGCCCAAAGCAGCCTCCATCTTAAGAGGTGGAACCTCTAAGACTCGGGAACTGGATTGCAAACTGAGGTCTGCGCGCCCGCAGCTTCCGAAACACAAAACCCAGGGCTATGCGAATCGGTTTCCTAACCCGAAGGTCAAGAAGAGCCAATGAGAGACAAACTGCCTCCTCGGAAGGAGGCAGTCCCTAGACGTCCAAGGGCATCAAGGGGAAGAAGCAGCATTCCTCTCCTTCGGCCGACGGAGGTCTGTCCGATTCTTGGGACCCCCTTGGACCTCGGGAGAGGAAGGGAAGACGCTGCAGAAGACGATATCGAAGATAAGATGAAGAAGACGGCGGCTACTTCCACGGGGCAGCTTTCTTCACCTCCACTCCGACATCATCTACAGGATGGTGGACACGAAACATCGTAACCTCCAGGGTAGTCCGGCAGGAACACAACGGACGCAGCCAGGACACCACCACCAGGAGAAGCAGCAGGCATGATCAGGACAGCCGGTGCAGGAGCTACGGCAGCGGTTTGGAAGCCAGGAGCTACTGCAATGGCCAGGAACATCACCTCAACAGGACGACTTCCTACATCTTCACGCCGACATCTTCTACAGGATAGCGGACATCGTAACCTCTGGGGCAGCTGGCAGGAACGCACGGAAGCGGGACCGGGAACAACCGCCAGAAGCGGCAGGAATGATCAGGACAGCCGATGCAGGAGCTACTATTGCAACGGCCAGGAACGTCACTTCCACAAGGCGACTTCCTTCCCTTTCACGCCAACATCTTCTACAGGATGGCAGACATCGTAACCTCCAAGGCAGCTGGCAGGAACACAACGGAAGCGGCCCCGGGCACGATCACAAGGAGAAGAAGCGGGAACGATCAGGACATCCGATGCAGGAGCTACATTAGCGGTTCGGAAGGCAGGAGCTACTGTAATGGACAGAATGTCATTTGAAAGTCACCAGCAGCGACAGGAGCGATCAGGGCGGCTGCGGCAGGAGACCAGGAAGAGCAGCCCAGAGACTGTCGTCGAGTTGACAAGAGCATAACACAGGGAACAGCAGGAGCAGATGGACCACAGATACGCAGGAGGCATTGCAACAGCATACATGAAGACCAGCAATGACAGCGATCGATTTACATCGGCGGGAGCAGAGTCAGCGCAATCCCGACGTGGAAATATGTCATCTAATCAGGTATTGTGGTCGATCCCAAAGCAAAACTGAATGAATGTCGGGACTGCTTCATGCGACTCGGCCCGCAATTCTCTAAGCGCAGGCGGCGAGCAACACTCAGCATAAGCAGGAAGAAATTAGTGATGCCCCTTATACAAGGAGGGCGGAAGCCCAAGAAGGGAACTAACTCTTACATCCCGGTGGATGTAGGGGAGTGAAGATATTGCGTCCCAAACTATATCTCCGAAAGTACAGGGGCGCCTTCAGTATTTACGTAAAGGGCTGCTGGAAGAGAAGCATTACCACTTGGTTACGCTACTCCAGTTATGCCCTTGGCCGTCAAACCCAAGCCACAGGCAGGGCACGACGGCTTATACAAGGTTATCACAAATCGTGGGTTTGTATTAATAAATATCAAACACACGTATATAAACAAAAAAGATCCCACCGGGATAATAAGAGCTTAACGTCAGTCAGGCGGAGAGAGAGAACGAAAACACGTCAGCAACTTATGACGGCCGAAAGCAAACTGGAATGTTTACATCCGGGCAGGTGGGTACCCCGCCAGCCCGGTGGGTACCTCGCCTACCTGGCAGTAGTTACTGCCTAACCACCTTGCTCAAGAGTTTAACAGCCGTTTCCAGCCTACGCCTGAAAGTAATTCCTAATGTAAAGGACTGAGGGTTTGTACATTGTGTCGGAACTAATCAACATTTACATGGCGGTTGTTCAAGTATATAATCATCTGCTAAATGCAATTTAGAAAATGCCATTACCTCCCCATCAGGAACACTAGGTCGGAACAATGGTGCGCAAATGTCAGGTACTTCAGCTGCCATTAAAGAATGACTCTCACCCTTATAACCAACTAAACTCATCTCATACACATTAAATTGGTTACTCTTGGAAGCTTTACCTCCTCCAAATGAAGAAAATGATATGTACTCAGAAGTTATCCACTTAGGCCTTACCCTTTTTACAAATTTACTGGAAACATAAGACCTACAGTATATATCAGATCCTGTGTCAAATAGTGTAGCTTCACATATACCCTTTTTCCCTAACACCTTAACCTTTTTGGTCTGCAACACACTGCGTGATTGAGTTAACACTGTTATTTAGGTTAGGTTCACTATGAGCTACCCCAACATGAGTTACATTTTCATTAATATTATCCTGAGACATAGCAGCACCACTTACATTTTGATCATTCTTATTATAAACTTTAGTCTTATTGGCAGTGCAGCATAAAACATTATGTTTTCCCTTACACTTTACACATTTTGATTGGCAACCTCTGGAAATGTGGCCTTTTTCCAAACATCTGAAACAGTTCTGCACTCCGAATGGCCTCTTCACGTTCAGCAATAGAAAGTTTCAAGATACCAAAACAATTTTCACTCTTGTGATTTTTACCACAAAATATACACTTATAAAAGGACACCTCCGAAGAGGTCTGAAGAGCAGAGGCAGAACCCTGGAATTTACTTCTTTTCTCAGATTCAACACTATGGCTATCAGTCTTTACTGCATTGATATCCTTAATTGTATCTGACCTTTCTCGGCGCTCTATTTCTCTCTGCAAAAAATTCAATAACCAATCTAGGTCCCTTTCATGTCCAGATCCTTCTCTGGACCACTCCAAACGAATGTCAGGAGGCAATCGAGACAGGATAACAGGCGTCATAAATACCCCTGGATACTGGTTACCATCCACTCCTAATGCCTCTAAACTACGTATGTGTTAAAAGTTCATCCTGTAATTTCCACAGAGGAAACATTTCTAGAACTAGGATTCTTGGCAGGCATAGTGATACCAAGAAGGGCCTGAATATGTGCAAAAATAACGCGTTCAGGCCTACCAAACCGTTCCTTTAACATTTTACAGGCTATGGGGTAATTAGTACTAGTCTGGGATAACCCCTGCATTACAGATTTTGCCTCCCCTTCTAACAGTGACTGTAAATAACAGAATTTACCAATAATGGGGACATCAGAATCATCTACTAATGCCACAAATCTGTCCCAAAATGACTGCCATTCAGTCAAAACTCCACTAAACTTAGGTAATTCTAATTTAGGCAGTCGCACATTACATTGGCCTAAAGAATCCGCAGACCCACTCTACTCTCACTTGGTGGCTTCTCAAGTTCCTCCAGGGATAATAACCTTTGGGCAGCCTGTATTCTAGGAACCCTTACCTGACGCCGAAACTTATCAGCATACTCAATGTCTTCTTCTAAGTCCTGTGGGTCACCAATTTCTAGCTCCAGGGCAGACTGCACTTCATCCAAGTGAGCTAGACGTCGATCAAAGTCATCCACAGCATCTCGCAGTTCTACCTTGCTCACTTCTCGATCGCCAAGCAAATCCATCAGTGCATTCGACGAACGGGCCATCCACCCACGGCCGGCTGACCGGCTCTTCCTCAGCTTTCCTTCCTTCACCTTACCTTAGGATTCTGCATACAACCAAAGAAATCCCGAGTTCTGGGCACCAAAATGTACGCTCCTCTCAATGGCCACTGCTTCGCGCGTCACGGCAAGATTTCGTAAAACAAGGAAGGTGTACTTGAGGCAGGTTACTAAAAGGTGCCACTCCCGTCAACAACATTTACTGACGTTAAGTCGTACACAAAATACAGACTAATCTTGGTAAATAAGTACCTCTTAAGACAAACAATGTCGAACAATTTTAATACTAAATAATACTGCACAAATTACAAGTTAACATTGAATAATAAAAAATGTAGATTCAACATATTATGCTAATCGGTAAACGAGGTAGCGAACGCAACATTCTTCTTCTTTAAAGTTATTTTTATGCAACTCGGAAAAAGAAGTTAACCTTTACTGACATTGTTTGACTTACACTGATTACCGTCATACAGCCATATATCAAATCCTATCAGACACTGAGACTGTTATGTATTAAGTCTTGCAAATTATATATGTCGCATGTCGAAGCTCTGTGGAAGCTAGGGCGCTATCTAATGACTGGTGCATTGTGGGTTGTTGTGGTTTAAGGTTGGGAAAGTTCCGTCGAGTTGTAGCAAGATTTAACAGCACTATAACCATTAAAGCCAACGTTTAGTGTATTCTTAACCCTCTATCTCAGCCCTCTCATAATAGAGACTTTCAGATAACACAAGTATTCACTACCAAAAGAATTGGCCCGGTAGCGAACAATATACGTTATCACGTTATTCAGAAAAGGTAGCTGAACATAGAGTCTCATCATATAGAAATGTCTCAAATCCTTACAAACACTGAGACTTGCAGAAAAGTAATTCAATACTGTATATATTGGTTCGGCAATGAACGCAATGTTTACATTTATTACATTAACCAGTAAAGGTGGTAAACTATGCTACCGGAGTTAAACCATTTCATTCTGAAATCGCTACTGTAGCAAAATATGATAAACTTGAATCAGATCTTAATAACAAAGCGATAAAATGCTGATCCTGAAAGCTATAAGCTTGAAGGCTACCCGAAATCAGAAATAATACTTCACCAAAATCCGGTTTCCGACCGGCAAATTTAAGAACAAAGCTGCCATCGACACTGTGTTTACTCGAGCGCGGTAAAAAACAGAAATACAGAATGAGATTGTCTGCTAAGTCGTTCCTGGTAGTCCCGTTAGCGGGCGGGACTAGTCGTCTGCACTGAACCAAGCGTTACCAGGGAATTTCTGAATTTAAGCCGCCATGCAAGAGGAAACTATAACTATGTAATTACTTGGTAAGTTACTTATATAAAACAGAACTTTTATGTGGACAGTCTCACCATCACTGGCAACTCACCTGACTTCCTCAAGAAAGTTTATACAGTCTATCAACCAGGTTCTCTCTGCTATCAATCGTATGCAACAGGGTGGTTTCTAGACCAGGGAACTCCAACAATCAAGATTCTTACTTGTATTAGCCATTGCAAAATATGGTAGTCTTGCCTCCAATGGAAGTGAATATGAAAAGGTCCTGGGTCTTAAATATTTCATGGAAAGTGATTTCATTAAAATAGCCGACAATGTGCAGCATCTAGACCCTTTCAGCTAATATTAAAAGATCAATTCTGTCTCAAATATCCAAAGTTTTCGACCCCTTGGGTCTCCCCCTACCTGTTACAACCAAAGGGATATTAATCATGAGGCAATTGTGGGATGTAAAACTGCCAGGGGATACACCCATGTCAGAGAAGTTACAAAAGGGATGGCAAAAACACTGCTCTGATTCCTCATAATTGTCCTCATTGCCCTTGCCTTGATCTTGCATCAATCAAAATCAAATCAATTCATCTTGCAATTTTTGTGACGCTTCCAAATCTAGTTATGGCTTTGCAGTTTACAATGATCATGATGGAGGCTCACAGTTAATGTTTGCTAAATCTAGGGTCGCTCCCTTGAAGGCAAAAACACTTCCAACTATAGAACTTATGGGAGTATATCTATCTCTCAAATATTTCCCAGTAGTTCTGGACTCATTCACCTCTATCAAGTTTCAAAATGTTACAGTTGCAGTAGATTCCCAGATTGTGTTACAGTGGCTTCTCACTGACTTTCTTTCTACGAAGAGTATATATATACACGCAATCGCATCTAAGATATTTCAATGTTCAAGAGGAACCTAGAAGAGAAATATTGTTTCTCAATCAACTTCAAGTACGTTAAAGGTGAGGGGAATCCTTGTGACCTAATAACAAGGGGTCTCTCACTGAATTCATCAAACAGTTTCTGTCTGGTTAAATGGCCCTGCGTGGCTTTCATCTAATCAAAATACTTGGCCTGAAAGTAACTTAGGCTGTCTTTGAGATACTTGTAAGCAACCTGTTCAATCTCCTCAAGTGTCTGCTTCTTTCAGTGTCAATGTAGGGCCACATTGTGAAACTTTGGTCAACATTCAGAAGTAGCCTACTCTGATCTCAATAAACTTTTTAGAGTCACTTCTTACATTTTCGAAGCCTACTATAAATTTAAGAAATTTGATGTTAACCCTAATCATAATGCCAAGTTATACCGGATCAAGGAAATGCAAGGAAATTGTTTTGCTTCTGAATTAGCCATCTTCAGAACCCAGATGGTAGAAACCCTAGTGAAGTTCCCATCCTAGTCAACAACTTAGATTTATTATTAGATAACAATGGTATGATACGTTCCAAGGGTATAATGTTAAGACCTTGAAATATGATTATGATGTGATACATCCCATCCTACTTGCTAAGAGTCATAGATTGACAGAGTTCATTGTGGAATACTACCACAAGAAATGCAGACACTTTGGTCTTCAAACAACTTTAAACTCAATTTGGATCCCCCGCAAACACCAGGAAGCGTCAATTAATTGATACACTCCATCACCATGGAATCAGCATCAGCTATGATAGGGTTCTGGAATTGACTAAAGGGTTAGGAAAAGCAGTTGTAACGAGGGCTGTGGAGGAAGAAGTAGCTTGTCCCACTACACTAAGAAAAGGGCTCTTTACAACTTGTGCTGTTGACAATCTGGACCATAATCCAAGTGCCACAACTGCACAAACATCCTTCCATGGGACAGGCATATCTTTGTTTCAGCATCCGAGCACTGGTGAAAAGGGTGAGGACAGAAACTTGGCCCAAATCATCCAAAGTGGAACAAAGTAAAAAAAAAGTACCTTCTCTTCCTGAATATTACACAAATGTACCTCCTGCTCACTTTAAACATGAGAATCCCTTCCCTTCATCCAGTGGAAGTGCAGGACACCAACAGGTTGTGCTTTCAAAGCATCTTTCTCTTGAGTATGAATGGCTTGAGAAAGTCAGTCTGTCAGACAGGAGCGAAAATGCTGTGTCCATATCTTGGGCAGCACATCACTCTTCTCATTTGAAATAAGCTTGTCATCAATGTTGCCTCTTTTTCAAGAGGCAGCTCATTCAGTTGCAATGATAAAACATGCCATGGATATTGCAAGAGCAACCACACAGTTTCTCAATCCTGGCCAAACCCCAGTTCTAACAGTTGATCAGCCACTATTTGCAATTGCTAAGCAAATCCAATGGGATTGGCCATTGCTGTATGGTGATATGGTTATTATGTTTGGAGGGCACACAAAGAATCTGAAATAAAGACGGGTGAAATACAAGATGTGATTAATGTACATCTGAAAGGAGAAACACAAGGAAAGAGAGGCGCGATTTGTCGCCCTTACAATCGCAAAAGTACGTAAATTCTCGTTAGCCTAGATATAATTACTATTTATTTGAATTCCGGTTGAGAATCGAATTTTGCGACGGGAGAAGGTAACAGGTTAGTTGGAGAATTAGAGATTTTCAGGAACATGTACTTAGGCTATACTCTAAAAATATTAAAGGATAAGTACTGTAGGTTCTTCCAACAATATCTGTAAACCTCCAACCTTTGCTTTGTTGTTAGGCTATTTCCACAGAATTGTTTCGAGAATTTGTGGTTTCGAACCCAGTAATTTATCCAGCTGGTATCTGGTTACTGGACAAGGTAACTTGTACTTGAAGAGAGTTGTGAAGAGAAGCTTTCCATGGAGTCCTTCAGGAGGAAGCAGTGTTGATGTAAGAGTTGAGTAATGTTGAAGAAAGGATCCAGTTGTTTTTCGCGATCAGAAGAGATGCGAGCTACATCGTCGTTCATCTCTTTTTTACAATGAGCTTTTTCTTTACTACGGTTCCTCTTGAAATTCACATCGCAGCAAGGACACAGTGCTATTACAGAATACTGGGAGAACCACAAAAATAAAAATGATTAATATGTGCAAAACAAAAGGAATTATTTTATAATGTTAGCAAACATAAAGTTTCAATGAGGATGAATGATAACAGAATCTTTAAGGAATTCGGCAAGAAGCGTAAATTTATATTTGATAATAAACGAGAGTGTAAATTCTCACAGCGACCAAGGAGCCTTTATTCCCCTTATGGATGTCGTGCAACTGGAACTTCAGAAGTTCAAGCGAAGATGCAATTCATTACTGCCCTAATACTGTTCTTCTTGCATTTTAGTAAATTTTTATCTATTTATTGATTTATTTTTAATTTTTAATAAGTGAGAGCTCTTCTCTCTGTATTTCCCTTTACCTCCTCTTACTTCTTCCTAATGAACACCATATTCTTTGGAAGCTTGAAATCCAGGTCAGTGGCCCCTGTGGGCTTGTTCCATATGAATAGGTTTCATCTGAATAATAATAATAATAATAATAATAATAATAATAATTACCATTTTCATCAAGAAGTCGATTCTTTTAATCGCCGCTTCTCGGATTTTCTGATTATCATATTGTTTTACTCCCAAAGCCCACGTACTGTATATACGAAGAATTTTTCTCGTTTCTCGAGTCTAAATCATTTATCCATTCATTTTTCAAATAGATCAATTAAGTGTTAAAATTTAAAAGGCTACAAGTTTGTCCTAATAACAGTTTGAAGCTCAGACATTCTGAACACTACACAAACCTAATTAAACACCTTGCAATAAAAATAACTACCAAATTTTATCACATAATGGAAAAGAAAACTTGGCATCCTTCGGCGATGGTCAAATATTTCTTCGTTCCCTGGGAATCCCAGCTCATTCCCCTTACGCCAGTCACTCTCACTAACCCAACGCGAGATGGTAGTAAACAAAGCCTTTCGCTGAGCTGTAATCGGTTCACTAAGTGTCGTCCTGAACCTGAGCTTAAAGTACGCTACTTGCATTACTAACTTATGGCAGGGCAGCACACTACCGGCATATTGGTCCGTGAGTATTTTTAGAAACATCATACAATAGCGAATGGTACTTAATGCCTGGGAGTGATGATTTGCCAGTAATTCTTTTGTGTCCATTTATGAAAAAGTATATTAATATTAATGGTTTAAAGAACAGCAAATAACATATTACATTGAAATAAATAAGAACAACTAGGACTTGCCATTCTAATGATAGTATGTGCTGATGCTCGTGGCAAATGTGGTGGTGAAATTATACTGGTCAGATATGTATTCTTATTCTAAAACAATTGAAAAGTTGTGAAATATACGCATTATCATTATCAAAGGTACACTGCAATAAATTATGATTATACAGTATATGTACATATCTCTTTCTCACCTATCTTCCATGTTTATTTTTGGAGTCCCTCATTTGGTCCATCAGATGGTTCCTTTGTGAAGATCAAGCTCTGTAGTGTTTGTGTGTGTGTTACAGTGTGTGTGTATACATATATACACACTGTAACTGTAAAACAAATATATATATATATATATATATATATATATATATATATATATATATATATATATATATATATATATATATATATATATGTATGTGTGTGTGTGTGTGTGTGTGTGTGTGTGTGTTAGAAAAATTTGTTATTTTGTGATCTGTGGCAAGTGATTTAATATGACAACTCCTCCATCAGCGTAAAATAACAAAATATTATTTCAAGTTATTTCCCAGGAAATATTCTGCTGTGTTGTATGTACGCTTAAGAGAGCTCTTAGTTGCTAATTGACGTTATTTTTACATTCACTCCAGTGGTACCGTATCTGTTTGAAACTCTAAAATTGTTTTAGAGTAAGACTAAATATCCAATAAGTGTAATTGTCTTTTAACGAAATTCCCATGCACGTTATGTATTCGTTAACGTCCAAGGCTAAATAAGCGTCCTACGCGAGATTCTGTTGATGCCAGTTTACGCCTTACCACATGTGCAGCCCGCCGTTGTGCTAGGGCCAGTGAAGGTGTAACGCTGTGGCAAATATTATAACGATGATTGTAAGGTTAGTCAGAGGCTGCAGTGCTATTTCAGAACATCGTCCCATATGCCGTACTTCTCAGTTGACATTTTTTTCCGTTCTTGTTTACATTTTACCTTTTCGTTAATATTTTACTATATATTTTTTTCTTCTGTCGGATTTGTCTTCCTCTATATCGTTCGGGCAATGTTCACCGAGTAATTCAATAAGTTAATACATACTTTTCATGCAAATATGTGCGCCTTATCATTAATATAATAATAATAATTCGATAATGATTATGTCCGAGATGGGGATCGCTGTTGCCCGTTAGGCGGATGGTGGGGAGTTTCCCAAGGGCCGTGAGGAAGACGAAGCACTTTATTTTTGAGCGATATGCAAGGAAGGGCGCTGTCGGAGGATATGATAGCGCCTCTGTGAACATAAGTGCTTTCAGTCCGGACCGTCCCTTCTAACACAACATTAATAATCAAATAATAATGACGACTTTTATTCATGACGTGAATCTTTTTTTAGAAATTCGTTTATTTCGTTTCTCGGATATGAACTCGCAATTGACAACAACCGGGACGTTTTTCAGTTATATCCCCA
The DNA here is from genome assembly GCF_040412425.1 of Macrobrachium rosenbergii. Lineage (NCBI taxonomy): Eukaryota > Metazoa > Arthropoda > Malacostraca > Decapoda > Palaemonidae > Macrobrachium > Macrobrachium rosenbergii. The sequence continues at coordinate 36,058,558 of NC_089781.1, forward strand.
TTCCATTACAATTTTCTCTGGGCTTTGCACATTACGGTACTAAAAATAGTAGAAGCCAAGGGTATTTTCATGTTGCGTTATTTATTTGTAAATTATAATTATTACTATTGCGCTCTAAAGTTTCTTACAGTCTTGATGTTTGGGAGGGCTCACAACATTCTTGGGGTCCCACGATTCTCTCCTTTCTCTGATTCTCACTTGTGGATTAAATTACAGTAATCGTCTCTCGATGACCAAAACTTCGTATTGTAAAGACGTCAGACGTCTCTTCGTTTTCGCATCAATCACGTCATGCATTGCATTTCTTAGTATGTCAAGACTCTCATGTAAATATTCATGTGTAGAATTTTCTGGCCTTTCCGCCAAATAGTATTTCATCATTGTACATTTATTATGTCTCTCAAAATTGCCATTTTTTTTGTCTGTCAACAAAAACAAATTGCTCAGAGTGCGGGTCACGGCGATGGAAGGTCGGGCACCACGTTTCCGTCCGCACTCTGCCATGTATACCTGCTCTTACGCAAGAGCCCGTGCTGGCACAAGGCCAGCTAAATCCGAAACAACATAATAAATAATTTAATACCCAGTTGACCTTTCTTGTCTTCACAACTGGTGACCCGAGGAGTGACGGTAAACACAGCGGTTTTGGCTTCGCCATTAACAGACTCTATGGCCGCTTTACCGTCAGAGAGCGTTTAACGGCGACAAAAGTCTAGGCCTCTGAAAGCTCCTTCCTCGGAGAACACCCGCACCACTAACGGGCGGCGTACCCCTTCAGGTGCGTTCTGGCGTGCTCAAACGGTTTGGCCCCGCATTTACGATTCACGTCGACCATACCCAGTAGTCATTAACGGAACCACACGGCGTATAGTTTTGACTTCTGACGAGCCCCAAACACCATTAACGGACTAAATACGGCGCGTACTTCGGGTTTTGGTGTGAGGAAGAATGTCAGACACTGAGGTAGAAAGTCATTCCGAGGACGCACAGATCCTCCGCATCCCTCTCTCGCCTTCGAAGGCAGCAATAAGCCAGGCGATAAAACTCCCTCCATTCTCGCGACAAAACACCGCATCCTGGTTCTCAGACGTTTCTTCGTTTTCGCATCAACACGTCATGCATTGCATTTCTTAGTATGTCAAGACTCTCATGTAAATATTCATGTGTAGAATTTTCTGGCCTCTCAGCCGATATGTATTTCATTATTGTACATTTATTATGTCTCTCAAAATTGCCATTTGTTTGTGTCAACAAACACAAATTGCTCAGAGTGCGGGTCTCGGAGGTCGGGCACCACGTTTCCGTCCCCACTCTGCCATGTACGAGTATACCTGCGATCAGGAGTCGGCCAGCTAAATCTGAAACAACAGGTCGGACTCCTTACAGGCTGCTCTATGAGCAAGAGCCCGTGCTGGCATAAGGCCAGCTTAATCAAAAAACAAAAAAAAAGTCGGACTCAGCTAATAAATAATTTAATACCTAGTTGACCTTTCTTGTCCTCACAGTATCTATTTATGCTCTATATCTAGCCAGAAGGCCTTCAGCCTCAGTTTCAAGTTGGGGAATCTTCCTCAGTCTACTTCATTATTTTGTTGCCTAGCCCAAGAGCCACGGAATCTAAATTAACAGGTCTAATGCTGGTTTCATGAAGTCATTGTCACTTGAGCAAGTAAATCACTTACAGACACGCAGTACCGTTTTCTTCTAGGCTTCAGTCTGCAGCCAAAAAGAAGAAAAAAAAGATCGAATTTTACACGCAGAATGCTTATCCTTCTCTTTATACAATTAACAGCAATACGGTAATGCAATAATGAGAAGCACTGTTTTGGGATGACTCTCGCTATGCAGTTTGCGTATGATGGATGTCAAAATACCTCTTCCAAAACTACACATCGATTCGAAGAAACATCCACTTTAAAATCTACGGATTTAATCGAAGACTACATGCAATTAAATTTAGTCACGTATAAATTCTTGATGGTAAATTTTAAATCCATGCTTCAAAGCAATCACATTAAACACAGTAATGTCCGAAATTTGCAAAAGAATTTATTGTTAAAAAACTGTTCTTCTCTAGATACAAAATGAGTCATATCGATGCCTTGTTATCAATATAACTTTGTTTTAATCCTTAAGCAAGAGAATTAAAAGTGAATTTCTTACTTTATTATTATTATTATTATTATTATTGCATTGTTTATCAGATCATTGTGTAATTTGACAGGACAGTATCTTATAAAGCCCCAAATTTGACACTAGCATATTTTTAAGGTCACGCAGTCACAAAATATATCACCTTAAGGCCCTGGGGTATCTCTTCCAAAATGGCAGAATATATAACATTATATCGATACCCGGTTTTCGAAAACAAAAACTGTTCTACCGGAAATGATGCTGTTTGTGTCATTAAATGACATTCACCCATACACTGAATCTGAACAGAGTATAAAAAAAATCTGAAGTAACTCCTAAATAATTCAGGAAATTGTAAAAGTTACATGGACCTCAAATGACTAGGGCTGTTCTCCTACGGGATTTGAAAATGTCATATTGTTGTTGCATGAGAAGCAATAACTTTGACATAATTGTTAGATTGATTATTTAAAAAAAGTTAAATATTCATTCCCACATCGAATTCGAATATCTAATATCTCATGTCTGCCGTTATCTTCTCTTATTTAAAAGAGAAGCATTCACTCCTAATTTCGGAATTACAGAAGGAACAGTCGGAACATTCTCTGGCATAATGATGAAGTAACTTGTTGCTACTTATTATAGTTTTGTATTGTCTGTTCGTTGTTTTTGCTAATATTTGGGTTTATGATTTTTTCCCCAAAAGTGCTTGCTCATATTTTTTGCTCTAAAAATCAGCAGAGCTAGATCAGGTAGGCCCTATAGTTTATATAAAATAAGTCTGGGTAATTCTTGGTATTTTTGTATACATAATAATAACATTATGACTAAGTTTACAATCAGGTAGGCCCTATAGTTTATATAAAATAAGTCTGGGTAATTCTTGGCATTTTTGTATACATAATAATAACATTATGACTAAGTTTACAATTTGAGAGGAACAGACATAGTTCAAAGATTTGTGATTACGTAGTCTACGCTGGCAGAGAGCTCTTCAACGAGAGCGTAAGTTGAATATTCAATAATATCTCTACAATAGGTGACCCGCAATTCATCTTCGCTTGTCCTCATCAACCGGGCAGTTTGTGAACTACTATTTGTGCAAAAAAAAAAAAAAAATTTGTGCTGCATGTTGACGCAGTAAACTTTACGCATTGCTCACAGAGGAAATACGAATCCCACACACATTCCTTTCTTCGGAAATGCTTTAAAGACCAGCACACTACGGCCTCGACAACATCATACAATTCCTCCAACAGCAGTGATCACATTTGTTTATGCTAGTAAAGAAGTCTATCGTTCTGATCGCACCTAGGTTTAAAGATCAATGGAAGAAGCTATCATATGCAAGGTACTGTAAAGCTAATAAGGTCTTAATTGCTTTTATATTTGCAGAGAGAGAGAAAATGTAAACCTTACGACATGAGTATCAAATAATGTTTAGAGGAATACTAAGCTATGGTTAACTAAAGGTACAAAGATTAAATATAACAAAAAAAAAAAAAAAAAAAAATGCAAAGCACTTTCGTCGACTAATGATGATATGAAATTTTCGTGTGTTAACGTAAGTTGAAAATACTTGTTTTTTTTTTCTTTCTTTCTTATAAATCAACAATGCTTACTTTGTAACCGTAGTGTATGCAGTACCACAGCAAGAGAATACAATCCTGCAAGCCTAATGAAAATCATCACAAACAGAAAAAAAAAATTCCTTCATAAAATAAGTGGCGTCTGGCATCAACAAAGATGTAGTTTTCATGTACTCCCATTTTAGTTAAGGACAGTTGTTAGGTTGCTTATTTCCATTCTTATTTGGGTACAAGAGCAGTGGACCAAGTCTCACTGGCCTACACAGGCTCTAGAGAGTCTAGACCTTGGGCCTACGTACAAGTAAAAGAGGTTTTGTATTTTTATGCCAACGGATCATTATTATTCTGTGAGTATACAGAAATTAACTGATTTTAATGAATAATATGTCTTAAATTTAGTCACAAAAGGAGACTTGAAAATAGCTGAAAATGAAAGAAAGGCAACTTGTGTGGATGCATAAGTGGCGTCATTTCCGGATCTGGATTATGCAACCTTGTACATTTTAGGGTTATGTTTGCATGGAATAACAAAGCATTTTGTTGTTGTACAAAGCAACAGCCTCATCAGAGGGCAGCTACCGTGCAACATTGTCTGATGTTCAACAAACTTTTATTCCACTATGGATGTCATGCAATTGCAAGATTTACACTCCGCGTGCTGCCGTAGTGAAAACGTTGATGCATGAAAAATCAGTTCGTGCTCCGGTATGAAATATATTTCCTAGCTTGTAAAAAAATATATTTTGGTTGTGATTTCTTGGGACAGTGGCGCACACACCCACGAATATAAGCTTCGGCTGTTGTCGCAATTTTTTTTCTATATTTCTTGGTGACCTTGAACTTAATTCTGGAATCTTCATCGCACCTTAATAAGAAAACTATAATGTTTATCCTTAATAATTTTTTTCAAGGTATGACTTTTTTTTAGAACTTTGCTACATACGTTTCAGGTAGGATTTTTCAGCGTCAGAAGCTGCGTAATATATTGTTATTTATCCTATCAACTTTCAGCTATTATCAGAATTCATTAAGCAATGGCGGTGAGTGCAAGAAAGAATGTAAAATAAATGAGGTGAAAATGTGTTTTTATTTCCAGTGCTGCTAGGCGCATAGCAACAGTGAAAACAAAAGATTTAGAAATGCATTGAGTTCTGCAATTATATATACAACAACGGAGCTAGAAAATTAAAACACGAGTTTTCATGTCTTTTGCATTTTCACACATCTATCTATCTCTATCTATCTAATATATATATATATATATATATATATATATATATATATATATATATATATATATATATATATATATATATATATATATATATATATATATATATATATATATATATATATATATATATATGTGCGTGTGTGTGTGAAAATGAAAAGACATGAAAACTCGTGTTTCACTTTTCTAGCTCCTTTGTTATCTGTTGTCGTAAACCGATAAGTCGCTGATTAGCTGCTTATCAAAGAAATGAACACAAAATCTTATCAGAGTTGGTGCGATAAGGCTAAGGGATAGACTTCAAGGTCACTAAGAAATAATATAGACGGGCAAAAACCGCGACAGTAGCTACCAAATACTCATGAGGGGTGTGTGTGCCATAGTCGTTAGAAATCACAATAGAAAATATAACTTCTTTTCGTTCCTTTCCTTATTAGTAGCCTACATAGCAAAAAAAAAAATCTGACATTTCTTTTAGAAAATATATATAAAAAAAAACTTTTCTGAGTAACGCTGTGCTCTTATTGTGACATTAACAACTCGTAATACAAAACTGGTCGAGCGCACGTGTGTGTGCGTCATCCATCGGAGGGAACAAGACAAAAACAAGAGCATCCCGTTTTCTCTCTCTCAAGGGACGCAACTTCTACCATTCAATATTTCCGTCTGTTTCTCCCTAACCATTGTTGTCTCGATTTATGTACAATCACCACTACTTGCATTGCCATGCAAGCATTCTAATCATGTACTCATAATGTTCCACCGAATCTTCTGTGTCAAACTGTATGTGTGTTTCTGTTTGTGAAGACACCAAACATCTCACCATTTCACATATATTATGCTACTGCATTGTATTCATTAATCTGTCTCGAATCTCATGCAATTGGCCATATGTGGAATTTCCTGGCCTTTCCATTGATATATGTTTTATCATTGTACGTTTATATGTCTCTCACAATCGCCATCTGTTTGTCTGCCGACAAACACAGATGTCCGAAGCATTACCTCTGTTTTGCCCTGTCTGTGTGTAGAAACTACTTTGCGGCTCGCACCAGCCAATAACAACTTCGAAGATTCTGTACATTCATTATGGGCTGCTCTAGGAGCAAGAGCCCGTGCTGGCACAAGGCCAGCTAAATCTAAAACAACAACATGTACATTCATTCAGTAAGGAACCACCAATAAACCAGACAACACCCAGCCAGTATGTCACTCTATACCAGCCTTACATTGGTGACCCCGGAGTGACCAGTGATGGCAGATGTCCGACCCAAGATGATGACCCACGCTCCAACGAACCTTTCGTCACCTCCCCGCTTCCAGCCGTTCCCTAGTGCTCAGTAGATGTCCGACCCTCCAAGATGACCCACCCCACCACAGGAACCCTGGACGCCTCCTCCAGGTAGCCTGCCGCCGCCCCTGAACTCGTACCAGACGACCTGACCAACGAAGGAGCGATGTATCCTTCAACCCGCTACCATCCTCCTCGAGTTCCTGCTGGCCAGCGCCGCCCTTCAGCCTCCTACCCACCCAAAGCCCAAGTCCTTCGCGCCCATTCCAATTGTCAGCAAGACGATTTCTGCATCGACGCCTTGCTTGGGGTGGGAGTATTGTAAACCGCGATGTGGTCTCTTTTGAGCTCACGTGTGTGCATCATCCATCGGAGGGAACAAGACAAAAACAAGAGCATCCCGTTTTTTCTCTCTCAAGCAACACAACTTCTACCATACAATATTTCCGTCTGTTTCTCCCTGACCATTGTTGTCTCGATTTATGTACAATTGCCACTACTTGCATTGCCATGCAAGCATTCTAATCATGTACTCATAATGTTCCACCGAATCTTCTGTATAACACTGTATGTGTAAGGACAGGAGATTGAGTGACATACTGGCTGGGTGTTTACTGGTTTATTGGTAGTTCCTTACTGAATGATTGTACAGAATCTTCGGAGTTGTTATTGGCCCATGCGGGCGGTAAAGTAGCGTCTACACAAGGACAAAACAAAACAGAGGTAAAGATTCAGACATCTGTGTTTGTCGGCAAACAGATGGCGATATTGAGAGGCATAATAAACGTTCAGTGTTAAAACATACATTAATGGAAAGGCCAGGAAATTCTACATATGGCCAGTTGCATGAGATTCGAGACAGATTAATGAATATAATGCAGTAGCATAATATATGTGAAATGGCGAGATGCTTGCTGTCCTCACAAACAGAAGATTCGGTGGAACATTATGAGTACATGATTAGAATGCTTGCATGGCAATGCAAGTAGTGGTGATTGTACATAAATCAAGACAACAATGGTAAGGGAGAAACAGACGGAAATATTGTATGGTTGAAGTCGCGTTGCGTAAGAGAAAGAAAGCGAGAGGCTCTTGTTCTGTCTTGTTCCTTCCGATGGACGATGAACACACACGTGTGTTTGGAAGAGACGGCGTCGGGGTGACGGGCTCTTACAGTACTCCCCCCAAAGCAAGGCATTGATGCGGAAATCGTCTTGCTGACAATTGTAATTGGCTTGAAGGGCTTGGGCTAGGGGCGGGTAGGAGGCTGAAGGGCGGTGCCGGCCAGCAGGAACTCAAGGAGGACAGTAGCGGGTTGAAGGGTGACGTCGGATGATCCTTCGATAGCCAGCTGGAGGGGGACGGCTGAAAGAGGCTGATCCTTCGGTAGCAGGCTTGAGGGCTGAAGGATGACGGCGGCTGATCCTTGGTAGCCAGCTCAAGGGGGGGGGGGGGCGGCAGCAGGCTGAAGGATGACGTTGGCTGGTCCTTCATTGGTCAGCTTGTCCAGTACGAGTGCGAGGACGGCTTCAGGTTTCCTGGAGGAGGTGTCCAGGGCTCCGGTGGTGGGGTGGGTCATCTCGGAGGGTCGGACATCTACTGAGAACTCGGGAATGGAGGGAAGCAGTGAGGCGGCGAAGGGTCTGTTGGCGAGTGGGTTGTCATCCTGGGTGGGCCACTTTTTGTGTTACTCCAGGGTCACCAGTGTAAGGACGGGAGATTGAGTGACATACTGGCTGGGTGTTTACTGGTTTATTGGTATTTCCATCCCCCCACCAGTACGCCCAGCTGCTGAAGGAGTTCCCTGACGTATTCAGACCCAAGCTCCATCAGGTACCTGGGGCCCCAGCAAAACATGGCATCTACCATCACATAAAGACGAAGGGGCCCCCTACACACGCAAGTTTCTGTCTTGTCCCCTCCGATGGATGACGAACACACACGTGTGTTTGGAAGAGATGGCGTCGGGGCGACGGGCTCTTACATATGTATGTTTCTGTTTGTGAAGACGCCAAACATCTCGCCATTTCACATATATTATGCTACTGCATTGTATTCATTAATCTGTCTCGAATCTCATGCAATTGGCCATATGTGGAATTTCCTGGCCTTTCCATTGATATATGTTTTATCATTGTACGTTTATTGTGCCTCTCACAATCGCCATCTGTTTGTCTGCCGACAAACACAGATGTCCGAAACATTACCTCTGTTTTGCCCTGTCTGTGTGTAGAAAATACTTTGTGGCTTGCACCAGCCAATAACAGCTTCGAAGATTCTGTACATTCATTCAGTAAGAGACCACCAATAAACCAGACAACATCCAGCCAGTATGTCATTCTATACCATCCTTACACTTTTGTTGTTCATTATCTGTTTTTATTAGTAATTCTGTTTTTGTTGACGGTTAACTTTATATTTAATTATAATTATATAAATATTATTCAAAAGAGGTGATAAAAGATTCCTGTAGACAAGCCAACTCTAGAAATGAAGATTTTTGTTGATAGTAAATTTACTTTTTTAATTCGCAAAATGGTTTTTTCTAAAATAGTATCAGTTTATAGGTAACCTTTAAAAGTCACTGAAAATTATTTGGAAGTTTTTATGATCGATATTATAACAGGAGAAAAAGACTAATTAAGTGAAATTTATGTTTCATTTCTCACGTTATGGACACATTTTTCCGGACGAAGAATTTACAAAATACAGTTTTTAGCTTTCGATCACTCCTGGTATCTTCGGAGTGGCCTTGTGATTTTAAGTTTCAGTCCGATGTTCACATCTCATCCAAGGCTTCTCTGCATCTGTAAGAGACTGCATTGGCGGTCTTACGGGCGCACATGTGTGTGTGAATCATCCATCGGAGAAAACAAGACAAAGCATCCCGCTTTCTCTCTCTCCCTCCCGTGCGTCACCTGGAAGGGACCGCTCGAAGGAACAGAACTTCTACCATACATATTTCTGTCTGTTTCTCTCTAACCATTGTTGTCCCAATTCATGTACAATCACCGCTACTTGCATTGCCATGCAAGCATTCCAATCATGTACTCATAATGTTCCACCGAATCTTCTGTGTCAAACTGTATGTATGTTTCTGTTTATGAAGACGCCAAACGTCTCGCCATTTCACATATATTATGCTACTGCATTGTATTCATTAATCTGTCTCGAACCTCATGCAAATGTCCATATGTGGAATTTTCTGGCCTTTCCATTGATATATGTTTTATCATTGTACGTTTATTATGTCTCTCACAATAGCCATCTGTTTGTCTGCCCACAAACACAGATGTCTGAAACATAACCTCTGTTTTGCCCTGTCTGTGTGTAGAAACTACTTTGTGGCTCGCACCAGCCAATAACAACTTCGAAGATTCTGTACATTCATTCAGTAAGGAACCACCAATAAACCAGACAACACTCAGCCAGTATGTCACTCAATACCATCCTTACACATCTTCTCTCGAGGGACTCTATCAGGTAGGCTTACTGGTCTACTCACGGGTACGGAGATGGTTCTTCTTAATCTCAGGCAGCCTCGTAATATGCCTCAGGCCACCGCTTCCCACTTTTGGATTCCTCTTCTTACCTGTCAGTACTCCATCCTTTCAGCAGCAATTCCATCACTTCCCTCTGGGTTCAACCCAGCTCTTCTCCATTTTTCTTTATTTCCCTTGATTTGGATGGGCAAGGGCATTAAGTTGCTTCCGCCCGGCTTCTGTTTTAAGCACCGTTGCAGTACTTCCCTTCTTCTCTCTCTCATTTATAGACACGTTTCATGTGTTCTTGAATTAATTTATTCATCGTACCTTTTAATCTCTTTTGTTTATCGTTTCTAAGGATAATCTTTTTGAAAGTTTACAATAATAATGATCACAGCTCACACAGTTTGTATGTATGTACGTGTCATTGCCTCTGTAGAACAATAATGGGTCTGTAATACCTTTTGCATAATTCAAGGCTCCGTGTTGACAAAATTGCCATAACCTGTATTGTCACCTTTGCCATCATCGGTGTTATAAAGAAAATGTATTAGTTCTCTTTATAACTTTCTTCACCAGGTCCAAATTTATTAAAGGATTCAGGTAATCAGATTACACAGTCGATGCAAATTTACTTTACAATATGGGTGCTTTAAAACTGTCGAAGACTTTTTCTGCACATCGTAAGAATGATATCCACTCTCTATGTAGTCACGTTGAATGTAACTTGTAGTGATGTGGATATTGTGGAACTGCTGTGCTTAAAGTGAATTACAAATGACTGACTGACTCTTGAATTAGTGTTTGAAGCAATGTCTAGGCACCCACTGACTGACTCAGTTGCACTGAATGTCAGTCAGCTCTGGTAAAACACCTTTTCTGATTTCTTTATTTAGTAGAAGAGACAATATCTTGGAGGTTCTAATGGCTTTTTCATATGCATTTTATTTCAAATTAAATGCTATAAGGAGGCTTCTCTCCAGAAAGGCTGATTTGAGTTTCTCTCAAACCTAATGCAATCACAGGCAAAAATGTGATGAAATCACAAAGGGTAAAGCCCAGTCACAGGAGACAGATATGGAGGTCAGGGGATACAAAGGAAGGGGTAGGGCATAGGCTTTACTCCACAACCTGATAAATTATGATGAAAGCGAAAAGTAGAAGTGGGAGTCCTTTCTCAATCAGTATAGAGAGTGAGTGCCATTATAATACACATATTGACTAGGCTTCGGCTTGGACAAACCACCGCTGATGATGTGAAAATTAAACGAGTGCCTGATTCCAGTGTAAGGGGGTCAAATCGCCTCTCCATTCTTGTGTTTCGCTCTTCATATGTACATTAATCACGTCATAAATGTTACTTGTTATTATTTCAGATTCTTTATGTATCTTATTGTATGCATCACTGTACGGCCTTTCTGCCAATATATATACCTGCCTTTTACATGTTCTGTAATGCATTATATATATCTTCTTATGCCTGTTAACAAACACAACTTCTGTATGGACGCAGCAGTGGGCCTCAGGTGCCCACTACCTTTCCATCTGCTTTCAGCATTATAAACACCAGTCGAGAATAATAAGGAATCAGTCTTTCACTTCTGACATTTCTTGAACTTCACACTGGTAACCCCGGAGTGACAGGTAGCGTGGGTTTGGCCCAGCCATTAACAGACTAAAGACGGCCGCAGCCTACCATCAGAGAGCCTTTAGCGGACTAGTTACAGTGCCAAAGTTTAGGCCTCTGATAGCTCCCTCCCTGGTAGAAACCGTGCCACTAATGGACTAAATACGGCATACCCAAAAATGGCACGTTTTGGCACTTGGTTTGATCACTCGAACAATCAGCACCATTAATGGGCTCAGTATGGCGCATTTTCCAGCGTTTTGGTGTGTGAGTAGTAAAGATGTCGGGAGCTGAACTTCAATGCGAACCTGCGAGCATCATCTGTACGCCCCTCTCGCCAACAAAGCCAGACGCGGTCAAACTTCCTCCGTTTTCACGGCAGAACATGGCATCATGGTCACCATGACAGCACTCCCAGAAGAGGTGTTCAACAGAATCTCCCCCTGGCTCAACGCACAACTGGACAAGGCCACATACGCGGCCTTGAAGGATGAACTCATGCTAACTTACTCCATGCTCATGACCGAGAGAGCTCAACGCTCGCTCAACCTATTATCCCAGCCCCTCGGAGAAGCATCACCCAGGGAAGCCTGGGACAAACTACGGGGGTTGGTAACACTGCCAGGCCACAGCGAAAACGGGAGGAAGAGGAAGGTAGATTTAACAAGAGCGATCTTCCTTCAGTGCCTCACACAGGAAGTTAGGTGCCAGATAAAATACGTAGACTCCCTCGACATGGACGCCTTAGCCGACGTTGCCCAGAAAATACACGAGGCTGCCAAGGCCTTGAAACACACTGCCACCCTCGCAGCCGCCGCCCTGGGAGCCTGCAGCTACATGGAGGAGAACGATGACAGCGAGGAAGACATCAGCGCCATTTATACGAAGAAGACACCATTCAGGGAACACAGGACATGGTCAAGCCCAGCGTGGTGCTTCTTCCATAGAAAATTCGGAACCAGTGCCAGGAACTGCAGGCCTCCCAGTTCCTTTACAAAAAACGACAAAAGCAGCCACAAGTAACAGCTGTAGCCGCAAAACCCAACTCCCCCCGACCAGCAGGTTTCTTCATCAGAGATGAAATTTCGAAACGGCGCCTGCTGGTAGATATGGGAGCAATGCAGTTGGTCTTCCCGCCATCCGAGGAAGATTTAGAAAAGATACCTGACTCAATACCTGCCCTCTTAGCAGCAAATGGAACTCCCATCCGCACGTATGGCATGATGACCTGGATTATCTCAATTCTGGGCCGCAGATACCATTGGCCCTTTGTCATCACGGAGGTCAAGTTCCCCCTGCTGGGCGCAGATTTCCTAGGGCACCACGGACTTCTGGTCGACGTCGGAAGAAACGCCTCCTCGACACAGGAACCTGCCACTCCTGTCAGCTCCCCACCAGACCTGGAATGCCTGCCATCTGCTCCACAGCCCCCACCAGATACACATCCCTCCTACAGGAGTTCCTGGACATATTCAAGCCAGAGCTACGCCAGTCACCAGGGACTTCAACAAAGCACATGCCAAGTTCCGACGACTGTCTCCCCAAAAGTTACAAGACGCCAAACGGGTCTTCGCGGAGATGGAATGGATGGGCATCTGTAAAAAAGCATCAAGCCTGTGGGCATCTCCCCTCGACATGGTAAAGAAGTCCAATGGTTCATGGAGGTCCTACGGCGACTATCGGCTCTTGAATTTAGTGACAACACCAGACCGCTACCCCCACCGTAACATGCAAGACCTGATGGGCGCCCTCCACGGTGCGAAGATATTCTCCAAGATGGACTTACTCAAGTCATACTTCCAAGTCCCTGTGCACCCCGACGACGTCCCCAAGACCGCCATCATCACGCCCTTTGGGACTTATACATTTTCCTATTCCACCTTCGGTCTCAGGAACACAGGTGCCACATTCCAGTACCTGATGGACACCATTTTGGGGGATCTGCCTTTCTGCATCTGCTATGTCAATGACATTCTCATCTTCTCCAAGTCCCCAGAGGAACACCTTCGCCACGTCCACGCTGTCCTGAAATGTCTGCAGGACAGCAGACTGGTCATCAGGTTCGACAAATGCATTTTCGGGGAAGAAAAAGTAGACTTCCTTGGGGACGAGATTTCCCCAGCTGGAGTGCGCCCCACGGCCTCTAAAGTAAAAGCTATAGAGAATTTCCTGAAACCACAAGCCATCAAGGCCCTTCAGGAGTTTCTCGGGATGATAAACTACTACTGACGTTTCAACCCAGACATCACCTGCACTATGTACCCCCTGACATCAATCCTGAAGGGCAAGCCAAAAACACTGACCTGGGAGGCTCTGCAGCAGCAGGCATTCATAGAAACAAAGAGAGCCCTTGCCAATGCCACTACCTTGACTCACCACAACCCCGCAGCTGCCCTCAGACTGACAAAGGATGCCAGCAACATCGCCTGTGGCGCAGCACTCGAGCAACTAGTGAACAGCGTCCCCAACCCTTGGCCTTCTTCAGCCACAAGTTTTTCGCCAGCAGAGACCTGCTACAGCACCTTCGACAGGGAGCTGCCGGCTATCTACCAGGCCGTGAGACACTTCAAGTACCTGCTGGAGGGGACTGAATTCATGATCCTAACAGATCACAAACCCTTAGTGCACACATTTGCAAAGCCGGGAGACGTGTGGTCTGCAAGGCAACAGTGACACCTGACCGTCATCTCCAAATTCGGGTGCACTATCAACTACATTCCTGGCAGGAAGAACCCAGTAGCCTACGCCCTGTCTAGAGTAGAAATCAATTCCCTTCACCTTGGCATCGACTACGAAGAACTGGTATAAGAACAAGCAGCAGACCCAGAGATGGCAGACTACAGGATGGTAGTGACGACTCCTAAGTGGGAAGGCATGCCCTTAGCAAACTCGAACACAACTCTCCTCTGCGACACCAGCACAGGCCTCCCTCGCCCCCTAGTACCCTCCTCGAGGAGGAAGCAGGTGTTCGACATAGTCCATGGTCTCTCCCATCCATCAGGGCACACAACGGTGCGCCTCATGACTGACAAGTTCGTCTGCCATGGCACCAACAAGGAACGTCTGACAGTGGGCAAGGAGCTGCATCCCATGCCAGGCGAGCAAAACGTCCCGGTACACAGAGTCTGGGGTCAGCGATTTCCCCAAGCCTAGTCGGCACTTTGGCCACATCCACATCGACGTCGTTGGGCCTCTTCCACAGTTGGGAGGAGCCAGATACCTCCTGATGATCATAGGCCGCTCCACCCACTGGCCCGAGGCAACCCCCATGGAGGAGGCATCAACAGCATCATGCGCAGAGGCCCTCCTCTCCAGTTGCATCAGCCGTTTCGGAGTGCCAGACAGCATCACCACAGACATGGGTCCAGCCTTCCTGTCAGAGCTCTGGGTCTCCTTGGTATGCCTGATGGGTACAACACTACACAGCACAATGGCCTACAACCCTGCAGTGAACAGCATGGTCAAAAGAGCGCACCGCTCTCTTAAGGCAGCTCTCGTGGCATGTTGCACCGACAAGGGGTGGAAGGAACAGCTCCCCAGGGTCCTGCTAGGTCTCCGCACTGCACCGAAGGCAAATGGCGATGCCTCCCCTGCTGAGAAAGTCTGTGGGGAGACACTGGCCATTCCCAGAGAATTCTTCCCGCTGTTGGCCAACGGTGCCAACACCCCCCTCCCAAGGTTGAGGGAGCTCGCACAGAAGTTCGTGCCCTGCCGTAAGACCTTCACCGACAGAACCACCACCTACAGCTCACCCACCTTAGACTCCTGCACCTACATCTTTGTCAGGGTGGATGGCCGTTGGTCACCCTTAACCAGGCCCTACAGGGAACCCCACCAAGTCATCAGGCAGGCTGCCAAGGCATACCTCCTTGACATCCATGGGTGGGAAGACTGGGTCACCATTGACAGGTTGAAGCTGGCATTCCTGTTGGACAGCGAAGTACGTGAGGAGACAGGCAGGCTCCCCAGAGTTCCCCCTCAGTACCTCCACGCAGACACACCCGCTCCCCCACCAAAGCGGGCTCTGGGGCATCCCAGGGGACACATCGAGTCAACCCCAGATGTCGGTTCCACCCTACGCCCACAGTTCTCCAGGAGTAGGGGCCCACTCCAACTGCCTCGGCGTTTGCGTGATTAATGTTCTTTCATCCAATAATTGCTCCTCTAATTATTGTCTTGTTGGGGGGAGTATTTGTAAGGGCATCAAATTGCCTCTCCATTCTTGTGTTTCGCTCTTCATATGTACATTAATCATGTCATATATGTTACTTGTTATTATTTCAGATTCTTTATGTATCTCAATGTATGCATCATTGTATGGCCTTTCCACCGATGATATATATATATAAATATATATATATATATATATATATATATATATATATATATATATATATATATATATATATATACTGTATATATCTGCCTTTTACATGTTCTGTAATGTATTATATGTGTCTTCTTATGCCTGTTAACAAACACAACTTCTGTATGGACGCAGCGGGGAGCCTCAGGTCGCCCGCTACCTTTCCGCCCACTTTCCACATTATAAACACTTGTCGAGAATAATAAAGAATCAGTCTTTCACTTCTGACATTTCTTAAACCTCACACCAGTACTACTCAACACTAACCCAGCCCAGCTTTTTGTTGAACATTACTTTAGTCTCTGCAACAGCAACAACAATCAGGATGAGTTCACCGCATTATTCTCGACGACAAAGAAGAAAAATGATGAAAACAAAATTGTTACCCACAAAGAAGAGTTGCGTTTATATGGTCGCGCGCTTCTGAGTGGGTACATTTGCTATATGTATTCAAACTGTATTGCTTGAAGAAGTGCCAGGGTCTATCTCTTGAGGTATGGTTAGCATTGTGCGTATTATAATGGCACTATATTTCTATCTGACTGAGAAAAGACTCCTACTTCTATTTTTCGCTTTCATCATAATTCATCAGGCTTCGGCGTAAAGTCCTGCGCCCTACCCCTTCCTTTGTATCCCCTGACCTCCATATCTGTCTCTTGTGGCTGGGCATTACTACCCCTTTTGTGATTTCATCACTTTTTTGCCTGTGATTTCAGTCCTTTTCTTCAATGGCAACGCCTTAGATCGAGAAACATGTGGTAAGAAAGGAATGGGGGTTATTTAGATTTTAGATATAGTTTTCTTAAACCTGTGGGCTTCTCCGTGATTATGGTTGGCTCCAGCTCGTTTGCTGCATGAATATACAATTTGCATATATGTATATATATGTGTGTGTGAAAACTAGAGTAGGTCAAAGATCAAGATCAAAACCATGTGTGATAATTTTTAGTTAAATTCAACATCACTTTTTTGTGATAATTTTTAATTAAGATTAGACCACCCATGACCCTCTGGGTCACTTTTTTAGATTACATACCCATATCCATTACCCATATCCTGCATTTTTAACACCCATAAAAAGGCCCATACCATACCCACAGCTAAATTAAACCTACTAATAATAGTCAGCAAAAGTCCATGGGCAGTACCAGCCCATTTTCCTTCTTGTGTGCAAACAAACAAACATTTCAGTTTTAGTATTATGCCAGACCATCCGTGACCCATTGGGTTACTTTTTTATTTACTATATTTTTGACAAAAGGTCCATACCCATACCCATATCCACATCCATACCATACCAATATCCATACCATACCTACAGTATACCCATTATCCATACCACACACCCATACCCATACCCATATCTGTGCCATACCCATACCTTTACCCATACCTGTGCCTATACTCATACCTGTACCATACCCATATCCATAATGATGCCCATGCCCATACCAATATCTGTACCATACCCATACCCATATCTGTACCATACCCACACCCACAGCTAAATTAACCCTATTAATAATAGTCAGCAAAGTCTACAGGCAGCACCAGCAAACAAAGAAACCAACAAATAAACAAACAAACATTTCAGAGTTTTAGTATTATACCAGACCATCCATGACCCAGTGCCCATACCCATATCAGCATCATACCCATACCATACCCATATCTGCACCATACCCATACCTGTATCTGTTCCATACCCATATCTGTAATATACTCATACCCATACCTATACCAGTACCCACACCCATACCAATACCCATACTCATATCTGTACCATACCCATACATATCTGTACCATACACATACTCATATCTGCACCATACCCATACCATACCAATACCTTATCTGTACCATACTCATACCCATACCTATACCTATACCCATATCCATTCCTTACCCATACCATACCTATACACATACCTATAACCATAGCATACCCATACCAATACCCAAACCCATACCCATATCTGTACCATACCCAAATTAATTCCATACCCATAGCCATATTTGTACCATACCCATACCCATAGCCTACCCATACCCATAGCTGTACCATACCCATATCCCTACCATACCCATACTGATACCCACACACAAACCCATACCTATATCTGTACCATACCCATACCTATACTCATAACCATACCCTTACCATACCCATACCATTGTCCCTACCATACCCATATCAGTGCCACACCATTCCCATACCCATACAATACCCATACCCAAACCTAAATTAACCCTACTAATAATAGTCAGCAAAAGTCTATGGCAGCATCAACTCCGTTTACGAGGGAGGGGGACGAAAGGAGAAGGGGAGGGAAGAGGGAAGGGGAGGGAAGAGGGAAGGAGAGGGGAAAGGGGAGTAGGAGGGTGAGAATGGAAGAGGGATGGAGGGGAGGGAAGAGTGAAGGGGAATGGAAGGGGGAGGGGAAAGGGAGTAGGAGGGTGAAAAGGAAAGGGGGTAAGAGGAGGAAAAGTGAAGGGGAGGGGAGGGAAGGGGAGTAAGAGGGTGAAGGGAAAGGGGGGAGGAGGGGGAGGGGGGGGAGGGGGGAAGTGGAGGGAAGGGGAGGGGTAAGGAAGGGGAGTGAGAGGGGAAGAGGATGGGGAAGGCAGAGGCAAATGGAAGAGGGAGATGAGGGAAGGCAGAGGCAAATGGAAGGGGAAGGGGACGGAAGGGAGATGGAAGAGAGAAGGGAGATGGACGGGGAGGGGGAGGGAAGACGGAAGGTGAGGGGAGGGGAGGAGTAAGGGGAGGTGAGAGGGAAGGAAAGGGAAGGGAAGAAGGAAGGAGGAGTACGAGGGTGAAGGGTGATTGAAGAATGAAGGGGGAAGGGGAGGGGTAGGGGAGGAAGGTGAGTGGGAGGGGAGGAGATGGGGAAGGGGCAGGTGAATAGAAGAGGGAAGGAGATGGGAATGGAGGGAAAGGGGAGGAAGATGGAAAGTGAGTGGAAGGAGAGGGGGAAGGGAAGGGAAAGGGGATGGAAGAGGGAAGGGGAGGGAAAAGGGAAGTAGAGGGGAGGACACAACTAAATTAACACTTGATCTTGTGTAGGGAAGGGGAGGGAGAGGGAAAAGGGAAGGAGAGGGGGAGGAAACAGTTAAATTAACACTTTATCTTGTTCTCAGAGATGGGAGGGAAAGGGGAGGGGAGGGACAGGTATGGGGATGGTAGAGGGAAAGGAAAGGGGAGGGAAGAGGGAAGGGGAGGACACAGATAAATTAATGCTTGATCTTGTGCTCAGGGAGGGAGGGAAAGGGAAGGGAGGGGGAGGTAAGGGGAAGGGGAGGGGATGGTAGAGGGAAAGGGAGGGGAGGGAATAGGGAAGGGGAAGGACACAGCTAAATTAACACTTGATCTTGTGCTCAGGGGAGGGGAGGGAAAGGGGAAGGAGGAGGGGAGGGAGGGGAAAGGGAGGGGGGGGAATGGTAGGGGAAAGGGAGGGGGAGGGAAGAGGGAAGGGGAGGGGGAGGGCACAGCTAAATTAACACTTGACTGTGTGCTCTAGTGTGCAAACAAACAAACAAAAACATTCCAGAGTTTTAGTACTATATATATAGAAGATAGATAATTGAGAGTAAGTCAGCCAAGCTTCTCCTAACACCACTTGTTATTCACAGTCATCAAGAAAACAGCATCCCTTCTGATGTTGTGAGCAGTCAGTACCTGAGCATCAGGAAATATGAATTTTGGGGCCTACTTTGAATGGCCCACTATACCTTTAAAATCCATTATTTCAAACAACAAACCCTGAATGGCACCCCTCCAGAACATGAGCTTTCAGAAAAACACAGTTTCATGGCTGCATCTTTTACCGTTATTGCTCTACAGATATGTTAGGTCCCTCACCCACCCACCCATCCCCTACCACATCCCCTGAACGCCAAAAATCGATATCTGGATCTCCGGAACGGCTTAACGAATTTCGATGAAATTTGGCACGATTATAGATCTTAGTGGGAAACCTCTAAAGCCCGAGTTTCATCCAGGTCGGTTGAATATTTCCAGAGTTATAAAGGGCCAAAGTCGGGGTTTTTGTGTACTACAAGTTCCTTGGCTTTACTAACTGCCAACTACTGTGGCAGTTGATAGTCAAGTTAACCTGATACTGGCTTTGTATTTTTTGTTTTTATTGATTCATTTGAAATTCTTTATATGTGTAATTCGTAGTGTTTTGCCTTTATACACAACGCTTCGTTTGGAATTCCAGAAATCTCTGAAAAGTTCACTTGTTTTATTTATTCTTTTTCAGGATGTGACTGCATCTACCAATAATCCGTTAGCATAAGCTCAAACCGCAGCACATGGCGACGATAGACGCAGTAAAACGCGACATGGAAAATGGGGAGTTGTTGACAGAGAAAGTTATTATCTTAAGAAAACGCCCTAGCAGGAGTTCCCCCAAACTGGCGGAGTTTCGTAAGAACTTTGGAAATGGAACTATAGACTCTTATCCACTCATTCGGGAGCACCAGCTTTTTAGACGTTTCAGAATCCAAGATACACTGAATCGACTCAAATGTATGAGGCGCAATAAGCCTTTGTCCGAGATAGAGATGATGTATCACCAAGATCTTATAAATACACTTCGAAAATTCCATTACTCGGAGAAGCCACGTTTCCGAGTGCCCTCTGAAAGCCTCTCAAGCGTAAGAACTGCAGAATCAACCACGTCCAAAATCGTATCAATATCCCGCTGGGAGGAATTCTTATACGGCGTCATGGCGATCGAGTATTGCTCGAAACCTGACTTGCACCGTAAATGCAGACCAGCAGTGATCCCCTATGGATTTCTGAGGCAATACTTGCCAGGCTGCATCCTCGATTTAATGATTTACGTGCTATTTTTCATGGTGTACTTTTGCTCTATCTCCATTTACAACAATTATTTGCAGTTGATGGGATATATTCTTCTTGCCACTCACTTGCAAATTCATTTGGAGGCTTATGAGAAAAATATAGATATTCGGTTCACAGGCAGCTGCTTCCAGGGACCGGCCTTCTCTTGCGTGATGAGTTGGTGTGATCATTGTCAGCAGAAAGAAAGAGAAAAGGTGGTTAACAATTTAATGAAGAAAATGAAAACAGACATTATAGGGAGGAGGAGAACACCAGTCTAACCAAAAGCTGGCGAACTGCTACCTGTCTGTCTGAGGAAAATAAAACTTGAGATATTAACTGATATTTCCTGAAAACGTTACTCGAATACAAACATCCATAAATTTCATTGCATCAGCTGTAAGTACTAACAACCAAAATCAAATATAATTTTCAAGTCAAGTTGTTAATGCCAGTTGGAAATATTTTTCAGAGAAAAAGGGCAGCAGTCACTTGATTTGCTACATACGAGTATACTTTAACTTATGGCACATAAAGCAATGATTTAAAGTGATATTATTAAAAAGAAACATGAATACAGAAAGACTTAAAATACAATAATTCATGATTTTAATGAACTCTGAAGACTGTTTAGACTAGACGGGGAATTTAGTGGCAGTTACCAATAAAATTTTTCGTACTTATTAAATAATTGCGTTAACGTTTCATACACGAATGTGAAGCGTGTTTCAAGTGTTGATCGCAGAAGGAATTTGATGATTACTGTTTCACTCGAAGTTTTCTTGAACAAACTCCTATGAAACCAAGAAAGGCTTACCTTAAGTCAGAGTGGATTTGAAGTGCCCAGAAAATTTGTACGACCTGGCTCTCTGTACTGTCTTTATGTTGGTATATTACACAAACGAACGTTATCACGCATTTTATTTTTTCCTCTAATTCGCTAAACTTACTGTAGGAAAACAAGCAGTACTACACTGAACAAAATTGTACATGTCGTAAGATTTTAAAGTGCTTCGCAAATGGATTCTTACGATGAACTGCACATGATATCAAGAGACCTTCCGACAGGAGAAGACTTAGTAGGTAACATCCTTTCCCATTTCCTTGACAAAAAAATTTCTGTTTGCCAAGTTTCTTTCTGAGTATTTGTTGGACTCTGAGGTATTTCTCATGTCAAAGACTAGCGGATCCAGGGGATAGGCCACTGGGACATGTGCCCCCTTGGGAAAAAAATCATGTATACAGTATATATATATACACATATATATGTGTATATATATATATATATATATATATATATATATATATATATATATATATATATATATATATATATATATGCACACATATATATTATACATACATACATACATACATATATATATATATATATATATATATATATATATATATATATATATATATATATATATATATATATATATATATATTCATGATGCTTCCAATTACAGTACCTGGTTATTACACAACTAATCACAATTTCAAAAATATACCTCACTTCAGCCAGACACCTGAACTCTCATAACAATAAGAATTACGACTGAGTACTCTAAGGGTAACAATGACCCCTTATAAAGCTCATTAATCACATGAAAAATCAAACTAAGTTTATCAAGACTAGTGTGAGGTATCAACAATTAAACAAAAAATATACTAGAGTAAAATGGCATCACTCCATCAAACAACTTTAACTGTTTCCCTGGTCTTAATTCACTTAAGCAAAACTAAAGGAACAAAACATGCTTATCACTTTACCTTATGCTCACAATTAATCCTATTCACTGGTCGTCAATAAATTAAATTTTTTTTTAATTTTAAATACAAAAATTTATTTTTAAATTCAAAATTTATAATTAGAATTCACAATCTGAAAAATTTACTATTACTTGAAAACAACACAAAAATTTAATTAATTCTTGAGTTAATTTATTAAACAAAACTAAATCATAAAAACTTTAATTTACAAAGAAACTAAATTAATCAAGCAAAATTTAAACTGTCAAGAATTACTCAAGATTTGAAAAGAAAATCTTTATAAATAAAAATTAAATCAAGTATACAATGTTAAATCATCAAGAAATATTTAAAATGCTAAGTAAATAAATGTTAAATCACCAACATAAAAAATGTGAAAAAATCAAGAGATTGAAAACACAAGAACACATAAAAATAAACAAATGATTTATCAATAATAATTTCACTAAGGCAAAAATTCTCTCAATATACCTTATTATACCTTGGTAATAATAAGTAAAATTCACTTTACCTTACACAAATTTGTGAAAACCTTTGTAAAATCATGCAGCTTCCTTAAATTCACAAAACACACTTTTTTTATCAGGTGCCATTACCACCAAAATTTTTACACTTTTCCTATACTCAGATCTCAAAAGCAAAGACTAATACCAGTGACCACAAATATCCTACGTTAATAATTTCTCTCTTTTGAAGAAAGAGAGAAAGAGAGAGAGAAGGAACCAAACTGATCGGTCTTGAAAATCAGAATGAATAAATCTGAGGATTCCAGTAGCACATGAAACATATGATGTCATGAAGGCATTTTGGGTATGAGACACAAGAGGAATTTCTAGAAGGAGGAAGATGATGTAATCGATCGAGACATGTATACTCTCAAAAGGACATACGTGATCAGAGCAATGTATTTAACATTACGAAACCACTTATCTTCTTCTCGTATGAGACAAAACTTTTACAGAAATCCTTACACAATCAAACAGATTGCAACAGGCTGTTTATGATTGGCATGTTTTAAAAACAAAATGAAAAACCCGAACGGAGCAGTGACTGGTTCCCAACTTGTCAGCACTTTATCTTAACTGGTGACAGATGGCACATTTGGTCTAAAACTCAAATTTCTCTCTCCTGCTACTACGCTATTATCAAGAAAGATATTATTAATTCTAAATTACGCTGTTAAGTTATCTAAATCACTAACTCTTTTGACATATGTCACTACACTACATACAATATTTCAATAATTACTACTATTACACATAACACATGATAAATAGAACAGTAAATCAGACAACACTAAAATTTCTTCATTCCTAGGTTGGTTCACAAATGCTTCAAACTTTTTCAATGCTGTGATTAATGCTAATGTTTCTTTTTCGATTGTTGAGTAAGTTTTTTTATGCTTTTTCAACTTTGAAGACATGAAACTCACTGGATGGAAAATGTGATTGCCATCTTCTTGAAGTAGAACAGCTCGAATTCCACAGTCGGATGCCCCAACTTGTATTACAAACTTCTTATTGAAGTCTGGAGCTTGAAGCACTGGTCTTGAAGCTAATATGGCTTTAACTTTCTCAAATGATTCTTGACATTCTGGAGTCCAAACAAACTTTATCTTCAGACTGGTTAAGTCAGCTAAGAGAGCTACTATGGCAGAGAAATTTCGAAAGAATTGGCAATAAAATCCAGCCATGCCCAAAACTCTTTGTAGCTGTTTCCTGGTAGTAGGAGGGGTAGCCTTGTGGATACCTTCTACATCAGCGTCAACAGGAGCAAGAAGGCCTTTTCCAACTTCAAATCCCAAATACTGGACAGTTGCCTTTCCAAACTCACTTTTTTGTAAGTTGATTGTTAGTCCTGTTTCCCGTAGTCTCTTGAACACTTTCCTTAAAATCTTCAGATGTTCTTCCCATGTATTAGAATATATCACAATGTCATCAAGATATACACCCACTCCTTCTATGGATCCTAGGAGTTGATCCATAACTCGTTGGAATGTTGCAGGTGCATTCATCAGACCTAACGGCAAAACAGTGTATTGATACAGTCCAAAAGTAGTGAAAGCTGACAGTAATTTAGCATCCTCATCTAAAGGAATTTAATAATATCCTTTCAACAAGTCTATCTTGGAAACAAACTTGGCTTGCCCAATATTATTAAGTAATTGATTAATAAGAGGCAAGGGATAATTGTCAGCCACACTGACGGATTTCAGTTTCCTATAATCAGTACACATCCTAAATGAGCCATCTGGTTTCTTCACTAACACACACGGAGAACTATAATGACTTGATGTGGGTTCTGCTAATCCATGCTGCAACAAATATTCAACTTCTTTCTTCAAAACATCTCTGTGAAAAGGTGATAAGCGATGAGCTCTCTCTTTAAAAGGTTTTCCATCTTCTCTGATCTTTATCTCATGCTCTGTCAGATCAGTATGCCTAGGTACATCTGCAAAAATTTCTGGGAAACTTTGAATTGCTTCACTTAATTCACTACTTTGCTCAACACTCAGATATTTTAGTTTATCCTCCAAATTTTCCAATATTGGAGAACTGTTCATCTTGCTTTCAGCTCCCATTTCGTAGCCATCATCGTACTCTGTAGATGAGTTGTCTGTGTTATTGACGCTGTTTCAGTTTTAGTCTCGGAGAAGTAAGGTTTCAAAAGATTCAAATGTATCTTTCTCTATTGTTTCCTTCTTCCTGGTGTTTTAATCGCATAAGTTCGATCACTTAACTTCTCTATTATCTTATAAGGACCTTGAAACTTATTTGCAAGGGGAAATCTTTTCACTGGTAAGAACACTAGAACTTGCTGTCCCACACTAAAACTTCTTAGTTCAGTCTTAGCGTTATATCTCCTTTTCATTTTCTCTTATTTTCAGATTTTCTAAAGAGAATTTTCTAATTTCTCTTAACCTTTTCCTCAAATTCTTCACATACTCTCCTTGGATTTCCTCTTGATTTTCTTCCCAATTCTCCGCAAAAATCTTTAATGGACATCTCACATCTCGACCAAAAATCATTTCATTTGGTGAACATCCCATACTTTCTTGATAAGCATTCCTAACTTCAAACAACATCAAGGGTAAACCAGTATCCCATTCTCTTCCTGATTCATTACGGCATTTTGTTAACATATTTTTCAATGTCTGGCAGAACCTTTCCAAGGCTCCTTGAGTCTCTGGATGATAAGTAGTTGATAACTGTTGTTTCACTCCTAACAAGTTCATCACATCCTAGAACAATTTTGAAGTAAAGTTTGTTCCTCTATCATTTTGCAAAATTTCTGGTATTCCAAACTTGGAGAAAAACTCCACCAACTTCTCAGCAATTACCTTTGCACTTACACTTCTTACAGGAATCGCCTCAGGATACCTTGTCACTGGACACATTAATGTTAACAAATATTAATTTCGTTTCTTTGTTTTCAGAAGCGGCCCAACCACGCCTATAATCACCTTGCTAAAGGGCTCTCCTCTAACTTCTATGGGTTGTAAAGGGGCTTTCTGAATGGTTTCATTCGGTTTTTCATCTATCTGGCATGTGCGACACTCTCTGCAAAACCTGCT
Organism: Macrobrachium rosenbergii; assembly: GCF_040412425.1. Classification (NCBI taxonomy): domain Eukaryota; kingdom Metazoa; phylum Arthropoda; class Malacostraca; order Decapoda; family Palaemonidae; genus Macrobrachium; species Macrobrachium rosenbergii. The sequence continues at coordinate 36,084,479 of NC_089781.1, forward strand.
AACGTCCTTGTGAAGTCCAGGCCAGAAAAAATACTTCATAACCTTCTCAACTATCTGCCTGATTCCCATGTGTCCAGACTCGTGCGCTACTGCTACCACTTGCTTCCTCAATGGATATGGAATCAAAATTTGATGATATTCACCCCATTCAGCATTTCCTGGTATATCTGCAGGTCGATGCTTTCTCATTACCAATCCTTCCTTCAGATAATAACAGGTAGGAGTTTGTTGCATCTCTTCTTGATCAACAACTCTGAAGAACAAATCAGCCAACGTTGTATCCTTCTTCTGCAGTTCCATTAGCTTCTTTCTAGTCACATGACCAACTTCAAGGGCTGAACTCTCAATATCTGCTAACTCAGCTACTGTAGTTTCACTACTATCATCAGGAACACTTTGACAACTCTTGAGTCTCTTCAAGAACAACAGGATCCTCCTCTTCTTGGGAAATCTCTTCATCACTAGCACTAGGGGAAACTCCACTTTCCTGGAACAGCTCTTCTAAGCTCAAAGATCCTTCACTTGGTCCTCTGGTACAGGTAAATCCTCAGTTTCTTCATTTGTAGACGTGGTTCTCTTCATACTCCTGGTAGTTACACAACTTGGAAATAGGTGGGGGTTTTTCTTCTCTAAATCTACAGTAGGACTAATCCTCAACGGTTTGTCTGTCACTATAGGACAAGGAACAAATGGTACACCACCAACTTCATTACCCGTAAAATATGCACACCTTCAACAGCTAGTGAGTCCTTTACAGCAAAATCAACATTCCCTGTCACCAATTCACAGGTCAGTTACCTCTTCTCCTCCTATACCCTTCAAAATAAGTGAAACTCTGGTGAGACTCTTCTCCAACTGTGGGTGAGCACCATGAACTACCACGCTATGGTTACTCCCTGTATCATGTAATACCTTGACTGGTTCCTGCACACTCCCTCCTTGAGTTGTCAGCATACTTTCATAGATATATGGCTTAAAAGCCTCCAAGATGCTCAGCCACACTGCTTGAAGTTATATTTCCACTGGTTGCTAAACACTCTGCTTGTTTAGTCTCAGTCTTTCCAACTGTCTCAATCTTCCCCACACTGCTCTTCGTAGTTTGCTTCACCTGGTTTACCTTTAACCACTTGACCAACTGGTTTGATCTGCTGTTGTGTCTGATAACAGTCTCGACTGCAGTGTCCTACTCTTCCACACTTGAAGCAGACAACATTAGTCTTCTGTATCTGTCTTGAGAAACTGAATGATGAGGATTTAACATTCGATTGCTGAGGGGTATTACCTGGCTTTGTATTGGCATAGCCACTAGAAGGATTCCCAGTTGTAATGTTCCTGAAATTTGGATGAAACCTGAAACCTGTGCATTGTTGGTTCTGGTACTTGACATTATAATTACTTTTGCTACAAATGATATTGTAGTCTTCACTCAGTGTAGCAGCTTTGTCAAGTTTTTGAACATCTCTCTCTCTTAAAAAGGCTCTTATGTGTTCAGGTATTGCTCTAGGACTAGTAACTCCTCAAGTTCGTCTATAGATTTAACTTTAGCAGCCTCCAACCATCGTTTGAAACATCTTACTTTGTAGGCATAACCCAAGAAAGTCATCTTGTCATCCTTTCTCAAAGATCTGAATCTTTCATTGTAATATTCAGGGGTCATCTGGTAAACTTGTAGTACATTGTGTTTCAGTACATCGTACTCTTTACACTGATCAGCTGATAAGGCTAAATAGGCACTTCTCCCTTTACCAGTGAGAACACTCTGTAACAAGATAGACCATTTATCTTCTGGCCACCCCATACCTGAAGCCCCTTTTTCAAAGTGGTAAAAACAACTCATCTGGTGCTTCTGTAAACTTTGGAATTAACTTCTGCACTCTTACTGCATCAAATACAGGGTCTGAATTACCTTGGGTAGGGTTAGACAGTGTTACAGATAACTTGGAGCAAGCTTCTAATAATTGCATCTTTCTTTTATAATCTTCTTGCTTCCTTGCTCTTTTTTCTTTCTGCCCTTTCTTCTCTTGCTCTTTCTTCTTTCTTTTGTTTCTCTTTTCTCTCTGTCTTCTCTTTCTCTTTCTGCCTGCATTTTCTCTCTTTCAGCCTGCATCTTCAGCTTAATCAAATTTTCTTCTACTTCTAAGTGTCTAAGCTCTGCTTCTGCATCACTTTTCTCTTTCTTTTGCTCTTGCTTATCTATATATTCTGCCTCAGCTGCCAAAGAACTTGGATGGGATATGAACTCAACTTCTACCTGTTATGATATAACCACTTTCTTGACAGTTTGGAGAATGTCTGTATTTATTCCTTGGGGCAGGAGCAAAAGTTTACAATGGTGTAATGGGAGGAAAAAATTGTTAGAAGTGGATGGAAAGTAAGATGGAAGAAAGAATATGAATGAAGGTATAGTAAAAGGAATGAGAAGGGTTGCAGCTAGGGGCTGAAGGGACACTGATAAGAATCGTAAGCAATGCCTACAGTGCACTGACAGCACTATCTCCCTATAGGGTATTTGGTTTCTAAGACTGCAAACTGGAATAAAAACACTGGCAATTACCAAATTATTTGCAGCACAAAAAATAGTAAACTGCACCCTGTTTTCATTTGCAGTTCCCCAGGCCTTCCTTGTCCATTACATCCTCCATACCTTTATGATTTCAACCAACTTTTGTATATCTCATATCACCAAAACATTTCTTGTTTCTTTGGAGAGTTCATTCACTGGTACATAGCACACAGTAATAATTCATATTGCACAGTTCTGATTAAATCTTTTCAGCAGTAATCTAATGACCATTACTCCAGTCAGGCAGTGCCTTTTATGCATTTGGTTTCAAGATCATGCCTACTATACTGATTCCATGTGCTCATCCTGTACATAAATGCATACACTGTAATCTCATCCAGTTTACTTCTTTTATTCCTTTAAACTGTAATTCACAAACAGCAAAGACATCCAGTCCATATTTCTTGAGTGTGCTAGTTTGATTTAGGGTCCTCATTACCTCAGTTTGCGTTTCAATTTATCCATATTTATACACAGACATTATTAGCTACCTAACCTATATGCCTGGGACTTGGGACCATTTTCTACAATTTGCCTATCAGCTGATGTGGCACAATCCACGGAAGATTCATTGGCTAAAACAATAAGGGATACAAACGAAGAACTATAATTATGAAAAGAAATTCAGCGACCAATCAATGCACCTAAGAATCGAAAGAACTTGAAAATAGGACATTACTACTGATAAGATGTTTAACCAGACCACCGAGCTAATAATCTGTTTAGCTCTAACAGGGCTGGCTGAAAGGAAGACATTATCTAAAGGAAGAAACTTCAGCAGAAAAAAATGTCCCTTTTTAACCCTGGAGACATCGAAAGCATGAATAAATAAATAAAGTGTTGCATATTTCAATTTGTATCTCAATGGGGTCTTGAAATAAATTTATAATTTATAGTATTTATTTGTAAAAGCTGGTTACATACAATTAAGATCTACTGCTTAAAATGAATCCAAATCTCATCTTTTATAATTTTTCATCTTAAGAACCAAATCTTCCAATTAAATCTCACAAACTAGAATACATTATTTTTGTTTTAAATTACATTTTCCCACTAGGATTGCAGTTTCCTGAATCCATTTTGGATTAACAACTTGAATGATATGACTTATAACAAGTAAACTTGAAAGTGAAACTAGTGGGAGTCGAAACATACTTGGATATTTAACTTTCTTAAACCTTCAGCTGGCCAACTATCACTGACCTGCAACTGATCAAAACATTTGTTTCCCTGTCCATCCTCTCATCACTGCAAGAGAAAACCCATGTAAATGAGAAATTTAAATACCTGTTTACCCAGATTTAGATTATGAAATAGTCTAAGTAGTTTAGAAATTACTCTCATGTTCACATACAGTACTATATATATATATACAATTTTTTTTTACACAAATGAAACATGCACAAGTAAAATACAGGTAAAATGTTAAGTAAATAATACTTTGCCTTTCTTTTTTCTACTAAATTTATTAAATCTTTTATTATTTACTTTGTAATATTATATCATTTCTTCCACATTTTCCCTTATTTTCACTTATACATTGGAATATTCTGTTTGTCATAATTCACAACTCTATATTCCCTTCATTCATTCCTTAGTACTCTCCTCCTTTCTATGCTTTTACTTTTTCCTACAATGCATGAATTATGCTGTGCACAAGTTATTTACATCTACTATTCAAGTACATATGTCAAGACCTGCATCAAATCAACATAACCTTGGTACAGGTAAACCATCGATTTTCCAGTAGTCGCTGGTCTGGAACCTCTTTTAATCCTGACAAAATTACGATAGAAACTTTAAAATGCCCATCAAAACTTCAAAGTTCCCGCCCCAGCTAGACTAGTTTACTGGACGGCCAATAGAGGGCGTTGAGTGTTCCGGCACTCATTCTGTTTGTTTACTTTTTGATGCTGGTGGTGATTGTTGAATACCGATACATTATTTGCTAATTATGCTTATATTTTAGGTAAATCTTAAGAAAATGGATTTGGTAAGAATTTCTATAAATAAGCATATACTGTACAGTATTACCAATATAGAATGTCTTGCTGATGATATAGGTCTAATACCGAGTGAACTAAAATCCATGTTATATGTCACACATACAAACAACACAGTGCAATAGCGGTTGATTTTGCTTATAAAATGGGCATGGACAGATGCAGGAAAACTAGTATAGTAGAAGGAAGATGCACCCCTTCGTAATTGCAGTAATAAATTTATTAAATTTTGCTTATTAATTTTGTTTAATTAATCCAGTTACACCAATACAGGTACCTATAGGTATGGGTGAGGTGTGGTTTTTTTTTTAGCACTGGAAAAAAAAAGTGGTCCCAAGTGTTAGGCATCTGTTGAAATTTTTTATAATGATACCAAACCAAGAATTTGTACAGTAAACTATTAACAAACTTGTACTGTTTATACTTGTATTTCATTTAATTATTTAATTTATATTTAATATTTGTTTAGCGTGTGTTGACAAGTGGGGGACCATTACTGGTCCGGAAAAATCGAACATCTGGCATAGCTTAGGAATCAAGGACGCCAGAAATTCAATGGTCTACCTGTATGAGAAAAAAATTACAAATACAATCACTGTACCAAACTCAATTGAGATTTAAGTGAGTTTTCCTGAAGTTCCATAGAAACAAAACCATTCAGACACTGAAGAAAAAACTTTCCTATAATCATATATATATATATGAATATACTTCACAAGCTTACAAAATTTGTTAAAACATTTAAAGCTAAAAACTTCCATACCAACTAACTTGAGAAAAGGACAAACTAACTTGAGAAAAGGACAGCATTGGAGGATTAAAGTGAGAAATCATAAAGAAGGTAACAATATACCTCACAAAGCCATTGGATTTTGCATAAGACTATTTTTGTACAATAAGAATTTGATTACTTGTTTTGCCTGCTTGTGCTACATAACATAACAGGTATCAAAGGTACCTTCTCTTTTACTGCAAGGAAAATGAAACTAAAGTAAAATACGTTACACAGCTCTCAGCATAAAAGTTCTTATCGTAAGTTATTCTTTGGTTAGCTTTCAGATTCTTTCCTTTTACAAAATAATAATAGGTAAGCTCCAAGGAACCAAATCTGCAATGAAGCATAACAGTCATTTTCTACTACTTTCTGATATTTGTATTTAGTACACCAGTACACATTGTTCTAAGCCTCAAATGATTTTTTCAGAACTCTTCAATGCAGATAATCAACTGCAAAAGTACACCAATAAATATGCAAATTCTCATGGCACCAAATAAGAGTAAAATTTTATATGAAAAATACTTTTAAGGAATCACAGTAAGAAGAACCAAAAGATATATTTTTAGCACATAGTAAAACTGCATTGTTTGTTATAACTGCAGAATAAAATGCTGACAAAACAAAAGCCAAAGCTTTCCCAAAGACTGCTTCAGCACTTCCCCTCGATATATACAAAGTTTACACAGTATTGGAATATCACTTGAACAGTTCTTCCATATGCTTGCAGAAATGTAGCATTCATTTGTTCATGTTACTTTCCTCTTCAGCAGTTCTTCCTTCCATTGGTATTTACATTTAAGGAACACAACATGCAAGACACCTTCTTCATAAATTAAGTGAATAGAACACAGCAGCATTTCTTATAGCTAAATAGTATACCTTTGGGACATTTACAATAAAATGCTAAATATGAAATATCACATTTTCCATATGGATAATCAACAAATACCTATTTGGCATAATCAAAGACTCAAAACTTCCTGAATGCATTTCAGCATGCCACATAACACATTTACCACAAGATGCATGAAAACTGTTGATCACATTATACCAAAAGTTTAAAAAATCCTAGACTAACATTTCTCACATCAGTGACTTCACAATGCCTCCAACATGGCTCTGAGTTGAGTGAGTGTCATATGTGGAAGAGCAACCACCACCACCTTCAATTTTCTGATGCTTTCACTGTGATGTGAATGCATTATCTCTTCAATTAAGCTAAGCAACTTTACTGAGCTGCAAGTGGGGGCAACGCAATTCGTGGGTCAGCTGCTGCAGTTGACTCGAGGTTGGAAAGTAGCTGCTGTAACCAATGCTTTGTGGACTTATCATCTTTCAAACACCCAGCAAATGTTTGGTCCTTCAACTGGTCAGGTAGACACTGTCTTAATGCTTCTCGGGCTCTGTGAACATTTGAATAATGTAAAAAATATCTATACCTTCCATACGCTCTCCACTCACTGACATAATAAAATTCAAGAGCACTGCACATTCAGAAAAATACTGTTTGGTTAATGATATAGCATACATATAGAATCATATGGAATGGCTTTTCTTTCTCATTAATCTTTCAACATTAATTCTTATGACAATGAGTAAACAATACTAAGATTTTATGAATCGTATGAAACAGCTTTCCTTTTTCATTAACCTTTAAACATTAATTCTTATGACATTGAGTGAAAAATACTAATAAGTTTTTACGAATCATATGGAACAGCTTTTCTTTTTCCTTAACCACTCAACATGAATTCTTATGACATTGAGTAAACAAATAGTAATAAGGTTTTGCAAATCATATGGAGCAGATTTTCTTTTTCATTAACCTCTTAACATTAATTCTTATTACAATAAAGCAAACAAATACTAATAAACTTTTAATACAGTCACCGCAAATAGAAATCGGACCTACTTGGCAACTGGTAGCATAAACATGGTTATCATCAAGGAAATAAATAAAGCAAACATAATAGAGAATAGTAGCACCTATTTTAATATTTAGTCATATTCCCCTTGGCTTTAAGAACAAGTCTGAGTCGTTTAGGCATGCTGTCAGCCAGTTTCTGGGAGTATTGCAAAGACATTTCATTCTCCCAGATTGTGGTGATTTCTTGTTGCAGGCGCATGAGGGATGATGTGTTGCACGACTGAAGCTTCTTTTTTATGACATTCCACCCATTTTCGATTGGGTTGAGGTCAGGACTGTTACCAGGCCACTGTAAGACCTCAATATTGTGATCAGTGAGCCACTTGGTAACTTTCTTGGCCTTATGACACAGAGCACCATTGTGCATGAAGACAGTGCAGCCGTGAGTCTCGTATGAGGGCAGGAGGTGATCTTCAAGAACTTGAATGTAGCGGTCAGAATTCACTGTAACATTTTTTGGGAGGAAGTGCAATCCTCCACGACCTCTTACACTACTGAAACATCCCCAAATCATGACAGATTCGGGGTGCTTGACGGTGGCAACTGTGTAGGCAGGGTCGAATCTGCTGACTGAAGATGGCCGTCTTACTGTGGTAGAACGGCCCTGAATACACTGGAATGGTGATTCATCTGACCACATGACCTTCCTCCAGTCATCAGCTGTCCAGTGGATGTATTTCTTGGCAAAATTCAGTTGAGCTTTCTTCATACGATCTGTCAGAAGAGGTTTGCGTGCAGCACGGCGGATGGGCAGCTGGAGGTCCTTCTGGAGACGGTGTTGCATGCAGCGGATTGATACATCTTTTAAGAGGATTGGGTGACTTGTTTTTAGCTGAAAAGCTGTAAGACAAGGGTTTTTACGTAGATCTCTCACAAGAAGATGATCAGTGGCCTTGGAAGTCTTCCGTGGGCGTCCAGGATAAGGTTTTCTTGGGAACGACGTTGGGTGGTAGGTCACGAGCGGCAGCTAGCGGCAACATTACGGTTGACTTTGCTCGGCCAGTTCATCTACAGATTTCTTTAATAGGCACTTTTCCTCCTCATTCATGTGTGCATGACCCATATTTAGGAATATATAAAGAATTAAAAGGCAAGAAGTGCTCCAGTCCAAATACTGGGATCTTGGGGGCAGAGCAAATCAAAGCAATAACCTTTTAGTTTGCTGTCTGGGTCAGCACTGAGTCCTGAGGCACACACCTCCCACACACACTAGCACAGGAGAGTTGCCAGATATCACCAGCCAACTCTAGCTCAAACCATAGGGCGGGAAATGCAAATAGATTTCGGACATCTAAACAGTGGATTCTTATGGGTTAGGTCTGATTTCTATTTCCGGTGGCGGTAGGTCAAATTATCACTTTAAATTTAAGTGACAAACAAAATTTAAATTATTTTTTACTGGACCACAGATTTGAAATTTTTATCCCTTCTATGGCTAGCTAGAAAGTTTTGTCTCTAAAAAGCTATATTGCAACACTGACACCAAATGAATTGAAAGATAGAAAAATAATGATAATTATTTCCATCAGAAAATTACTTCCAAAACTTGGAAGTTGGATATTTGACAATCACATAACACATTTAACTGTTACTGTTGAACTACAATCTCTGCACTTACTAGAATTGGATGATATGGATTACTCACCTAATGCCCAAGGATAAAATTTGCATAGGTAAAGCAAGTTGAAAATAGATTAGTTTAATGTGAGAATGTGGTAGTCTGAGCTTAGTTTTTACGAATTAATTTTTTCTTTTTTCTGTTATGTTTATTACATGTACAGTATGTGTTTTTGTTGTGAATATTTGATGTAAGTTTTCATTTTTGTTTTTTCTTTTTTACTTGCAGTTTACTTGAGAGTGGTACGATACAGTGGACTCCCCTTCACCTGGAAGCCCGTAGTTGAATGCTTGCCCTGCTTTGCATCAAGTATTATCTATAAATTGTTGTTATGTGGTCATTAATTGGAAAAGGGGGCACATGATGGAAACTGGTGTTTTATCGAACATTTCTTTTGGAGATATGGAAGACTCAGTATGAAAATCCGTTGTGCGAACTGTATTTGTAGATACTTCGACAAGAGAGATTGTACTTTTCCGCAAGTTTGGTACGGTTTTGTCTATTCTTTTTAAATTTACGTAAAGTGGAAATGCATATTATGTACAAGAAGGATATGTTTTGCTGTGTTTGTATTTAGTAATGAAAAGCGTTCTTTTGGCTGTTTCGTGTGTTTAATTGTAATTATATGTGTAATAATGCTTAACTACTGGCATTGGTTGTTTGTCCAGTGGTTAGTCGAATGTTTGGTGTTGGCCAAAGACAAATGTGAAGTCAGTCTTGTCACAGCCTTGGTGCAGTGTAGTTCAAACTAGTAGGGACTCAAGAAAAGGGAATGCAGCCATAGTTGTCGGTGCCTTCAAATCCACTTAAGTACTCCTTTTATCTTAAAAGTTAACTTAGGGAGATTCCTTTAGGAGATATGCACATCTAAATGTAAGGAGAATTTCTTGAGGTGTGCTTTGGATGAGGGTTGCAAAGTAGAGTGTGTGCTCATGCCAATCTGATTCTAATTCAAGCTAGGAACACTGAATGTGCCAACGTTAAGTTTATATTGTTTATGTCGTAGTTTAATATACACAATGTAATGCAGTGTTTTAAGTGCAATTTGGAATAGCATATGAGTGAAGTAACTTGGGTGTTGTAGTATAAGACTTAGAGTACGATTAGGTTAGTATGTTTCAAATTGTCAAGGCTACACAATTACACTTTCGATTTGAAATGCTCTACTTATTCTGAATGAGTTGGAATAGTACAGTATCATAAATTGTCTTTAAATCAGTTGTGGGACCCTAGAATCTGACTTATTCTAGTTCCGGTAGGAATTCATAATAAAAAACATTTTCAGTGAAGATTGTGGACAAAGTCCAAGGAAATTAAAAACATTGTAAGATGATTCAGTGTGAATCAGGTTGACAGTGAAGTTGTATACTAAGTTAATGGTGAAAAATTCATAGACTCGATAAAAACTTACCTTTTAAGTTTGCATATTTAGGTTAATAATTTGCACCAGACTATTAATCTAATATCTTTTGTGTATACACTGTTTGGTTGATACCATATGCAGTTCAAGTATTTTGCTGTTTTTTTTCTGTAGTATTAACTGTTTTTTTTCTGTAGTATTAAGATTGAATACAGGTATAGTTTTGATGAGCTAAAGTACTAAGTTAGGCTAAGTTAGGTACAGGATGAGTTAGGCGAGTTAAGGTTGAAGGTCATAGAACACTATAATATTAGAAAATAAATTAGGTTAAGGTAAGTAAGAGTTTATTTAGTAACCTCTATATTTGTTCCCATCATCCTGCTCCAGTTGTGTAAGAGAGGAAAGCCCCGACGTAATTCTTGGCGCCCTTTGATAGTAAAGTAAGATTGGGGTACATAATCTGAGATGGATGGAGCAAGGTTTGGAGGGTGCTGGGGTAGTGAGAAAGGGATTTTGAAGAAGAAGAAGAAGAAGAAGAAAAAAAAAAAAAAAAAAATCCTTTATTTTAGTAAAGGGGAGTGTGGTAGTCTAAGCTTACTTTGCATGAATTAATATTTTCTTTTTTCTATTACAGGCAGTCCGAGGTTATTGGCAATCCGATTTTACAGAGGTTTTAAAAAATATTAATATAAAATAGTTTTTCTTAGCGCAACATCTGGCTGAAAGATTCCACATTGGTGCTTATGGCGCCAATAACTGGTTGTCGGCACAATAAGAGACCCCCACCCCCTCGCTGTAGACGGGAACTCGTTTCTGAGTGTACTGTAACTACACTTGACCAGAAAATGACCTGCCTGCTGCCTGGGTCAATCGCACATGTGCGTGGCACAGGAATACCAAACAACCCACAGCCTCAGAAAGCATGTTTTCATCAATGTGTGCAGTCCTTTCACTAAGATGGGTAGCGCCGACTCTATTGCCACCGTAACGAGATTTGTGATTTCATCATGAGCCCCGAACGCCAGAATCCTGCATCCAATGGGAGTGCCAGTAAGAAAAGGAAGTCTATTTCAGTGGAGATGAAATATGGCATCGTTAAGCGTTCTGAAAAAGGTGAGACTTTTTTCTTTTTTTCTAGGCTGTTCGGACCAGAGCATCCATGGCCATCAGGCCGAGGTTTACAGTAAACCCTCCGTATTCGTGTTCTCACAATTTGCGGATTTCTCTGTGGAACGTATCTACCCATTATTTGCGGAAAATTTGCCCATTCGCAGTATTTTTCACCGAGAAATATTCACTAATTACTGTATTTTCATATAATTTTCATGACTAAATGCACTTTTTGTGATAAAACTATTAAAATACTCAGGTATAAGCATTTTCAGAGGGCTTACCTTGTGTTTAAACTATCAAAATAGGCAGTTCTAAGTGTTTTTAGAGGGGTTTTAAGTATTCGCGAAGGGGGGGGTACACATCCCCCGCGAATACAGGGGGTTTACTGTACTTGTGAGTTCATCGAATATGGCATTAAAAATTTGTAGAAATACTGTGCAGACCATAGTAAAGGATTAGGCAAATTAAATTCCACATTTTTATAAGTTATTATATATTAGGGTAAAATATCTGGGCGTGACGCGGTAGTATGTTTGTCGATGGCGCATAACCCGCTACCAAAAAATGTATTTACAAAGACTTCACATGGTTCTATATTATTATTTTGGCAGTTAATTATAACACATTTTGTTAATAAAACTTCAATCTTTTGCAAGGTTTCTTAATGTTTCATTTTCAAAGGCAATACATATGCCCATTCATGATCAAGAAAAACAGAGGTTGTTCAGTCACACTGGTTTTATCAATACGTATCGCAGTCCCTGCTCGCGCTGATCAAGAGATGATATTATTCAGTCACGCTGGTTTGATAAAATGAATTCAATAACATACTAAAACATATCAGACATAACTAAGAGTTGTATTAGGGTCGTTTTGTGAAAATTACTTTGTTAACAACACACTAGCATGTCTGCCGTCACCTGACACTCTTCCAAAAAATGCATTTACAAGACTTCACATGGTTATATATTATTAATTTAGCAGTTAATTATAACACATTTTGTTAATAAAACCTCAGTCTTTTGCAAGGTTTCTTAAAGTTTCATTTTCTTGTGGTTTGACCAATTAAATATTGAATGAAAATGTGCAAATTTAGGTAGAGATCGGTGTGTCCTGGGTGCTATTTTGCCGTATTCTACGTTTTCTTGCTTTTGTGTGTAAAATTTATATGAAAAATGTATTGCAGTGTACTGTATTTTTAATATTTTTAATAAAAGATGTATTACAGTGTACTGTATTTTTTATTTTTGTATATACATATGATACAAAGGCAATATGTATGTCCATTTGTGTGATCAAGAAAAACACAGGTTGTTCAGTTGCGCTGGTTTTATGAACACGTACTGCAGTCATGCTAGCATATCTGCTGCCACCTGACGCTCTTCCAAAAATGCATTTACAAAGACTTCACATGGATGCATATTGTTAACTGGCAGTTAATTACAATATTTTGTTAATATAACTTTAATCTTTTCCAAGGTTTCTTAAAGTTTCATTTACTTGTGGTTTGACCAAATAAATAACGAATGAAAATACTGTATGCATGACACACATTCAAAAAAATGCACTTACAGTGCATACAGTACAGTACAAAGACTTTATATACTTACCACATAGTATTTTATTTCAGTTGGCAGTTATGGTAACTCACTTTTTTAATGAAACTTCAATCTTTTGAAATATTTATCATTTTCATTTTCTTGTTGTTTGACCAATTACAGGCAGTCCCCAGTTATTGGCGATTCAGTTTTACGGTGCTTGTCTAGTGACAACGATAATTGGATTTTCGGCATTGATATGCGCTGATCTCCAGCTATCGGCGCCAATCCCCGGTTATTGGTGCCTATCCCCACTTATCGCGGCGCCGATAACCAGGGATCAGTGCTATTATCGCTGATTTTTGCTTATCGTCATGCTGTTGGGAACGGAACCCCCACCGATAACCGGGGACTGCCTGTATAATACGAAATATATTCAAGTGAAGACTATAGATATAGTCCAAGGAAATTAAAAACATTGTGAGATGAATCGGTGTGAATCAGGTTGACAGTGAAGTTGTATAAGTCAATGCTGGAAAATCCCAAGCAGACTTGATATTTATCTTTCAAGTTTGCATATTAAGGTTAATAATTTGCACCAGCCTATTAATGTGATATCTTTTGCATATATGAGCAGTCCCTGGTTATGGGTGGGGGTTCCATTCCAACGGTGTGACGGTAAGCGAAAATCGCAGATTTTCGGTTATCAATGCCAATACGGGATTATTGGCACTAATAGACAAGCCCCGACAAACCGGATCGCCGATAACTGGGGAATGCCTGTACACTTTGGTTGATACCATATGCAGCTGAAGTATTTTGCTATTTTTTTTTCTGTAATATTAAGACTGAATACAGGTTAAGTTTGATGAGCTATAGTATTACGTTAGGCTAAGTTAGGGTTGAAGGTCATAGACCACTGTAATATTAAGATAATAAATTAGGTTAAGGAAAGTCACAGTTTTATTTAGTAACCTCTAAATTTGTTCCCATCATCCTGCTCCGTGTAAGAGAACAAAGCCCATGCAAGACTTCCTAAAATGAAGAACACCACTTCAGCCATGGATTTATTATGTTACTATCAGATTAAATATTCTATAAGCCCACATTTTTTTAATTATTGAAGATATACACTAAATCATGAACAGGATTGTTAAAACTGTACTGTATATGGCCTGGTCATAGCAGTTACAGGAACCTTACCCCTCAATAGGGTTCCAAAATATTTTAATTATATACTAACTTCATGTAACTTATGGAAGGAAAACTCAATTTATTGTACAAAGCACTTTAAGGATGATAACTGAGGGGTTTCTGAAGAACACAGGTTCTACAAACAAAAGCACTATAAGGCAAAAAATAGAAACTTCTTTTATGAGACAATGGGGCCCCGTATATTAACAGAAGGAACAGATCAGAGAATAATGTAAGAGGCAAGGTAATTACATCTATCAGACAGAGATAAACTGAACTGAACTTAATATAGAATTTAGGCCAAAGGCCAAGCACTGTGACCTATGAGGCCATTCAGCGCTGAAAAGGAAGTTGACAGTAAATGGTTTGAAAGGTGTAACAGGGAAAACCTCGCAGTTGCACTAAGAATCAACTGTTAGGAGAGGGTGGAAAGTAAGATGGAAAAAATTGAATATGAAAGGAGGTACAGTAAAAGGAATGAAAGCGGTTGCAGCTAAGGGCTGAAGGCATGCTGCAGAGAACCTTAAGTAATGCCTTCAGTATCAGACAGAGATGTACAAGTTATCACCATTAGAAATAAAAAAAGTGACGACAGATGCTGAGGACCAGGTAGCAGTTTGAAATTTAAATAAAATTCCATGCACAAAAGAAGTATGTGACTAAGAACACTGAACCTACATGACCTCTCACATCACATGACCGACATAACCGTACTGATTAAGATGGTTGGGAGACTGAAAAAAAAAAAAAAGTTCTGAAAACTCTAAGTACCTGGCCACCCCCCAACACACAAGCACGCATGCACACACACACACACACGCACAGGTGACTGCAGCTCAAATCACCACTACTGTAATAATTTCTGGTAACAAAGTTCAGAACAGGTCTACCCTCCTAGACTGGTGAAGAATAACAATCCTGAAGCAATGGTTTGTCTATAATTGTATGAACACAACATAATGAATTTACACATAACAATACCAAAGACTAACCTGGGATTATCCGAGAGCCTGAGATAACACCTTATGACATGTTTAAGGAGGCGGGCAGACTGTTCTTTAGATAAAGATATGACCATCTTACCCAAGATCATAGCCACGTGAGAGAATCGCTCGTAAGTCTGTTGGAAAAAAAATAAAATGAAGAAATATCGTGAGGGGAAAAAAGCAGCAATATACCAGTAAGCATTTCCCAAAGAAGTAAATGATAACAAAGAAGAGTTAAGTCTCAAATCCTCTAAGATCATTCTAGGGCGGGCTTAAAAGGTTTCTTCTCACATGTGTATGGTTTGGATGACCATGTTGGTATTAGTTAAATATCCATGGATCAACTGAGTACACTTGGTTCAAACAGAAATATGACATCTGTTTTGGTACAGAATGCAATCATCATTGGTTGGTTTTAAACATTCTATTAGTATGATTAGCATTACAAATATTCATTTTTATAATATAGCAATATCCATGATTCAACTCTAACTCTGTTGACCACACACTCAAAGCATTTGTTCTTATGACTAAGGTGAAAATTTGAGGAAGACAACGTAAAAATTTAATAGGTAGGTGGAATGAGATCAAATGAGAAGTTAAATGCCAAATGCAATGGAGCTAAGGTCTAAGGCAGACTGCAAACAACCTTAGCACTGACAACAGTGTGGCCCCACATGACATGTAATCAGTGTCACAATAGTCCTAGCACTTTTTAAGAATTAACATTCTGTAACGATTCCAGTAAAACAGCAACATGCCCTTATCTTCAAGGAAATCAGAGCCATCACTATAATATGAACAGTGAACCCCCAAAGTATATTTAATTATACATATAAATACAGGAAATTAAAGAAAAGGAATAGCAGAAGCCTTAAGAAGTAATAGATAAAAATAAAATAAAACATGTTAACATAGTACTCTGCAAGTTTAAAATGTATTTTGAAACTTTTTTATCTCTACTTTTAATCAATATGTTGTGTTCTGTGAAGAGACTGAGATGGGTACCATACTAGATCAAGATGTCACTGAAAAAATGTGTACGCTGGCAAAATTCCCTTCCTTAATTGATAAAAGGGTTACTGTTAAAAACAAGTTAAAGGAATATTTTGGGTTAATTATTTTAAACCTTTAATCAGGTTCATCATTCCACAAAGTCTGCTATTTATTAAAGATGACAGCTGGGAACAGGTTGGAAGAGAGGAAGATTGCCTCAAAAGAGGAGATAAACTGCCAAGAGAGCAAGTTGTAGCATTACACTTTTTCTATTCAAGGGAATTTTTTAACCAGTGAGTTTTGGTTCTGCAACAATTCTCTGATGCCCTGCAGGTATCACACTTCAGATCAGTACAAGACTCAAAGCAGGATCAACACACCTCATATCTAGATTGAATAAGCAGTGGTAGTCATACTATTTTTCAGATGGTGGTGCTATTTTGCCAAAGGGATATACATTTCTATCTTTTCCAGCAACATCTCAGCAAACAAAGAAACTTCCCAAAACAATTAAGAATTAAAGCCTACCATATAATAATTGCACTGAGCTCAGATAAAGAGCTATATGGAGGGCATGAATGATCTGGTGGCCAGAAGAGAATACTGCATATGCATGATACTTACGGTTGAGATTATAAAAGCTTTTTCCCTATCATAATTCATTCTACATAGCAATTCTTCCTAGCATGTGGTAATTAGTTGTAAAAAATTATATATTAAACTTTTAATTTCTATCTGTTCTTAAGATCTTTTCCCTTCTAAAAATTTATAGTGAAACTGCAAACAGATAAATCATCATTACTGAATTTTAAAAAATATTTAAAATCAAGTAGGTCTTCTAATCATGCGAGATTTCTATGTAATTTTTCCTAAATATAAACAACACTGAGTCACATGTAACTACAATAGACTACTGTATTATGGACAAGAAAACCTGAAAAATCTGACAAAATTAATGATTATTCCGCTACACATAGTAATGACACTGAAAAACTCAAAATGCAAAATTCTCTCACCTGGCAGATGTAATTGAGTCCAGTTTCATCCAGAAGAATCTTCTGGAGGATGAATGTTGCTACAGTTTTACTCAACTCTGATCCTGATTCCATGATTCGCAAACACAAAGGTATTATTTCAGTTGTCAGTAAGAAGTTGATGACTTCTTGTTCATCGGTCTGCAGATAGAGGAGAGAAACATATTGACAATTCAAAATATAGCACAGCTACAAGAGGTAAATATGATCACCAGAGTAGTTTAAAATCAGGGTCTCCACTGACATAAGCTATCTGTAGTAATTTCATACAAAATAGTCAATAATTTAAATTTTCATAATAAAATTTACTTGGCTACTTACCTACTGTTAATGATAGCTTATATCTGTGCCAACAGGAGTGTCAGCACTCAAAAGAAAAAGACTGAAAGGCTGCCCAGATGACTGTCTAGTATACCTGTTCTCCACCAGGTGTATTTAAAATGTTTTAGCTCTTGTCAGCATTCTTCCTGACAGCCCACTAAGTAGTGGGAAGGTTGGGTGTATCGAGTGGGAAAGAGTTTCCAATACTTCAATATTTTAAATGAATTGTGGCAACTAAAGAATTCAGCTCAGCTCCGTCATGGGAATCTCATGGAATTTTGTATTGTTCTTGTTGAAGGGGGAATGTCTTGCTCCTTTCTCTCCCATGATGTCTTTTTATTACTTTGCTCATAAATATACCCAGGGATTGCTGTTGGTTTTAGTTCTTATCTTTTATGATATGATGTCAGTTATAATTGTAATTTTGCAAAGAAATATTAGAAAAAACATGTATAAATCCAAAAATCACTGCATTTCCCGATCTCAGTAAATTTACTTTAAATATTTTACAACAAATTTGCTCAGAATTTGTTACTGATTTTATTTCTTAGCTGTTATGATATAGTGTGAACTGTAATTATAATTTTACAAAATAAAATAAATTATTAGACAAAACATGTCTGCTTGGTAAAATTTACGAGTGCTTTGTGAAAGAGGCGCCACACAGGGTTGTAAATAGTCACTTTCAACTTCTTGTGGAAGGTAGGGAAAATTTTTAGAATTTTTTTTTTTACACCACATGCATTTGCATATCTTCAGCTTTCCATTAATGTATTTTTTCTTATATTGGCCAACCTTAAAGTTTGCCCAGTCTGGGGGGCTGCATGATATATAATCAGCCTGTCCCTTAAAGGTTAATACAGATAAAAGGTATGGAGCTGTGCTAGACTAATCAAATAAATCACTGAGAACATTGTGTTCTTTGACAAAGGCACTTTAGGTTTCTAATACTGTACCAGAAAACAAAAGGTAACTTTGCCTCTTCCAGGCTTAACCTTTGACAAAGATGTTCTAGGTCTTTGAAAACCACAAAATAAAAAGAAAAGGTTAACTTTGCCTATTCCAGGAGTAACTTTTGAAAAAGAAATTCTAGGTTTTCTAAAAACCACAAAACAAAAGGTTAACTTTGTCTCTTCCAGGCTTAACCTTTGACAAAGATGTTCTAGATTTTCTAAAACCACACAACAAAAGGTTAATTTCACCTCTTTCAGACTTAACCTATCTAAGCAAATTTTAATTGACCAAACAAGACAAAGAAGTGTTTCCTCTTCTTTACCCCAACAAAGAGGTTAAGCTTGGAATTCTTAGTTATCAGAAAAACTCAGCCTTAACATCATTCTCAGTTCTATGGGAAAAAAAATAAAAAGCACTCCCTTTACAGCAGCCTTAAGGAGAGTGCTTGCAATAAACTTACTCTTTTTAACTACCAAACCTGCTAACCAAAAAGCATTTCACAGTAAATACTTCAATGGAACTCATTCCAAAGGCTTAAATGATCTGTGGATAAAATGTTAAAACTTGGTCTAAATTTCAGAAAGATTGATACTGGGTTCTAGGGGCTTCAATCTTATCTCAACACCTAAGGTGCTGATCATTAGCCAGATCAAGCTGCACATGATGCAATAACATGGAAAGTATGAAGCTATAACCTTGAAAGTAGACATTGAAAACTCTTACTTTATCTAAGAAAGTAGAAAAACTTTGATGTCTACAGGGATACAGGTGTTGTAAATTCCTCTAGAACAGCACCCCGAGCAATACACAAACCACTTCTTCTGATACAAGGCCACGGTTGCTCTCCACTTAAGGACAGAACCCGAGATACCTTTGAAAATGCCTTTACTGGGAGGAGACAGTTGAGCATCTGCAAGCAGTTAAGTGTAGGATGCGGAAGTTAGTGGAACCATGTGTAATCTGGTAGTCTGAGTCAATTTTTCCTGAACAGAAGAACAAGAGAGACATCTACCTAAAGAGCTAAAAAGCCCATAAATCATTCACTCTCAAAAATCATTCATTCTGTGGCTACTATGGCTCTATGGAAGTCATCAAGCAATTCTTGTACTTGAAATCTGTTCAATACCCTCCTTACAATTGATAAAGGGGGAAGGCATATGAGTCTGAATAAGGCCAGACTTGAAGGGAACGCATCCACCGCTCAAGTCTGAGGGCCCTCAAAGGAGTAGCAGCAGACTGGTCATTTCTGTTCATCTGCATGCTAAGAAGCCCACATTTGAGTGCTCCTCAAATTCCACAGTGACTGTTGGATTTGAGGATGTAATGACCCCTCTTTAGGCAGGCTTGTCCTTCCTGAATCCTCAGTCACAAAAAAAATGGTCCTTCATGAAATTAAATAGCAAACCAATACTATGAAGTTCATTTTTGACCAAAAAAGAAACAGTCTTTCCACTATGACTTGGTTTGACCAGGTATCTGCAGTGTAGAAAGTCTTCCATATAGCCAAGAGTCTGAGCTCCATGGATAAACCTACTAGGAATCTTTGATGTCTTTCCACTATCCTGACTTCTCTGGAAGGTTTACCTGATGTACTGTAGACCATTCTATGGTGTATTGTAAGTAAGTGTAACAACACTTGCCATAACTCTTTGTTTTGTGTTACAAGACAGAGGGAAAAACAACAAAACCTGGATGTAAGTCTAAGAATAAACTTGTTAGTTAACTTGTAGTTTTGGCATTCCTCCTACAGAAACTGGCAACAATGATGGTCCTGGATTTATGTACTTAAAAGTTGAAGGAACGTTTGCTGTAAGTTACAATCTGTTATGCTGAGAATGCACTGCAATTCTGCCTGATTATTCAGACAAATTCTCCAGTGAAGCCATGTTTCATAAAACAACAAAGGATTACTGCTTAGGAAACTTTAACCCCTTCAGTACCGCATGATGCATAATCGGCGAGATGCTGTATCCCGCATTTTCCCAACTTGCCCTAGAGTCTGTATAACCATGAAAGAAAAGGTTTTAGCATCCATTCTGCTTTGTATATTAATGGAAATGAACATGAATTCAAAATATACACACGTGCATATGTATGTACACACACACATGTATGAAGACAAAATCAAACAAAAAAAAAAACACATACATATCCCCCTCTTTTACCTCTCGCCATATCAACCCATGAATTTTCCCTTTTTTTCTGGGGATTTTCTTGAAAAAATATTGCAGCTCTCTCATTAGCCCATGAGCAAAGAGTTTTCATCACTTTATCATAAAAAAAAAAAAAAATTTATATGCATCCCCCGGCGTAAGGAAAGGTGCATTCCCAAGCGCTGGATTTAGCCCTGAAAAGTCATCATGAAAGTCTGGCATCATTGTTGGGTGACAATCCTCAAATATGTTGGTAACATAGGTCCAGCCACCGTCCACCTCTCGTTCTTCAACTTCATCATCACTTATTTCATCACTTGAGAGCTCATCACTGCTCTCATATTCTTCCTCAGAAGGAACATATTCCTCGGAAGAGATATCACTGCTTTCACTCATGCTTTTTGCTGTGAAAACAAAGGTAAAACAAAGAAAATCATGAAAAAAAAAAAGATGTGGAACTCGAGCATGACTGTGCACAAACTGATGATGAGAAGGCTGTGACGTCACAGCCAAGAATGCCCATGAGTGGCTGGAAAAAAAGTAGGAGCAGCTTAGTGTTGGTTAGTACAGTCTACCCACACCTGCAAAAATAAGTAGGAAACATAACCCAGCACTACAAGCATTCCCTATAGAGTTATGGAGTTATGACAACATATATACGTCCTAGGAAGCGTTACTTTACCCTCTATGACGTTGTAGAAACGTCACGGTACCGAAGGGTTAAAGGGATAAAATTCTTTGAGAAGCAAGAAGTGCCTATTCATCTTCCGACATAAAAGCCTACAAATTGTGAAAGTATACCCGCATCACCAGATAAAGAATGGACTGAGGAGGAGTTAGGGAAGTCGACTGAAAACCATAATATACAGAGATTGAGCCAGGTGAAGCAACAGATCCTTGGCTTTCAAAACACTGTTGACAAGAGTTGGCCAACTTGAACCAGTCGACTCAGTAGATAAGAATTCTTGCTCCTAAAATACGACACCATCCACCTATGGGCAACAAATTAGTTGTGAACCCTTGAGCTGCTGTAAACGAGCTGAAACAAAGTGCCTTAAACACAATACATTTCCCTGCAAATACACATCGATGGAACTTACGTGACTGAGGATCTACTGGTATGAGGAAAATGCATCCTGCATGTCCATCAAAACATCCAATTGTTTTTTTGGAAAAAGAATGGGGACAGACACAAAGCTGTTCAGTCCTGATACAACCAACACTGGGTGCCAATCTCTGGTTGCTTATGGCGCTAGGAAAAAGTCAAGAGGTAAAATCCCAGTGAATTACTGACACCTGCTCCACTGCATTCTTCTCTAATTACAACCTCCTACTTAAGAATGAGATACTCCTGCTGAAAAAGAAAAGAACAGCTATAAACGACTAAGCCAGGGGAGAGGAAACCCAAAAGGAATTATAACTCTCCTTCAATACCTCCACCACTTAAGGTCCTGCTATCCTAAGTCTCTTCAAGCATGCCAAGAGGCCTGCAATTGGCCTCCTACCAGAACCTGAAGGCTGAATGGATCCCAAAAAGGTATAAAAGACCTGTGAGGTACAACTGGTACCAATATATCCTCCCTTATAACCTTAAAATGTCAATCTTAGAAGGTAACTCGAGGGAGAACCAAAACTGCTGCCACCTGTGCAGAACAAACCTTTACAATAGATAGGAGCATAACTGTTCTCATTTCTTCAAAACTAAGTTAGTATAAGCATGAGAACATTTGCCTCCTGCATCAGAAATGGCTTTGACCACATAAAGTTAAAACTCTAACATTCTTCCTCACTAAAATCCTACTGGCACCACAAACATAATAAGCTGGCACAGAGAAGAGGCAATGATACTGAACACAAGTTTGGTATACGATGAAACTTCAATACTCTAAACTGAGATCTGGGCAACAAACTCCATCTCAGCAAGTTCAAAGCAATTTGAACTTGCCGAGATGGTGAAGTGCCTATATCATAAGAGGTGGCTCTCCACGACTTCAAAAAAAACAAGACAAAAGCTGGCAGACTTAAAAGAAGCTTTGTGCGCCAGAGTACGAGAAAACTTACGAAAAACAAACTCTAATTGAAGGAGAAAGCTTGGGTTCTTCAAATACTTCATGGGCAATGAAATACAGTCATACCCTGAACTTACATGAGGTTAGGTTTCAGAACTCCTTGTGCAAGGCAAATTTTTTTAAGTTTGGCACGGTCTCTAGAAATGCTAATAAATGCTAATTTCTGGAGTTTAAACACTAAATATGACCCTAATCATGATCCCAAATTGAGCTAACTTTTAAATGAAATTAAAGTTACTTTTAAATGAAAGAGTTACTTTTAAATGAAATTAACATTACCGTAATTTCGTTTAAAAGTTAGTTTAATACATTACCCTTAAAAAAAGAAATGAATGGTTGACATAAAAATAGAGTAGGAAGAGAATTTCTCTATCTCTCCCCCTTCTGACTGAACCATTTTTAGAAGTCTTCTCAACCTCTTTTTAATAACCTCAGTATTCTACGTCTCTTTCTCTTTCTTCTGAAATGTTTTTCATGAAGAGTGTTTTTTATGTGGACTAATACAACTCTTAGTTATTATGTGTCTCTGTTTTAGAATTTATCTGCCACACTAGCGCATTTACAGTTTGTAGATGGTACGGGTAAAATTAGATCAATTTAAACATTCTACTGTAGAGGTAAAGACGTATAGAGAAATAATAAGTTTTAAAAATGTGTGAACACTAAGAGAGAGTTTAGAGAGAGAGAGAGAGAGAGAGAGAGAGAGAGAGAGAGAGAGAGAGAGAGAGAGAGAGAGAGAGAGAGAGAGAGAGGGTTGTCCTTACTAAGAGTGAAATTATTTATCAATTATTATGGAGAGAGAGAGAGAGAGAGAGAGAGAGAGAGAGAGAGAGAGAGAGAGAGAGAGAGAGAGAGAGAGAGAGAGAGAGAGTTGTCCTTACTTGAAATATCAAGTTAAATTATTTATGAATTATTACACAGAGAGAGAGAGAGAGAGAGAGAGAGAGAGAGAGAGAGAGAGAGAGAGAGAGAGAGAGAGAGAGAGAGAGAGAGTACGTAGAAATCCTTTGATACGCTGTGGGCAGCGATTGACATATTTGACAGCTTTGCCCTCAACCCTCTCTTCAAAACTTCACAAAAGATTGGGAAATGATATTTTTTTGCTTAAAATATCACACAATTTATTATAGACATGTATAAATTTTGTAATTATTGGTGTATATTGGGAGTAGACCTTCTCTCAAGCAAGTATCATTGAAAGAAATCGCAGCATCAGCTACAGTGATCTTGTAGAGAGTCTTCTGTATATTCCTTATAACAGAATTCTCGCTGTTATTACAATGTGATTCATCAGTAGTTAAAACTTCCAGTGAGTCCAATTATTTCTATTAAGAGTAAGTCAAATTTTGAAAGCATAGCCCGTAGGGTTTTTTACACGTAGAGGTAATTGTATCGAATTTGGATACAGGTCAAAATCTTGAAGTGGATTCTTCCAAGTATGATCACAGCAGTGGGTCAGAGTAGACTGGTGGTGCTAGAGGGATCTACTCTTTAAATAGTCATACGTCAGCAGGGGGTTTTTCTCATGCTGATTTGTCATTGGTTGTTGGCGCATAGCAGCCTCCTATTGGCTGGAGAAAGTTTCTCTCAAGTCCTTTCTCGGCGCTGTCGCAGCCTAGCAGTCCATCGAGGCAGGGGCGTGAACATTGTGTGACGTCAAGGCGGCTTGAATTTTCATTGGCTGCTGGGTTGCCCACCTCATTAGGATTTCGTTGCGCAATGTCATGGCAGCTTGAATTTTCATTGGCTGCCGGGTTGTTCGTATCATCAGGTATTCTTGGGCCGGGGGTGTCGTTTGGTCTGGTATTGTTGTCGTGTCCTGGTATATTTTGTCTTAAGCTGGTGGGGAGGAAAAGCACTTCCTGCATTGTGTTGAGTGAGGCTTTTCTTGTTGAATAAGGAGCGCCTCTAGCAGTTGTAGACGTCGTCGGTCAGGGGCCCTCCCTATTATCCTGGTGTTTTTAATAATATCGTGGGAGATGGCTTCCTGGTGTGGTTCCTGCGCATGGCATGAAATTCTCTTGACGGCTTCATGGTAGTCATTCCAATGTAAGAGATGGGGCATCCACGGGTGGGGCATGAAAATTGGTAGACTACATTCGTCTGCTTCAAGGGATCTCTTGCTGGCGGGGTCGGATTGTTCTTCATGATTTTGGTAATATATGACAAGTTCGAGTTCTTTGTCAGCTTCAGTGGGGGTCATATTTTCCCTGATAATTTTCTTTAGTGTGTTTTCATTCTCACGGTAACGTGAGTGCATTCTTGCCTTATAATACAGCTGGATTTTCTCATGGGGATGTGGCTGCGGTCTCTCATTCTCGTTTTACCACTGATCCAACGCTTTGCAAACTTCCTTACTGATTTGATGGTTTGAGTACCCATTATTCATGAGCATCTGGGAGACATGGTCAAACTCATGGTGAGTATCCTGCCAGGATGAACAGTGGGTGAGGGCCCTCCTAACATAGGCCTTGACCGCAGTGTTCTTGAACCTTACAGGGCACTTGCTGTTGCCATTCAGGCACAGGCCTAAATTCGTCTGCTTTGTGCAGACTGAAGTTTTTAGGCCATAGTCAGTTTTGGAGACAAGGACGTTGAGGAAGGGAAGCTGGCTGTTGTTGCTAAGTTCGACAGTGTAATTCAGTGAACTGCACTGTTGGAATATACGCCAAACAGTGCCAACCTCATCCTCGTTATCTGCTTGTACAAAAATTTCGTCAATGTATCTTGCGTATTTATGGGGTCTTCTTTTATGTGAGAAGACTCTCTCCTCCACCATGCCCATATAGAAGTTCAAGAAGAGGACACCAAGGGGGGAACCCATCGCGACACCGTCCTTCTGTCTGAACATCTGGCCTCTATGGGTGGAAAAGGGGGCTTTATTTGTACATATCTCAAGGAGGGCACGTAAGGATACTTCTGGGATGTTCAGCTGGGGCGTGGAAGTCTCTGTAGACACGGTCCATGATGATATCAATGGTCTCGTCGACAGGAACGTTCGTAAAAAGGGATTCTACATCCAAGGAGGTGACAGTACCGGTCCCTGGGGAGTCTCGGATTTCTTCAAGGAATTCCATTGAAGAGCGCAGGCTGTAACAGATTGAAACGTAGGGCGTCAAAATTTGGTTTAGGCGCTTGGCTAGTCTATATGTGGGGGCAGGTGTCTGGCTGATGATGGGGTGGAGGGGGTTCCCATTCTTGTGCGTTTTTACGTTGACGTACAGGTAACAGAGGTTGTAGTCTCCGATGATGGGCGGGAGGCGTACTGCATCTGTGGCTGCACTGACACTGTTAATGATATCATAAGCTTCTTTTTTAATTCCTTCAGTAGGATTCTTGGAGAGGTGTAAATACGCAAGATACATTGACAACATTTTTGTACAATCAGATGACAAGGAAGATGTTAACGCTGTTCGGTGTATGTTCCAAAAGTGCAGCTCACTGAATTACACCACTGAACTTAGCGAAAATGGCCAGCTTCCCTTCCTCGACGTCCTTGTCTCCAAAACTGACTATGGCCTAAAAACTTCAGTCTACACAAAGTAGATGAACTTAGGCCTATGCTTGAATGGCAACTGCGAGTGCCCTGTTAAGGTTCAAGAACACCACAGTCAAGGCCTACATTAGGAGAGCCCTCACCTACTGTTCATCCTGGCAGGATACTCACCATGAGCTTGACCATGTCTCCCAGATGCTCGTGAATAACGGGTAATCAAACCATCAAATCAGTAAGGAAGTTCGCAAAGCACCGGATCAGTGGTACAATGAGAATGAGAGACCGCAGCCACATCCCCATGAAAAATCCATCTGTATTATAAGGCAAGAAGGCACTTAAGTTACCATCAGGATGAAAACGCACTAAAGAAAATTATCAGGGAGAATATGACCCCCACTGAAGCCGTCAAAGAACTCAAACTTGTCATCTATTACCGTAATAGACGTACCAGGGACCTAATCATGAAGAACAAACCGACCCTGCCAGCAAGAGATCCCTTGAAGCAGACGAACGTAGTCTACCAATTTTCATGCCCTGCTAGTGGAAGTCCCACCTCTTGCATTGGAATGACTACCATGAAGCTGTCCAAGAGAATTTCATGCCATGCGCAGAAAGGAGCTATTAGGAACCACACCAG
This sequence comes from Macrobrachium rosenbergii, assembly GCF_040412425.1. Taxonomy (NCBI): domain Eukaryota; kingdom Metazoa; phylum Arthropoda; class Malacostraca; order Decapoda; family Palaemonidae; genus Macrobrachium; species Macrobrachium rosenbergii. Next base: position 36,111,219 of record NC_089781.1, read on the forward strand.
GAAGCCATCTCCTGCGACGATATTATTAAAAACACTAGGATAGTAGGGAGGGCCCCTGACCAGTGGCATCTACAACTGCTACAGGAGCTCCTTATTCAATAAGAGAAGCCTCACTCAACACAACGCAGGAAGTGCTTTTCCTCCCCACCAGCTTAAGATGAAATATACCAGGACACAACAATAATACCAGACCAAACGACACCCCCGGCCCAAGAATACCTGATGATACAAACAACCCGGTAGCCAATGAAAATTCAAGCTGCCGTGATGCTGCGCAACCCAGCAGCCAATGGAAATTCATGCCACCGTGACATTATGCAACATCATGCACCATCCAGTGACGTAATGCCCCTCCTCGACAGTCTGCTAGGCTGCGACAGTGCCGAGAAAGGACTTGAGAGAAACTTTCTCCAGCCAACAGGAGGCTGCTATGCACCAACAACCAATGACAAATCAGCATGAGAAAAACCCCCTGCCGACGTACTATTTATAGAGTAGATCCCTAAAGCACCACCAGTCTATTCCGACCAACTGCTGTGATTATACTCGGGAGAATCCAGGAGAAACGTGGGCCACTTCAAGATTTTGACCTGTATCCAAATTCGATACATTTACCTCTACTTGTAAAAAACCCTACGGGCTATGCTCACCAAATTTGACTTACTCTTAATAGAAATAATTGGACTCACTGGAAGTTTAACTCCTCCTGATGAATCACATTGGCGTGTTACTCACCACTTGTAGTAACAGCGAGAAAACTGCTATAAGGAAAATACAGAAGACTCTATACAAGATCAATGAAGCTGATGCAGTGATTTCTTTCAAAAAATTATTATTATTATTGCTATCAGTCATACCTTGAACTTACACGAGGTTAGGTTCCGGAGCCCCTCGTGCAAGGTGAATTTTTGCGTAAGTTTGGCATTGTCTTTCAAAATGCTAATAAATGTTTATTTCCACAGTTTAAGTACTAAATATGACCCTAATCATGCTCCCAAAGTATTAAGCTAACTTTTAAATGAACTAAAGTTGGCGTAATTTTATTCAAAATTTAGCTTATTACTCTTATAAAAGAAATAAATGGTTGACATAAAAATTGAGTACTGCACAGTATCATAATAGCGCATTTACAGTAGGTGTGTACGTATACTAATGTTACCCCTAATTCATGGGATGCCATTTTCTTTTTCACTTAGAGTAAAAGCCATTTTCTTTGCGTCACTGGGTAAAAATTCATGTGTCACAGTCATAACAAAGGTACAATTTAAATAACGAAATAAAATAACGAAAACATGTACACAATGTTCGTAGAAAGTAGTACATTACAGGTAATATTCAGTCAACTTAAAATTATATATAAATGTACAGAGTAATAAGTTGTAAACATATGTTTGAGAGAGAGAGAGAGAGAGAGAGAAAGAGAAGAGAGTTAGAGAGAGAGAGAGAGAGAGAGAGAGAGAGAGAGAGAGAGAGAGAGAGAGAGAGAGAGAGAGAGAGAGAGAGAGAGAGAGAGAGAGAGAGAGAGAGAGAGAGAGAGAGAGAGAGAGAGAGAGACTGTAATACAGTAACTGTACTGCACTGCTTTTGTATCGTATTTATGCGCAAATATTTAAATGCAAATTTTCCATTCTGATTTTACACCTAAAAACATGAGAACTTATAAAATAGTACTTAAAAATTATGCACACTTTCTGCTGGGGTATCCTCTTTGAAAAGTGCAGTAACTAAGGGTATCACATCTTGTAAAAGTACACCAACTGAACGTGCTGTAATTACATGCATATAAAGATTGCACCAGCACTTTTCTCCAAGGTTAACAGAGTACTTTTCAAAGAATGACATATACAACTCTTAGTTACATCTCTGATATTAAATTAACAAATTCATTTTATCAAATGAGCGTGACTGAACAACCTCATCTCAAGGTCATGTAAAGTCCTGGTGACAAAGACTTTGTGAATGGACATAATACCTGTATGATATTTATGTACAAACATATAAATATAAATTTTCCATATCAATTTTAAAGTTAAAAGCATAAAAACTTATAAATGTACTTCAAACATTAAACAAGCATTTTCTGCAGGGGTATCATCTTTGAAAAGTGCAGTAACTTTGCAAATGGGTATCACATCTTGTAAAAGTACACTAACTGAATGTGCTGAAATTACCTTTGCATCATATTTATGCATGTACAAAAATAAAAATAATACATTTTCTATACAGATTTTACACATGAAAGCATGAAATGCATTTTTCATACAGATTTTACACATAAAAGCATGAACTGCATATTTCATACAGATTTTACACATAAAAGCATGAAATGCATTTTTTATACAGATTTTACACATAAAAGCATAAAATGCATTTTTCATACAGATTTTACACAAAAGCATGAAATGCATTTTTCATACAGATTTTACGCATAAAAGCATGAAAACTTGTAAATTACTTCAAAAATTAAACATAACTACTGCTGCAGCCTGCAGGGTTTCTTGAGAATTTCGTGTGTCTGTGAAAAAATCGCGTATACCCATTAGTTAGGTTCCAGTGAAAAGTTCGTGTGTGTGTGAATTCGCGCAACTCGAATCATGTAAGATCGAAGTATTACTGTATTACTATTATTATCAATTATTATTATTAATTAGTATCATTAGTTATTATTATTATTATTATTTGAAAATTCTTACTTATTATTAGGTAAATCATTTATCATACAAAACAAACATACATGTAACCATGAAAATTTTTATGGTTATATGTATACATTTATTTGCTTTGTTGATAAATAAATGATTTACCTAATAATAAGTACTAATTTTCAAATATTAATAAAATTAAATAAATATAAATATAAATAATAAAAAATAAATAAATAATTAATAAAAAAATTAATAAATAAATAAATAAATAAAAAAAATAAATAAAAAATTAATAATAAATAAACAATAAATAAATAAAAAATGATATTTTCATAATAAAATAAATTTTTGAACATACTTACCTGGTAGTTATATACATAGCTTAAGTCCCTGATGTCACGGCAGAATTTCAAAACTCGTGGCAATCGCCGATAGGTATGTCAGGTGGTCTAATGCGCCCTCTATCCAGGTATCTGGAACCACACCAGGTATTCTCAGATCTTCCATGCCTCTAGTCTCTAGAGGGGAGGAGGGTGGGAATTAATTATATATAACTACCAGGTAAGTATGTTCAAAAATTTATTTTATTATGAAAATATTTTTAAACATCTGACTTAACTGGTAGTTATACATATAGCTGATTGACACCTTTGGTGGAGGGTCAGAGACAGCCAGTATCGTTGGAATTGACAAAATTAAAATTGTAAAACCAACTAAAGGTTCCTACCTGTTAAGGAAGCAAACTTCATTGTTTTCCTGCTTCATTCTATCTGCATTCCTTAAGAGATCCAGCGATCCACCCAGGGAGCTGAAAATCTCTAGGGGCTGTCAACCGGTGTATAACCTCTATGTGACTAGACCTCCTTAAATATACCATTGTAAGGGCGCTAGTAAGGAACACAAAGCACCACCTGAATAAATAACACAACAAACTAACAAAAGGTAAAATATTTACTAATGATTGCGGAAGGCTGCGTCCAACCTTCATAAAACAATCATAAAAATTTTCTCCATTTCAAGAAAAGGAGAAAAGGGTATAGGTTTATGGTACAGCAGGGGTAGATCCCTCACCCACTACTGAATTAGCCGCTCACAAATGGTCCGAGAGTTTAAAGCGGTCTTCATAAATGGTCTGACTTGCTTCTCCAGAAGGTCGTCGCATCTAAGATACTTTGTAAGGACCTATTCTGTTTAAAAGCCACCGAGGTTGCTACTGCTCTAACCTCGTTAAATGTCTTAACTTTAAGAATCTGTAGATCGGTTTCATTAAACTCTGAATGGGCTTCTCTTATCAATAGTCTGATAAAGTAAGACAACGCATTCTTAGACATGGGTAACGAGGGTTTTTGACTGAACACCACAGTGCTTCTGACTTACGCAAAATAAATTTCCTTAGTCCTTTCCAGGTATGACTTCAGAGCTCTTACAGGACATAGGAGTCTCTCTATTTCTGTACCTGTGATATCCGACAGGTTCGGGATCTCAAACGTTTTGGGCCAGGGTTGAGATGGAGTCTCATTTTTATGAGGAACCCAAGTTGCAAGAACAAATTGCTTTGCCTTGTCTCAAAGCCCACGGTCTTGCTGAAGGCATGGACCTCACTTACTCTCTTAGCTGTGGCCAAACTGATCAGAAACAGCGTTTTTAGAGTAAGATCTTTAAATGATGCCTTATGTAAGGGTTGAACCTATTTCCCATAAGAAATTTAAGAACGACATCTAAATTCCAAGCTGGAGAATTCTGGCCTTTCTCTTTAATGGTCTCGAAGGATCTGATAAGGTCCTGGAGATCCTTATTGCTGGAAAGGTCTAAGTTTCTATGCCTAAAAACGGCAGTTAACATACTCCTATATCCAAATAATTGTGAAATAGAGAATTAAAAGTTAAGTTCCCTTCTAAGGAAGAGAAGGAAGTCTGCTATTTCAGTTACAGAGGTACTGGAAGAGGAAATAGAATTTTTTCTGCACCATCCTCTAAATACTTCCCACTTGGATTGATATACCTTGATTGTTGATGACCTCCTTGCTCTTGCAATTGCGTCAGCTGCCCCTTGAAAAGCCTTTAGCTCTTGCAAGTTTTTTGATAGTCTGAAGGCAGTCATTTGTAGAACTTGGAGGTTTTGGTGATATCTTTCCAAGTGGGGTTGTTTGAGTAGATCTATTCTGAGAGGTAGTCTTCTCGGGGTGTCCACCATCCATTCCAGTACCTCTGTGAACCATTCCTTTGTAGGCCAGTAAGGAACCACTAGGGTCATCCTGGTCCCTTCGTGAGCTACAAACTTTTGCAACACTTTGTGAATAACTTTGAATGGGGAAAACGCATACACGTCTAGGTTGGACCAATCCAGCAGAAAAGCGTCTATGTGGATCGCTTCGGGATCCGGAACGGGAGAACAGTAGGTTTCCAACTTCTTCGTTTGAGCTGTGGCGAAGAGGTCTATGCATGGTCTGCCCCAAATCCGCCACAGGCTCTTGCAGACGTCCTGGTGAAGCATCCACTCTGTTGACAGAACTTGATTCCTTCTGCTCAGCATGTCTGCCCTCACATTCTTTTCGCCTTGAATAAAGCGGGTAACTAGAGTAACACCTTTCTCCTTTGTCCAAAGAAGGAGTTTTATGGCAGTCTCGTATAGAGAGTAGGAGTGAGTGCCCCCCTGATTCTTGATGTAGGCCAACGCCGTCGTATTGTCGGAGTTGACCTCAACCACTTTTTCTCCACTAGACCTTGAACTCTATTAGAGCCAGAAGGATAGCAGTCAGTTCCTTTTGGTTGATGTGCCACTCTATCTGATCTCTGGTCCAAGAGCCCGAGACTTCCATCTTTCCCAGTGTTGCTCCCCACCCGAGTCCGACGCGCCGGAGAACAACACTAGGTCTGGGTTCCTCTGATGCAGGGAAAGTCCCTCTTGAAGTTTTTAGGGGATCGTTCCACTATTGTAGATAATCTCTTATTTGTTGTGAAATGGGAATACACTTGTTTCTAGTTCCTTGTCCTTGTCCCAGTTCCGATTCAGATGGAACTGCAACGGATAAAAGGTTCAATCTTCCTAATGAGACAAACTGCTCTAGAGAGGAAAGGGTCCCCAGCAGACTCATCCATTTCCTCACTGAGCAAGTTCGTCTTTTAGGAATTTCTGAAGTTTTTCTAAAGCTTGTTCCGTCCTTGATGTTGACGGCAAAACCCAAAAGCTTGACTCTGAATCCTCATCCCAAGGTATTGAATCTCTTGGGATGGGATCAGCTGAGACTTTCTTTTGTTCATAAGGAGTCCTAGATTCTCCGATAATTGAAGAGTCGTCCGAAGATCCTCCAGGCAGCGAGTGTAGGAAGGAGCTCTGAGGAGCCAGTCGTCCAGATATAGGGAGACTCTGATGCCTCTTGTGTGAAGCATTCCAGCTACGTTTTTCATTAGCCTCGTGAAAACCTGAGGAGCGGTACTTAGGCGAAACATAAGGCTCTAAATTGGAAAGTTTCTCCCTGTGCACAAACCTCAGGTATTTCCTGGAGCTGGGTGAATGGGAATATGGAAATACGCATCTTGAAGATCCATAGACACCATCCAGTCGTGCTGTCTGACTGCTGCTAGAACGGATTTGGTTGTTTCCATCGTGAATCTTGTCTTTTGAACAAACACGTTGAGAGCGCCACGTCTAGCACCGGTCTCCATCCCCCGAGCTTTTGGGAACCAGGAACAAGCGATTGTAAAAACCTGGAGATTCCGGGTCCAAAACTTTTTCTATAGCTTTTTTTTGCAGCAGCAGAACAAACTGCTGTTGCAGAGCGTCCGCTCTTATTTTTCGTTCGGTAATTGGCGAAAGGTCTACCGGCCTTGTAGCTAAAGGTGGCTTCCTGAGGAAAGGGATCTTGTACCCTCCTTGATTAACTGAACGGACCATGGATCCGCTCCTCTCTTCTCCCATTCCAGCCAGAAGTGTGTTAGTCTGGCTCCAACTGCTGTCTGAAGGAGAGTTTTCTCAGATTCTACTTCTCCCTTGTCTATTGCTTCTTCTCGTAGATCTTTTGATCGTAGGTCTTGAATTTCTTCTACTGAGAGTTCTGCCTCGAAAGGGCTGAATAACAGGAGCTTCCCTATAATTTTCTGAGAGCGAAGCTAGAAGGTAGAACTTTCTTTGCAGTTTTGGTGATTAAATCTTGGGTTGTTTTTGAGTCAAAGCTGAGGATACCTCCTTCACTAATTCCTGATGAAAAAGATGCGTCGAAGAGGAGCATAAAGGAGTTCTGCCTTTTGGATGGCGTAACCCCATTGGCAAGAAAGGAACAAAGATGTGCCCTTTTCTTCAAGAAAATTGCAGAAAAGAGAGCTGCCAGTTCGTTGGCTCCATCTCTGAGAGCCTTGTCCATGCAGGACATAACATGAATGAGGTCTTTGGTGTCTGAGTCTAATAAGGTCTCAGTCTTCTTACCCAAAGCTCCCAGAGTCCAATCCAGGAAATTGAAGACTTAAAAGCTCTTGAAAATTCCCTTCAAGATGTGATCCATCTCCGAAGGGGACCAGAAAACCTTGGATTTACCCCATAGCAGTCCTCTAAAGCGTCGACCAGAGAAGAGAAGTCCCCATGGGAAGAGGCAGGAACTCCCAGGCCGGGAGCTTCTCCAGTCTCATACCAAATGCTAGACCTCGACGTAAGTCTAGCTGGAGGAAAAGAGAACACTGTTCGTCCCTGATCCTTTTGGATTTCATCCATTCTTCCATAACTTTCAAGGCTCGTTTGGAGGAACGAGACATGATCATTTTAGTAAAAATAGTCTTCTTTGGCGTTTTCCGAGTAAATTCGAGGAGGAGGAGAACGGGGGCGGCAGGCAAACGAAGTTGTCCGAAAAAGCTCGTAAACACTTTCATCAACTTCTTCAAGTCTGAGGAAGGAAGTTGAGATTCTTGCTCCTCTTCATAGGAAACTTTCTCGAGGAGAACATCTGGAGAGGGAGGAAAGATAATAGTTGTCCTTCGCTTCCTAAATAAAGCTGCACGGAAAACCGAGTAGCGGCGTCCTGTCTACTAGTTGCTGCCTCCAAAACAAGAGAATCCTCGACCAAAACGTCCTGTGGATAACGGTCTTGACGCTCAGTATCCTGACTCCCAACTAAATAAGTATCCTGGCAGCCAATATCATGGCGCTTGACGTCCTGGCGTTCAACTTCTGTTACAATAAATCCCGGCGTCCAGATTCTTGGCGTTCTGGCGTCCTGGCGTCCAAGCTCTTGGACGCATGGCGCCCTGGCGTCCATCCTCTTAAACAACTCGGGCGTCCTGGTGTCTGGACTTCTGACGATTGTTGTCCTTCCAACCTTAAGGTAAATGAGAGCTGGCGCCCGTCGACATCTGTCAAAAAGCTTCTGAGGTTGAAGAACTGATCGAGGCCCTTTGAGAAGGAGAAACATTCTTCCCTCGTTCGCTGTCACGCCGATCCCTTGAAGTCACTTGAGCACTGGCGCCTGTGCGACATCGGGCAAAAGTTTCTCAGTAAATAACGAACAGCCAAATAAAAAAATTTATCCGCCTTTTCTGCAGGCTGGCAAGCTTGCATAAGGGAAGACAGTTTCTGGTGCATATCTTTTAGTAGAGACCATTGTGGAGCTTCCTTCTGCTGATGACCGACTGGAGAAGGCGCAAGATTTCTAATAAAGCCCTCAACTAATTGAACAGGTTGAGGAGGGTGTTCTGGGACAATTCCCAATTCGAAGGAGGAGGGGGGCGTGAACATAAGAAAGAAAAGCGTCCGGCGTTTTCTTGCTGCCAGGCGCCCTGGTTGAAACTAGCAATTTACGCCTGCACTTGGAGGGGAGCTACCTTCAGAACTGAAGCGTTCAGGACTGCTCCAATGGCTAAACCCTGGAGCTTGAGAATACTCAACATACGGCGTCCTTCAACATAGGGGAACTTCCTCTTGAGCGGTCTAGATTCGTAGACCCGACGCCAGCCCCGTTTGGGGACTGCGTCCTCAGAAGACGAAGAACACATATTAACCTTGCCTTTCCTGTGGCGAGGGTGAGCGTCCTGGGGAGCGTCTAACAGGAACACTCGAGGGGACGATGCTCGGGAGCTAAAATCTCTCGCCTCCCTTCGCCTGTCGACTTTCCTTCTCCCAGGGGTTGGGGAGCTTGGAAGAGGTCTAGGGCTAAATAAGCACGACAGATCCGAGCGCCGCACCCTCCACTCCACTGCACTAACTTTATCACCAACACTTGCAATTTCCAGATCTCTCATGTAGACCACAATTTCTCTCTGTCTTGAGCGAGGGATTCAACACGTTGGCCAAGGGCTTGAACGGCCGCCATCATATCCTTGAGGGATGGGTCTTTAGCTGAATCAGTAGGGGGATCAGGAACTACCACTACAGGGGAATGATCAGAAGGTTCATTAGTTTGGGGATGAATTATTAAAATCCTGGCTACCCTTGGAAGAGCAAGACAAAGCACTCTTGGCTCTTCTGAGCCGGTCCCTTTCAAGTTTCCTTATGTAGCGGTTATACTCAATCCACTCTCTTTCAGAAAGACCCAAGCACTCATCGCATCTATCACCTAACTCACACCTCTTGCCCCTACATTTCATACATACTGAATGAGGATCTAAAAGAGGCTTTAGCAAGCCGAGTCTTACACCCCTAACACACATTCGCACACTGAGGAGTCAGACATGGTAGCAAATCCAAAGAGAGATCAAAGTACAAGTCCAAGGGTCAAAACCAAATCTAACTAGTAAAGAAAGTCCAAGACAAATTCCAAAAAATAAGCAAAAAAGCTGAAGCCAAAGTGTACTTCACCAAAAAGTTGCGAAAAAACACGGGCTGAAAGAGTGAAATTCCAAACGATGTCACCGGAATGGCGGCAGGAAGATCTGAGGAATACCTGGTGTGGTTCCAGATACCTGGATAGAGGGCGCATAGGTAGACCACCTGACATACCTATCGGCGATTAAAATAAAGTTTTGAAATTCTGCCGTGGACGTCAGGGACTTAAGCTATATATATAACTACCAGTTAAGTCAGATGTTTAAAAATAAATAATAAATAAATAAATAAATAATAAATAAATATTAATAAATAAGTAAATAAATAAAAATAAATAAATGAATAATAAATAAAAATAAATAAATAATAATAAATAATAAATAAATAAATAATAAATAAATAAATAATAAATAATTAATAAATAAATAATTCATAAATAAATAAATAAATAAATAAATAATAAATATTAAATAATAAATAATAATTAATAATAAATAATAATAAATATAATAAATAATAATTAATAAATATTAAATAAAAAAATAAATAAATAAAAAAATAGCAATAATTATAAAAATAAAAATAACAAAAACTAAAAAATAAAAATAATAACAATAATTAATAAAATAATAAACAGATAAAAATGTATTAAAATGCAAGAACAGTAGTATTAGGGTAGTAATGTATTGCATCTTTGCTTGAACTTCTGAAGTTCCAGTTGCAATCTATCTACTTCCCTTCTCTTCCTATACTAAAGAACTTAGCAGAAAGCCCTTTGAAAACTCCTAATTTCCCCACATCTATCCTCAGGATCACACTTTATACCTCTGCAGCCAGCACACACAGTGTGTCTATTTACCTCAAAAACCAACCTCCTGCTAACACAGCAATCATTCCAAGATTCTGACATTCTTAGCCTTGATTCCAGTGGAAGGCATCCTATCAAAAATAAATGTACAGTACTGTGAAAGCAGCAAACAGCCAAACAATGAAATACCAACGAGCACCTATAAGCAATGGAGGCAAGAAGAATTCTGTCAAGAGTTAAAACATTTGAAACACCTGGTGGAGAACAGGTGTATTAGACCGTCATCCAGGCAGCCATTCGATCTTCTTCCGTTTGAATACTGACTTGTCTGTCGCGTGGAGATATAAGCTATCTTTAACAGTAGGTAAGATTAATCACAAATAATTCTGCTGACGATATCAAGACAATTCCATAACTTAGAGAATTCCCTCCACATTTCCAATATGCTACAAACATGTTTGATGGACTTTGTTACATAAAAAAAAACATGTGATAATGTGTAGGATTTCAAGGATATAATGTTTCCTAACCAAATTGGTTACATGAAAGATGCTATGCTATGTTCTACATTGCTTAAATTTGCTGATACCAGATAGAACTCAAGGAAAGTGTGAGCACCATAAAATACTAACTCTGTCACATATACTAGATGTAAAAATGTTAATGATTATATCTTTCACTTCTGGGACGCTTTCATTTTAGGATGGGTATTATTAGCTGACATAGTGTCACTTACTTATAGTTTTCTTACTTACATACTGAACATTAAAATTCAACCATTCGGCAGCAACAACAACTATTTTGTTAGACACACTATTCAAGTAACAACATGGGCACTTATAGGTGGTGGTTACAGAGGTAACACACGAGCACAGAAACACAGATTACCTAAATTCAAGTTAGCTCCTTTATTCCATGGTTCTACATACATAACTGATAAGTATGGAAAGGCAAACAAACACAGGGCTGTATACTATTAAACAAGAACATTTTGTGCGTTTGTAGCCTACACTGAAAAAGACATTATGAGATCATTAAACTTTAAATATGTCTAAAATAAGCACAAGGAAGGTAGAATAAATTTTAGTTTCCATTGCTTGGATTATAGTTGTCAGAACAGGATAACCAGAGGTGAGTATGGTAGTTACTTTTACAGTAATGAGGATGAATGAAGAAAGCTGGTTAATATCTACGTACATGGGATCTGTTGACAAAACTTTCACTTGACCTAAACTGCCCTTTCCACTTACCATTCATTTGGAGAATTATCTGCAAAGTGCATTGCTGCTAATTGGTGGCCAAGAAAAACAGTAACTAATCTATTAACAAATTACTTTCTACATGTGAATAAACATATTACCTTGACTAAAGCTCCAATAACACCCAACGATGTCAAACGAAGATATTCAAAAGGTCGAGTTTTACTTATAGTTTGAAGGAATGGATAGAGATACAATGGTATGTGGGCTGCAAGAAAGAGTGACCTTGTCTCTGGATGAGAAGCCACACACTGCAAGAAAAAACAGAACTCACTAACTTCTGTAATACTACTTATTAAAATATTAAAAAACTCATATAAAAAGACTAACCTTGGTGGTTTATCAAAATAACCTCAATATCAACCCTTTGGATCACTGATTACTCATTAAAATTTAAAATGGACACCTTATTTTTGGTGATTAACAACTTGTCATTCTGACCTTTTTGCACTTTATAACCATCACACTCTCACAATTATTCCAAGACTCAGTACCATAGCATGAATAACAAGTTCACAGACATCGAACAAAGCAAAACTGTTGCTTTTCAAGGCTCTACTCTGGGAGAGACAGGACTTGCAAAGGTCGAGTGAATGAGAGAGTTAATGTGGAAAATTAACCATAAACTTTCTACAGTTTCATAATTCATAAAGAACATTTAATATTATAAATGACATTATGATAAAATAAAGTTTTATATATACTTATCAAGTAATTACATTGCAACTGGTTTCACTCGCTGTGCAGCTAAAATTCTGAAATTTGCAGGTTGCACTATTTGGTTTGGCTAGGTGACTAACCCTGCCCACTTTTGGGGTAAGAGAGGAACAACTAGCAAGAGGATTCAATTTGTTTATGCCATACAGTTCATGTGAGGGGAGGAGGGAGGGCTCCAATCATGTAATTATAAAAAGTATATATAGAACTTTGTTTTATCATAAAAAGGGATTTTGACAAAGGAAAAATCTATTTCTGAGGAAGGTCGTGTCACCCGGTGAAATTCCATTACAGCAATAATTTCTAGGTATAACCTTGCTAGATATACCAGAGAAAAAGAGCTTTCAGGAAAGCTGGGGTTACTACCCCAGTCGAGCGTCTTCCAGGAAGGCGTCGGTATAAGAAGGGGTGAGTGAATTACCACTACCACGGAAACCTACTCGAAAGATCTCTCCTATCAAAATCCCCGGAACGGAGCGGTGAGCCGTTACAGCCCCACACCAAACACCCGCCAGGACGGCGACACCAGCGCCACCTACCTCATTCCATGCTAGCACTAACCCCAGACTTGGCATGTGCAAGAGGGGGGGAGTACTAGGTAATGCAGGGAGGGTCACCGGGTGACACGGGACCTTCTCAGAAATAGATTTTTCCTTTGTCAAAATCCCTTTTCTGAGTCCAGTCCCGTGTCAGCCGGTGAAATAGTGATAGAGAATCATGCCAAGGCTGCAACTACCAGGAAAAAGAAATGGAGAGGTAATCTGAAGAAAAAGACAAAGTTTTACCAAAATAATTTTAATTAAGTAATCTCTTCCATGTAGCAAGAACACTAAGACTAAGGCATATTAAATCTAAGGCACATTAAAAAACTTAATACTATGAAACATGGGCAGGTCCCCTGCATGACGGAGAAAAAGCCCCAAAAATCTTAAAATTACTTAAAGCAAGGTGAAACATGAAAAGTGCACAAAACAACTGCAAATATAACCTTAATACTATACACATAAACTTAGGCTAAACACGTAAGAGACAAAAATCAATTAGCATTAATATATACATTCATCTGGGGTAATGGAGCCAAATAAAAACTGTCCAGTACCCCATAAAGAGAAACAATCATGGCATGTCAGATTACGCTTTTTCCATCAACAGGTACAAGAAACATCAATATGAGGAGCCAGGCAGTGAGGTATAATCAACCAGGAGAATAAGCAGAAAAGTAAATGAGGCAGGCGGGCGGGGGGAAAGGAAAGGACAAGGATATGATTAATTAAGGTGGGAGATGACACTTCCCACAGCTATGGTAGAAAATTTCAGGGCTTTGAGTGTTTTTAAATAGTGGCGTTTAAACACTAGAGGTGATTTCCAACCCCGTAAATTTAGATAACTCTGAAAAGTCCATATTATGAAAGTAATTAATGGAAGTAGCAACTGCTCGAATATCATGAACCTTGGGATTGAATCTGGGTTGGCCTGTTTAATGAAATATAAAATTTGTTGTCTTATAGCATTTAGTGAAAGAGTACCACCTTTCTCCCTGATAAAAAGAGGACCCGACTTACTCTGTGGAGTTCTTAAAAGGTAAGATTTAAGTGTATAAACTGGACATAAAGACTGGTCTTGAGGAAGGGGCACCACCTTCCAAGGAGACCACCTGTCCTGTGGGTCTTCGTTCTTAGCTAAAAATCTAGGGTCAGGGGAAAGGAGGACCTCTCCAGATGGGAGGAAGTTCACATAATTATCACCTCTAGTGAGAGCCGACAGCTCTGAGATTCTAGCACCTGAAGCCAAGCTAATCAAAAATAAAGTCTTCCTTAACAGATCCTGATAAGAGCAATGAAAGTTATCCATCTCTGGTGCTAACTTAAGGACGTCATTGAGAAACCACGTAACAGACTGTGGGCGTGATACTGGTCTCAGACGAGCGCATGCTCTGGGGATAGATGAAAAGTAGGAATCTGTGAGGTCGATTTTAAAGCCGTAAAGAAATACTTTCTTTAATGCTGACTTGATTGTGGTAATAGTGGCCGGAGCTAGGCCTTTCTCAAACAATGATCTAAAGAAGGAAACTCCTAAATTAGCTGTCATGATTTTGGCTTCAGATGCTTTTAGGAAGGAGGCTAATTTTTTGACTGCTGAGTCATACTGTCTAATAGTAGAATCTCTTTTATCTGATTCTAAAAACAGAGTGTTGACAGGGTCAATGTTCGCTCCTTTTTGAGCTGCGAATTTTATAAAGTCCATAAAACTAGGGCATTCTGAATTCTTGAGGAAGCTGACACAGTCTTGGTTTGTACTGTCTGAGTCAGAATGGGCTTGGGAATCCGAAGACTCAGTAATCCCAGTTCCTGAAGAAGAGGGAACCAATTGCTCTTGGCCAATAGGGAGCTACTAGGGCTAATTGACCTTTGAATGTCCTGAGTTTGTGTAAAACTTTCAGCAGTAAGTTTATTGGGGGGAAAAGATAAATCTTCTCCCAACTGTTCCAATCTACTGTCATTGCGTCTATGGCGAACGCCTGAGGGTCCAGGTTGGGGGCCACATAACAGGGGAGCTTGAAGTTGCTCTCCGTTGCGAACAGATCCACTTGGAGGCCCGGAACCCGGCGGCAAATCCATTTGAAAGATTCCACGTCCAGGGACCACTCCGTCTCCAACGGAGCATTCCTGGACAGGGAATCCGCCACCACGTTCGCACCCCGCTAGGTGGGTGGCTGACAGGTGCCAGCCGTGCTTGTTCGCCAGGGAGAAGATAGCAACCATTACTTGGTTTACTCGGCCTGATTTGGAGCCGCCCTGTTGATGCAATGAACTACCACTGCGCTGTCCAATACCAACCTGATATGAATCCGGTTGGGGGCGGATTTTCTTCAGAGTTAGAAATACCGCCATAGCTTCCAGGGTGTTTATATGGAACTGCTGAAACATTGTGGACCACGTTCCTTGTACTTTTGTTTTGGTGAATATCCCCCAGCCGCTTAAGGAAGCGTCTGTGTGAACTACTAGTGCGGAGGGGGAAATTGAAGCGGAACTGTATTGGACAAGCCTTTGACTGAGGCCCAAGGCCGCAACCTTGTCTTTAAGATTTGAGGATAGAGAGACCTTGTCTCTGAGCTTGACATTGGCTCGACTCCGCCACACTCTGTTTATGTCTTTTAACTTCGCTTTTAATAGCAGGTTTGTCACTGAGGCAAACTGAAGAGACCCAAGAACCCTTTCTTGGGACCGGCGGGATGCTGATGGATTTTTGAGGAATCTCCTGGTGAGAGATGCTATCTCTTTCCTCTTGGGAGGCGGAAGGGACAGCGTGTGAGATGACAGATCCCATTGGAGGCCCAACCACTGAAACCGGGACTCCGGAGTCAGGCGGGACTTCTCTCTGTTCAGTTGGAAACCCAAGCGACTCCAGGAAACTGATGACTATGGACGTGGCTTTCTGACACTCCGGAACTGTTGGTGCCCAAATTATCCAATCGTCCAAATATGCTGCTAGGGATATCCCTTGAGACCGGAGTTGCTGTACTACCGTGTCCGCCAGCTTTGTGAATATCCTGGGCGCAATGTTCAGACCGAAGGGCATGACCCTGAAGGAGTAGGCTTGATTCCCGAGTCTGAAACCGAGGAACTGAGAGAAGTTCGCGCAACCGGGACGTGATAATAAGCGTCTGAAAGATCGATAGAGGTGGTGACGGCTCCACGCGGAAGTAGAGTCCGTACCTGAGCTACCGTAAAGCATGCGAAATTTGTCGCATTTTATGTAGAGATTTAGACGCGACAGATCCAGGATCACTCTTTGCTGATCGGAGTCTTTTTGGGAACAGTGAATAACCTGCCTTGAAACTTTAGGTGCCTTACTTTCTTTATTGCTCGTTTGTTGAGCAATTCTGTCACATAATCCTTTAGGATTGATGTGGGTGGCTGGTAAAACCTGGTTAGAGGAGGAGGGTTTTGATCCAGCTCCATCCTAGGCCTTTGGACACAATGCTGTGTGCCCAAGGGCTGAAGGTCCATTGGTCCCTGAACCAAAACAGGCGACCGCCTACCTGTGTTCTCTCAGTGGGAGGGAGCGGGTTTATTCCCCTACCACGTCCAGGTCTTCCCCTTGGGGTGGTGTTGGGCTTTCCTCTATGAGGGGGCTTTGCCTCTTCCTCCCCTTGCAACCCTATTAAGGCCGTGAAAATAACCACGGCCCTCATATGTGGGGTTGTATGCCGGTGAGCCACATAGGAGGGTGCAGCTGGTTGGACCAGCACATACTGTTGGGGTGAGCCTTAGAAGTGGAAGGCTGTGCCACTGCCGAGACCGGGGACGGCTTGGACTACCGCCTGATGGTGGGGCCTCTTATGCCTCCTGAAGCGTTTACCTCTCCTCTCGATTGGGGCCGGCCGATTCTGGGGTCTTACGCTTATAGGCAGAAATACCCCAGCGAGAGCGAAGACTTTGGTTGGCCCGTGTAGCCTCGGCCATAACACTCGTGACCTCCTCTTCAGGGAAGAGGTTAGGTCCCCAGATCGAGCTTTTCACGAGCTTGTTAGGCTCGTGACGGATAGTCGCATCGGCGAAGATGAACTTCCTACATTCCAGTCTGGCCATGATAAATTCAAATAAGTCAGACTGGAAACCTGCCAGCAAGGACTTAGCCAAAACCTGAAAGAAGGGCTCGTCCGAGCAGGAGACGGCAGTAGCTTCAGTAAGGCATACAGAGTTCAACGACCGGGCTAACTTAACCCGAGCATCAAACTCCGCTTTCAAAAGAGCTTCCGGCAGCTTGGGGAGCTGCTCGCTAAATTGCGTGGAAGCGCAGAAGGGGTCCAGCTTCCCGACCGTGAAAGTGGACGGGGCGTCTGACCAGAACTCATTACTTCCTGGGAATACCAGGGAAGTAGGGTCTGTCTCCCTTAGCTGAGGTAACGGATTACCATCGAAGCACGCTCGGGCCGTAGCCAGAGCGACTTTGTCCAAGCAAGGGGTGGGAAGGTTGTCTCCCAGGGCGAACATGGTAAAGTTCCCCTTGAAAGGAGTCAACTTCGTGTTATCTGCCTGCCACTCCGTCAGAGTGCGCAGGAGAGCCGACTGAGCTTGGTCCCTAGGGACGATGACAGTCTCCCTAGGAACCTTGTCTGACCGAATCCAAGCTTCCTCCGTGAGCCTCACGAAGCCTGGGTAAGGGGGCAGGAGATCGGGGAAGAACTCCAATTCCTCCAACCGTCTCGTGCCAAGACCATCAAAGTCAGCTTGCCATCATGTTGGATGGCCCGAGAGCGAATCGCCAAGGGTTACCGACATCAAGCGGCGGGAGGTCCGCAGTGTCGGGGATAACATACTGTGGTTCGGCTGGGGGTGGGTGAGCCAAACCCGCCAGTATGTTATCATGACTGGCCAACTTCTCAGAGATTTCGCTAAATCTCGAATCCAGGTCCTCCGTAAAACTTTTATAAAGTTGATTGGCAAAGGCCTCTGCATCGAAAGCAGGTTGGCGAGGAGGGCTTGGGTTTGCAGCCCTCTTACTCGCGCCTTTGCTGGAGGAACCAGACTTGCTCCCGGAGGCTACAGGTCCTGAGACCTTAGCCTTCGACGGGGGGAAGGGCAATGCCTTCTTGGAAGACGAGGACTTGAAGCCCTTCGCCTTCCATGAAGTCTTCAACTTCAACTTGGGGATAGCAGATGGAGCTCTATCACCCAAGGAGGAAGACTTCACAAAGCCTGCAAAAGAAGAAATAGATGAAGCAGGGGAGTCAAATAAAGGGGGGCCCGCCCCAACAACCTCACCTACCTCACCACTTACCACCTGGTCCTGCTCTACATTCATCGGTTCCAGGTTGAGATTAATGGCGGCAACATCCTCCGAGACCTCAGCGTGAGGATATCCGCTTGGGGTGGCTGGGTCTCATCCCGGATCTGCTGGATGATAGGGGTGGCCAGATCTTCAGGCACTCGCTGCCGCCACCCGTGCGCCGGGTAGAGCAAGTCCCTCAACCTAGCGTCGAGGACGAGGGCTTCCCGACGGAACGTTCCTTCCAAACCCAGCCACCCAGGCCCGGAGGGATTCCAAGGCAGACTTCTTGGAAGTTTTCGTCCGCCTGTAAGAAAACCAACAATTAGCTAAGAACGAAAACCATTCCGGGAACCTCATAAACAATGTATAATATACAATATGAGGAGCATAAAGCAAGAGTAATGTAAAGACTGTCACTTACCAACTCATCCTGGACAGTTGTGCAGAGAGCGAAGCAAACCTCACAACCATCAGGGTGCCAAACAATCAGGTCATCCAGGCGGACCGCACAACCAGCGTGGGTCCGGCAAACTACGTGACCGTAGGGTTGTTGGAGGGAGGCGGTGCACCCCGGCTCCTCACAGCGAACAGTCTGTAAGTAGAAAAAGTACATGAACCTCCCACCCTAAGCAAACTAAAGCTGGCGAGGCCGGAAATTCAACTGCAACCGGAATACTCCGGCGGAGAAGAACTCACTAACATAAACTGGGCCAATAAGCTCTAAATTACACAGAGTGGAAGGTAGGATTTCAGACCCGGAGTACTCCGGGAATGAAGGGGAGAGAGACCAGGAACTAACCATAAGGGCTGCCAGTAAAATAACGGCGGAGACCCTGGTATAGGACCGACTCACGTATTTATATATAATGAATAAAGGAGAGTACTCCTGTAGATAACAGACTTATCTAAAAATAAAAACAGTAACAAGTGATGGTAAGAACTCAAGAGGACGGAGGGATCCGTTCCCCTATAATGAAAAACCTTCCGCCCTTACTTCCCCGCCGGAGGAACGAGACGGGTAAAATGCTCGTATGTTCATAACATAGGCTGAAGCAATATATATACCGTATCAACGTAATCCGACGGGGAGACGAGCAGTGACTCGAACGCGTTCGAGTAAACAAACCACCAACCCCAATACAGCGATGCTAGGGACAATATGGGAGGGAGCGAATCCCTCAACCAACAAGAGAAGTCCCGGAACTCGGAGAAAACGCCATCTAGCGTCACCCGCACGAGTAGAGCAAGGCTGGAGAGGAGGGGGGGGGGGGAAGGAGGAGGAGTAGGCTACCAGGAAGGAACAGGAGACGGGGAGAAGCTCACCCGCTCAACTGCACCATACCTCCCAGACCATGAATCTTGGAGGGGCAATATGACTGGAAGCAACCAACCCGAAGCCCGACTCCTACCTAGGCGAAGCCTAATATGGACCTAACCTTAGTATAGGCTAGGACGAGGAGTGCAAAAGGGGAGGAGGAAGCAACTGGGAGAGAAATTTTGTGCCGAGAACCAGCAGGGATCGAGAATGGCAGGCAAGGGGGCGACTAGCCTAGAGGAAACACATCCTAAGAACTCGATTCCCCCCAAATGGAGGAAGAGAACCAAGGGGCTCACTCTGCCCACCGAAAAACGATCCCGGAGGAAAACAGCAACAAAACTCCCTCAACCTGAACTCCCCACCCAGGGCAAAGGGAAGGAAACTAACAAGCCTACTCCACAAGATAACCAACACTCATAAAAACTAAAATGTGCTCAACAGAGAGCGTAGCCTACCACGGGGAAGCGGTTAGATCTGAGGCTGCCGCCAGCACCCGAGGTAAACCACTCAATAAAATAATAAAAACAATAAAAATAAAAATAAAACTACAAGAGAGCACCATCTTCAATCAAAATTAATTAGCCTAGTAAGACCAAAACAATAGGAACCCAACCTGGGGGGGGGTACCTAGACGGGGCATCACTCCCACAAAGGCCAGTAGGCCAATGATCGTAATTCATAAGGGGGGGGAGCCACCGCAAGGAACCACCAGGAAGGGAACCAAGGGGGCAAAATATCTATAACGACGAGGAGACGACTCCAACTGAAAAGAACAGAAGGAGACGCCTCGCGGTCGACATGGCTGGCTGGGGACGCCGTGGCGACATAATAAGATCTCGATATTTATGAAAATACGAGACTATAACAGCCAAAAAATAGAACAAAACCCCACAAGAAGATGGTACTTAACTTGGAAATGGTAAAGCTGCTCGACGCCATCGTAGAAGCAGAAAAAATCCAAAATGATGGAAAGAGCACACAAAAGAAACCGTGAATTCACGTGCTAGAAAATGGAATGAGGTAGGTGGCGCTGGTGTCGCCGTCCTGGCGGGTGTTTGGTGTGGGGCTGTAACGGCTCACCGCTCTGTTCCGGGATTTTGATAGGAGAGATCTTTCGAGTAGGTTTCCGTGGTAGTGGTAATTCACTCACCCCTTCTTATACCGACGCCTTCCTGGAAGACGCTCGACTGGGGTAGTAACCCCAGCTTTCCTGAAAGCTCTTTTTCTCTGGTATATCTAGCAAGGTTATACCTAGAAATTCGTGCTGTAATGGAATTTCACCGGCTGACACGGGACTGGACTCAGAAATGTCATTTTTATAGAAGTAACTTACCAAGTAATTACACTGCTGATTCCCACATTGACAAAAGGTGGGATGCATGAACAAGTCTATCCCAAAACATCAGTAATGGTAATGAATTTGAGAATAGACAAGATTGCTGGCATTAAAAATGCCTGTTGTTTCCTTACCCGATAAGGCAGCTGCTGCAGGAAGGTACTGCTTCTATTGGTGTTCTCCTTACCATATAGTGGCATGGCGGTATAGCCGAGGCTCGCCTACTATATTAGTGGGTACCTTGTAGCAAGGATGATTCCAATTGCTGACAAAGGTAATTATGTTGCTCATGCCCAGGGTGCAGTGCAGAAAATACAACAATAAAATAAATGTCACCTAATACCATAAAAGGATTAAAAACCACTGTCCAACCAAGAAGGGCTCAAGGGCACTCCAGTACACTGTACCTCCAGGCTCCCTTACAAAACTCAACAACCTTAATTCAAGGCAAAGAAAGAATGGAAGGGATGCTTCCTACGCTTCCCCCAACACCACGCCAGCCACCGAAAATGGATCCAAACTACTGCAATTATCGAAAACTGTTTCAATTTCCTGCAAATAATGTGCTGCAAACATCAACTTGCATTTCCAAAAAGTCCCTTAAATGCTTGAATGCCAACAAAGTGGCTACAGCTCTAATTTCAAGAGCCTTCACTTTACACAAGGGAAAAGCCTCATCTTCAATTGGAGAATGGGCTTCCGAGATGAGATCTCTAAGGAAGACGACCATAATGCATTCGAAGGACTATTTTGAATCTTCTTTGTTCTGGAAAGGTAAAATCTTGGGGTTCTCTCACAGGATGTGTGAATTCAAAACAAACAAAACAACAAACAACACTCACCCTGATCTTGGTTGCTGGAGATGGATAAAGGTATTTTCCAGTAAATAACAACCACAACCTTTCTAAACAACCACAAACACAACAAGGAAATACAAAAAAGAAACGGAACACACACACAAATAAACAGCACACCAACAAGAAGACCAACAACTCCCAGAAAAGCATACGACAAAAAAAAAAACTGTCCCACACAAGAACCACTGACCCGACTAGCTCTGACTAAAGACTCCCTCTAAAACTTAAAAATCCTTCACATATTCCACAGACAGACAGCTACTGATAAACAAACTAAGATATTTCATCCCTCTTCCAACAAACAAGCACTCACTTACAACAATTACACACTCTTCTCTTTCTCTCTCTCAAACCGTTGGGAAATGCTAAATAAAAACAAATTTATTCATCCTCTATATTTCTGAGAATTTTTTAGCATTTCCCAACCAACACCTTTCACACCTCTTTCAAATCGCCACGGCAACAACACCCACGGATGCTCACTAGCAGGTCCTCTAGATCGCGTTGCGGGGCACACAATCATTCTCTCAGAATCACTTTCTCTTCTAGCAACATTCAAACTCACAATCTTCTCCTCCATTCTCTCTCAGATTCACGCTATCTTCTAAAAACTATTACCACTCTCAATTTCATCCACAATCTCATCTATACCCTCTAACTTCAAATAAAATACTTCCCCAATTCTTCAACTAACCCATCCCATACGCTCATTGACCTTTCCAATTCTTGCAAAGATTCATTCATGCTTTCAATCACTCAGTTATTTTACTGTTACGCTCTCTTATGAAAACACTTTCTCACTTTCAACCGTTCACTAACCTGACACGTTCAGTCAACTCAGTTATATCAAACCGCATATGCTATTCGTTCTATCCATACCATCCCATTCATCCATTATTACACGCTTTATCACTCATTTCCACTTTGGCACTCACACCCCTATCACACAACTTACGACCATTCAGTTTATGATCAACATACCGTTCTTCCTTTTTCTTACGTTTTTTACCATAGGGCAGATCAAAACAAATTGCTGATCCTCCATACACAAGCTCTCATGCATACTTGGTTTTTACATTCGATTTCAACCATTTACAAAATTTTTTCTCTCTCACATATTCGGTACATCCTTCCATCTACGCAACTGGTTGTGATGCGGCATTTTCTCTCACACTACCATCTACACATATTTCCCTACAACATAACTAAGCCCACTGGGACCAACTTCCAACACTTCATGTCTGAATTTCAAATTTTTCAGGTGGAAAACTTTATTTACATTCAACCGCCCTTTCGATTACTTCTTTCAACACTTTCTCGCCCACCTTGTAACTTTCAAACCTTTCATGCAGTTTCTTCCATACCTCCCTATCATTCTCAGATAGACCCAATCTCGGTCTCACTATCTTTTCAAAATTTAACACATATTTACACGGAGACATATAATTTTGAATGCACATGGCGTTGTATACCCTATTAAAATACTAACGTTTACATCCCAATTTTTATCATTCACTCATCATACATAATATCAGTTTAACGTTTTCACCGTTTTCCGTAATCCATTCGCACTGGGCATATACGGTGTAGAGTACACATGTTCTATGGCCCAATCACTGTAACATTTGCTCAAACTCCCATCCAACAAATTCAGGCCCATTGTCACACCAAAATAGGACGAACCTCAGGGACGACTTGCACAAAAATTGGCAGCATCACTTGACCCACCATTCAAGAAGACAAGATCTCACTCTTTTTGAGACACTGCAACAAGCAGCCATGCAAACTTATCAAATGATACCATTACAACCATTCCTACATGTCCTCTAGCAGTCACAGGCAAACGATGCAACATCAAATCTCCACAGGTGGATTGGCATGCACACTTTGATAAGACCCTTCTGACAGTCCTACACGTAATCGCTAACATCCGCACAAATTTTACTCAATCCAGAAACATACAATCTCTTTCTCCATACATTCCCATAATTTACTTTTTCCCAGATGCCCAAAACCTATTATGCACCAATAAACACATACCCACGGCTGAGTCTTCCAAAATACTGGCACATAAACACTTGGTCCATCCCAATTCCTTCCTGATGCAAAAATAAACTATACCTTTAACATACAACAAATCTCTTAGCACTTAGAAGTCTTATACACTTCTAACTCAGACGGCCAACTTCCCTACTCTGTTACACCCCCTAACACACACTCTCTTAACATATTTATTTTCATGCACTGATTTTGCATCTGCTTAATTTCTCTTCACTCAACAAATCATTTTCACTCCTTGCAATATCTACCATACCTACAAAAATAGTTTTAGACACATCCCTCCTTTAACAGAATAAGTTATTTCCCCAGCCTTTCCTAAAATTCCCCTCCCGACATCCACACTTTTATCATGCATTCTCATAAAATCAATTCCTAATAAAAACATGTTGGCATATCATTCTCATCCATGACTAAAAAATTATGTATTATTTCAAATCCCCCTAACTGAATTTTTAGTTGTACCTCCTCCCATACTAACACACTCCCTTGTCCCAAACCATGTATCCTTACACTCGTTGATTTTCTTTTTATATCCCAAGGTTTGCAACCTTTCCAATTCACTAACTACTGTACTTCTTCTGAAAAGGCTTGTGCTCCCGTGTCTACCAAACACAATATTTATTCTGATCCACCACTACATTTGTTACTAATTTACCTTCCAAGCTTCATGCATACACGCTCTCACGGCTACATTCACCTGAAAAACTTCTCACAACCATCCTCATTGCATTCATCTTCAACGAAATCCTCAACCCTACCCGTATTCCTCATTTTCCCCACAATCACCTTTCTTAACCAGCCAGCTACAAGTATCCTTTCCACAGTGAACATTTAAAATCACATTCATACCATTTTCATCCACCCTTCCTTTATACTCCACCGGCCTATTCCATCCAAAGAACAATCGTAAAAATTTTAAACATTTCAGCCACTACCAACAAGACTTTCACTAACTTTTCCTCCTCAAAAGATGCCCCTTCCTTCCTCGCGCACTCCTCCTTCCGTGCATCTCATTCATCACCTTTTCATGTAACTCGTTCATGCTTGCAGGACTCAAGTCAATCAACCCATTTGTTTCAAATTACTCCAACCCCAAACAGACATTCAAACACTCGATTCTCCCCTACATACTTTGCTTTGCCACAAATCCTACAGGTACTTGGTCCGGGTCCCAGTTGCATTCCTAGTTCCTATCATCTCTTTCAGTCCACATTTACGCGACATAGCATCAATAACAATATTCTGTCTACCTTGTACATACTCTACCTTAAAACTAAACTCATTCAAATCCTCTATCGTTCTCATAATTCTAGCATTCACACTCTCCTTTTTAACCATATATACTAGCGGTCGAATGGTCCGTCCAGTTAAGATCACAAAATCTACCCCATATAAAAATACTTTCAACGCTTTCTAACACAAAAACTGAATTGCAGCCAATTCCTTTTCAATCATTAATAGTTCAACTCTGCCTTTCCAAACGCCTTGCTCACATGCAATGCAATTACTCTCAATTGTTCTCCCCATTCCGCTTTCTGCATTTGTACCAAGCTATCCTCCCATACTATATTTACTTGCATCCGTATACAGTTCCAGTTTATTCTGAAGATTCTCACTATAGTCCAGGAAAGCCAACGCCACGTCTCTTGCAGCCTCCTCTTTCAATCTCTCAACGTTTTGATCATTCACTCATCCCATTTCAATCTTACTAAGACAATTTCTTTCCCGTCCATTCAGTAAGTGGTTTCAGATCCCTGAACAATCTTTTATAAACTTCCTTCCAAACTCACAGTAAACCCAAAAATCCTTTCAAGGCTAACGCTGGGGTCCGGGACGTGGAAATTCCCTACCTTATTCAATCAACTTATCACTCTTCCAAACACCTCTTCCACTCACCATATGCCCTAGAATTCCACCTCCCCAGCCAACCAAGTCACACACTTTTCAAGTTTTACTTTTATTCCTACTTCTTCCAACCTTTCTAACATTCGTTCAAGCAGTTCCATATTCTCTTCTACAGTCTCACAGTGCAATCAAAATGTCATCTATAAAAACAGTTACCTTCTTTGGATCAAACCCAGCCAGAACCACATTCATTTGCCCTTTGGAAGGCAGCAGGCGCATTAGCCAGTCGAAACTCAATCTTAAGGAACTGGTGGCAGGAACCACTAGAAAAGGCCGTACAAAAATATGCCTGCTCCTCCTCCAGAGGCATCTGGTAATAAATCACTTACCAGATCTAATTTTGTAAACACTTTCATTCCATTCATCTTGTATACACAATCAGACACCACATTCATCAGAAATCGCTCTTTCACAGTTACTTCATTCACCTTCCGATAATCCACACAAACATTCGCAAACTTCCATCTGGCTTAACAAACGGTACAATGGGGCTATTCCAGTTAATTTTTGCGTTATCCTTTCAATCACCCCACCCTCTCAAGCTCCTCACACTGCTCCTCTATCTCACGATTGATAGACGGAGAAAATGTCGGGACGCTGATATATGGGGTGTCGTCTTCCAGAACTATTTTAAAAAGCTTGATCCCCAAAATCCCACCACCACGACTCAATGCCCCCTGCCTATCCCACAACATTCTCCTCAATCGTTCTCTTACGTTATCACTTACATTTTCATCTACCTTTACTCTTTCTTTTTCAACTCCTCATATTCCAATCATTAGCTCCTTTCAAATCACCTGTCATCACCTGGAAACCTTCACGTACCTCTCATCATCCACATTCATTTTTTGTTTTAATATTCCCATGCAATCTCCCTCACATATTCCTCGGACTCGCTTCTTCCTGACACGGCAATGACGTTATATATACCCTCGGATCTCCCATGTTCAAAACCCCATCATATACACACACATTTGCCCTGACTAATTTATTTATGTCTATTCCTCAACCACATACTCACACCTATCATTGTTGGCTATCCCGAGGCTATCCGGCCATGCCAATTTCACACTCACAACTTCTCCAATCTCATGTGGCACTTTTACCATCTCTGTCGCAATTACAGGCACTCTCTTCCACAATTTTTTCTCAACCCTACCATCCTTCCCAAATACAAATCCCCAAGCACATCCCCTTTCATCCGTATTTTCAATTACATTCATACTAGGACGGACCACCATCCCCGCATTTTTTTCAAAAACTCACATCCCAATAAAATATCATATTTATCATTCATATTTACTTTCAATCACACAAAAATCACTTTCATCCATCACTACACCCCCAATTTCTAACCGTTCACACACTCTTCCAACCACTGCTACCCCTAAATTTCCAATCCCTCTTACTTCCCCTGACAGTTCCTAATCTCACACGTATTCTCAATTTCTCACATCCATTCTTAAATATGACATTCATACTACACCGGTATCTACTAAGGCAATCAATCTTACTCTTTACAACACACTTGCACACTCATGCACTCGTCAGTCTTTCCAGCAAAACCTCCCTCATGCAACAACCCCTCACGTACA
Source organism: Macrobrachium rosenbergii (assembly GCF_040412425.1). Lineage (NCBI taxonomy): Eukaryota > Metazoa > Arthropoda > Malacostraca > Decapoda > Palaemonidae > Macrobrachium > Macrobrachium rosenbergii. Next base: position 36,138,242 of record NC_089781.1, read on the forward strand.
TGCATCACACGCACCGCTTGCATCCTGGAGGATCCACCCATTTGAACCCCCTTCACACTCAGTTTCCCGAATTTGCTGTCACAGTCACCCTCTTTCGTCTACATACACTTGATACATGCCCTTCCATTCCACATTCGTCACACAGGCTCTCGGTTCTGAACACATTCTCGCATAATGCCCATTCTTACCACAGTTACCACATATTACATTCACTGGTACCCCTACAACCATTAGCAACATGACCCACCTGTCCGCACCGGTAGCATTTAACCCCTATCTTTCGTGACACTCCCTTACCAAATGTCCCGGTTGCCCACACCAAACACGCTCCTAAAGCCCACCTACACTCATTCTTTGTATGTCCTTCCTTTCCACATCTAAAACACTTCGCTCGACTTCCACTCACCGACCTTCCCTTTGTACACTACTATCCCTAACCCGTCCAACCCGTTGTTCCCTTTACAAACCCATCATTCATCCTCACTGGCACCTCTACATTACTTGCTCTTACACTCCTATCTATTACACTATCGGCCATTCTCATTGGGCCCTCAACACTGCATCCCTAAAGCTTCCGAACTCTGGTACTCTCTCATCTACCCCAGCCCTTACACTTACACTTCTGCTCTCTTTTATAACCCTGTCAAGCTCATAATCTACAATTTCCAAAATTTCTCCCCAAGTCAACCTTTCATTCGTCCATCTTTTCTTCTCCTTCCGCTTCAAGTTCACAAATTCTCTAACTCCATCTGGCACTGTCCCTAACAACTTCCGTACTAACTCCTTACATTCATCTATCCCATCATCCCCAAACTTCTTCCTTGCCAACGTCTCCAGCCAACAAGCATACAGTGACAAGGTTTCCCAGCTTTCATTCTTGCCTCATCAAATTCATTCTTCCTCTTATACTTAACACTGCTTTCATACGCCTGCTTGCTCAACTAGTCTAGCTTTCACCTTGTCATACTCAACATCCCCACACTCATAATAACCCTATACATATCAAGTAAAAACCCAGTCAAATACTCTCCTAAGTCTGAGTGCCCACACTCTCTTACTTTCCCCATACTTGTCCTGACAAAACCTTTCATACTCCCTAAAGAAATCATGCACATCCCTACTTCCATACTCATTATACTTTTCACACCGGGTACCTCCCTCACATACATAGCCTTTCTCACTTCTTTCTCACTTTCACTCTCACTTGAGCTACTTTCACTCTGTCCTTTCATACCCTCTTCCGAATACAAAGAGTCCACTTGATGACTTACATTCATCTTACTCATTACACTCTTCTTCCCCCTCTTTTTATCCACTTTTATCCACTCGCCTCCATCCACCTCACTATCACTACTGCCTTCACCCTCTCCCCTTCTTTCCGGCCTTTCCCACTTCCTTACCCTTCTTACCAGTTTCCTTTCCCTTCCCTTTTCCCTTTTTCTTCCCCTGACTTATCCTTACTTTCCCTCTGTTCCTTCCCTTGCTTTTCATTCCCTTTTTCCTTACCCCTGCCTTTCATTCCTCGTTTCTTACTTCCTATTCCCATCACTTTCATCACTTACGCTTCCATTCACTTCTTCCTCCTTTTCTTTTCTCTTGCCCCTTCACACGTTCAGAGAACCTGCCTCCAACAGCCCCTTCTCCAAAAACACCCTTGAACATACCTTTCATCATTTCTTCCACACTTTTCATCATTCCCTCCAACTTTTTATCCATCCTCTCTTCCATTCTCTCTTCTGACTCTTTCATCTCCCCTTTCATTTCTTCTTTTGCACTTCTTAGCATTCCTCCCATCTCCTCCAACTGACTCCTCAACTCCTCATTCTCACTCCTCAGCCTCCCATTCTCCTCCTCCAGCCTGCCCTGGAGTTCCCTAGCCACTCGGAGTTCCTCTCTCAGTTTCTCTATCTCACTCATCCTGACCTCTTACTCTCACTTTCGACCCACCACAAACAATCTTAACGGCTATTTTAAACAACAAAACCCCACCGTTGGGCGCCAAATTTATGTGGCGGAATTCAAACCCACAAACAAAACAACAAACAACACTCACCCTGATCTTCGGTTGCTGGAGATGGATAAAGGCCGCCGAATAACAACCACAAGCAAACAACCACAAACACAACAAGGAAATACAAAAAAAGAAACGGAACACACACACAAATAAACAGCACACCAACAAGAAGACCAACAACTCCCAGAAAAGCATACGACAAAAACTGTCCAACACAAGAACCACTGATGGCACTAGCTCTGACTAAAGACTCCCTCTAAAATGGAAAAAAAATCCTTCACATATTCCACAGACAGACAGCGCCGTAAACAAACTAATGACCTCATCCCTCTTCCAACAACGAAGCACTCACTTACGACAACCACACACTCTCTCTCTCTCTCTCTCTCTCACAGAACGTTGGGAAATGCTAAATAAAAACAAATTTATTCATCCTCTATAAGGACACAATACTCTCTCTTCCTTATTAGGACCTACAATTTCGGACAAACTTTTAATTAAAAAGGAACAAGGCCAAGACTTGGAAATGGACTCGTTTTTGGCTAAAAATCCCAAAGAGAAGGAACAGACAGCATTCCCTTGGGAGAAGCCTACTCTTCTGTCTATTGCATGGACCTCATTGATTTGTTTTGCGGTTGCTAGAGTAACTAGGAGAAATTGAATGCATAGGCTCATATCAGGGTCTAAACAACCACTTAAGAACAACATCTATGTTCCACAGCACTACAATAAACACCCCCTATTTGCGGGGTTGCGTTCCAGAACCCCCTTCTTTCTAAGAAGTTTCCTGATAGTTTGTAGCCTGTCAGGGCCAGAGTAGACAACCCATGATGAAAGTGCCAGAAGTGGGGTTGTTTTAGAAGATGAGGTTTTTGAGGCAGCAGTCTCAGAAAGTCCGTGAGGAGGTTGAGAAGGTCCGGGAACCATTCCCTTGTTGGACAAAAGGGAGCAACTAGAATCACTGACAGATTTTGATGAGTCTGGAGCTTGTTGATCACCTGTCTTACCATACTGAGAGGGGGGGGGGGGAAATTACAGAGGTGACTGTTTGACCAGTCCTGAAGCATGGCATCAGTTGCCCATCCTAAAGGATCCGGGACTGGCTAGCAAAACAGGGAGACGATAGTTCCTGGAAGTCGCAAACAGGTCTATGAGTGAAGTCCCCCACAATTTCCATAGATCCGAGCAAACCTGAGGGTTCCAGAGTCCACTCCATGGGTAACACTTGTTTCTGGTGGGTTAATTCGTCCGCCAGAACAAAATTCTGTCCAAAGCAGAAGACCCCTTGCCGTCTCATAAAGGGAAAAAGTGTGTGTTCTCCTTGGTTTTTGATGTATGACAGGACAGTCGTACTGTCGGAGTGCACTGTCACCGTCTTGTTGCACACTTCCTTGAAAAATTGCAACCCCAGATGAACTGCCCTCAGTTCTTTGACATTTATATGCCAATTTCTTTGTTTCAGGGCCCAGGTCCCTGAAACTTCCTTGCTCCCCAACAGAGCTCACCAACCTAGGTTCGATGTGTCTGAGTAGTAGTCTAGGTTGGGGCTCAACAGGAGGAGGGATTTCCCTTGTGACAACCTTTCTTCTAAGCTCCACCAAAGCAGGTCTTCTTTTATCTAGGGGGTCACTCGGAACACAAACGTGTCCACGTATTTTTCCTGTTCCAGCTCATTCTTAAAGATGAACTGTTCTATGGAAGATAAAAGTCTCCAGGAGGCTCATCCATTTGTTGGTGGTGCATTGATTCATTGATTCAGGAGGAGGAAACTCCTTACTGTCTTGAGGCATGACTCTGTTCTTTTCGGGGAGGGAGAAACCCGAAAACTCCGAGAGTCTATTACCATCCCTAAATAAAGAATCCGTTGTGACAGGATCAACTGAGACTTCTGAAAGTTGATCATCAATCCCAGATCCTTGGCCAGGAGAAGGATCTTTTGAAGGTCCTCTGAACATTTTTCCCTCAATTGGGCCCAAATCGTCCAAGTAGAGGGAGATCTTGATTCCCATCAGATGGAGCCATTTTGTCAGGGGAGCAAGAACTCTGGCAAATGCTTGCAGTGCCATCGATAAACCGGAACAGAGCAAAAACCTGGAACACTTTGTTCCCGTACATGAACCTCATAAACTTCCTTGAGTCTCGATGCACTGGAATGTGGAAGTATGTGTCCCGCATATCTATGATATCGTCCAGTCTCCCTGGCTAATGGATGACATGATGGTTCGATTTGTCTCCATCCAAAACTTTGTCTTTTGTATGAAGACATTCAAGGTGCTGATGTCCAGGACTGGCCTCCAGCCCCTGAAGCCTTGGGCACCTCAAAAAGACGGTTGCAGAACCCCATGGAGTTCACGTTCTCTACCAATTCTAATGGCTTCATTCTTGAGAAGGGACGACACTTCTTCTGAGAGTGCCAAAGACTTCTTCAAGCCTTCAGAGTAAGCTGTCAAGATTATTGGAGAGCTGACTGAAGGTGGCTTTTCTTTGAAAAGGATGGTATAACCCTCCCTCAGGACGTTGACAATCCAGGGCTCTGCCCCCTCTCTCTCCACTTCTTACAAAAGTTTGGGGGTTGAAATTCTGTCTCTCACTGAGAGAACGGGCTGAGGATTTCTTAATGGCTCTGGAGACGGACCTGGTGGAAGAGTGAGATCTAGAGAAAGACCTCTCTGCTGCCACAAAAGGGACGCATCTGCAGAGGGGAGACTGTCCTGGAGGCATGAGTGGGCATCTCTTTAGGCTACCTAGAAGATTGGGCAAGGTCTTGAGTGCTCTTTTTCTGAAGATCTAGAAATCTCTAGAACTGTAGCCTACGGGAACAGGTGGTGACGGTCCAGCGGGGAAAACAAAAGTCTCGACTTCTGTGAGGGAGTCCTTAAAAAGAGGGAACCCTACACCACAGTTCCCTCTTTTTAAGGACTCCCATAGTGTAAAGGGAAGCTAATTCCTGGGAACCATCCCTGATCCCTTTGTCAATGCACGAGAGAACCGCCAGCCAGTCAGAGGCACTATCTTCAGGAATAACAGGGCAGTCCTTAATCTTACGGGATAGAGCCCACCACCCAATCCAGAAAACTCAAAACTTCGAATACTTCATAAAAGTTTTTAAGATGTGCGAGTTCTGTCAAACTGAACATAATCTTTGCTAATGCAAAATTAGATCTGCAAGATGAACCGATCAGCCCAGAGAAGTCCCCCCTGGGAGGAGGCAGAAACTCCCAGAGAAGGTGGTTCCCCGGTAACATAAGAAAGCTATCTCCTCCTAGACAATCTAGAAGGGGGGAAGCTGAACATGGCTCTACCCTGGTCCCTCTTCTCCGCTAGCCATCCAACATTATCACTGAAGGTTTTCTTAGCAGAAAATGAAAGCACTAACATGGCAGTCTTGAAGAATCAGAAGTCTGTGACTCCATAAGGAAAGCAGACGCGGGGGAAGGAGGAGCTGCAGGCGAAAAGAAACTCAGGAAGGTAGCGAGAAGATACCTTAGCAGCAACGCAAAAGCTGAAGGATGAGCATCTTGAGCAATAACCTCTTCTACCTCATCCAAGGATACAGGAGACAAGGCTAAGTCTGTAGGTTGGGGGGAGGACAGAGCCTTTTTTAACAGGCTCAAAATACTGTTGAGCTTGCTCTGAATCGGGTTTACAGGAGGGCGTTTGCTTGCTGAAAGCAGGTAAAGCCTGAAGTGCGGGAGACTGAAGCACAGAAGGTGCTGCATGACTAACTGCACGAGAATCACAAACAAAGGAGCCAAGCGCTGGAAGCAGAAGCACAGCAATCAGAGGAGAGAGGGCGCCCGAACGATGGGAGCTTGGGCGCCAATGGATGCTTTGTCCCTGCTGGAGATCCATGAATCACTGAGTGGACTGGTGATGGTGGGCGCTCTGACACAGAGGGAGCCAATGAGCATTGAGATGATTTTGGGCATTGGACAAAACCAGAGTTAAGCATACAAGGGGGCTTCAGACACTGCAGGGTGATTTTACTCCTCCTAGGTTTAGGGGAGTATGACATTGACCTTTGCTTAGGAGAATTGGCAAGACAGGCAGCCACCTCCTCCACCAACACATTAACAATAAGCACTATCAGGCACTCCACCGACACTGCACTGGCACTAGGTGCAACTGGGTGCTCCTAATAACTAATATTGTCCATAAGGACCCTAACCAATGAGGCTAACTGAACAATGGACTCCACAATTAACTTAAATCTTTTATCGATCTTACACTCAAGGAGAACTGGGTATGGGATCAACAGAAATTACAGGAACGTTAATATCGACATTAGCATTATCAATGTCATGATCAACAGGAGACTCCTGACTAGCTAAAGACTTACTAATCCGTCTAGCTGCCGCCTTCCTCTTCTTATCTCTAGCTAGTTTATTTGAATGAGATCTTAGTCTTCCACTTATTACTGTCCCAGCCAATACATTCATTACTGAACAAACTTACCCCTACACTCTGTGCAGATAGAATGAGAATCATAAGATTCCTTGGTCAAACGTACTACAGCCTTTGCTGCAATACCTACAGCTAGTCGAACTTGAGTCTGACATTTTGCAAACAAGTCAACTAAAGTCACAATTGGTAAATAAGGTATAAGTCGAATTAATCTAGCCAATAATGGAAAAAACAGTCTATCTAATAATGCCAAAAGGCTATTAAAGCCAGAATACTTCACCAAAATGATGAACAACAATCGGAAAAGACAAATTCCAAAATCAGACGTGCTGCTAAAAGCTGGTGTACTGTACAGCCATTAACCAGCAGAAACAAATTGAATCCTTTTGCTAGTTGTTACTCTCTTACCCCGAAAGTGGGTGGGGTTAGACACCTAGAAACAAAATAGTGCAACCCGCGAATTTCAAAATTTTAACTGCTGAGCGAGTGAAACTAGTAGCAATGTAAGTTATTGGTAAGTTACTTATATAAAACAAACTTTTCAGTTCAGTTTTGATCTTAACTGAGATAACTAATCATATGCATACTATTTACTGTACTTCTTGAAATTAAAATCCATAATTTGTAAATAACATACCTGCAACAAAGCAAGTGCATTACAAACTCTATTACTTTGATGAGCAGTAAGCGTAGCAGGACTGATAGCAGGATATATATTGATGATTTCTTGGAGGAGGGCAGCAACTGTTCCAAAGGAGTTCCACAAAAGTGGAGCTAAATCTGGGACGGATTCACGCTTTTTGCTGAGGATAATACATTATTTTAATTACATACTGAACTTTCTGACAGCTCATAAACGACATAATTGATATTGAATCACAAATGAATTGCACTGTAAAGTGGTGACATTCACATTTTTGTTATACATTATTATACTCAACTGAAGAATGCATTTTCCAGAGATAATTTTAATTTACTTGAAGATAAGTATCATAATGCTGTACTGCACTAGTTTCCAATTTTACCAATAAAATTATATGTTAGTAGCTAATAAATCAGTAAACTTTATCACTAAAGGCTACTGAGCAATTAGCTTGCAGATGATATACAAAACCATATATCATATTCAGAACACACACACACACACACACACCCTGAGTCAAAGGTAAATTACTATTTACTGAATAACTTAAAAGCTTAAATCTGTAAAATGGTGACTACAACTCAAACAACTTTTAAATTATGTTGAATTCTACATATACATACAAGCCTCAAGTACTGTACTGACATGGGATTACAGTACTGTATCCTTACATGACACTGGGTTTCAGTTGTGGAAGTTTGTTAACAAGGTAGTTGATGTGGGAATAGTGAGTGTGGGACACCTTGTCACTCCTGGCTTTTTCTTTCAGATGTAGGTACAAATACAGGGATGGTTACAGGTGGTGTTCAGTACAATTGCAGTAAACCCCCCTTATTTGCAGTCTCACGATTCACAGACTCACCTATTCACAGATTTCTATATGGAACATATATATGCATTATTCACTCGCTGAAAATTCGCCCATTCACAGAATTTTTCACAGAGAAATATTCACTAATTATTATAGTTTTATGTTGTTTTCATGACTAAATGCACTTTTTGTGATAAAACTATTACAATACTCAGGTACCCGGGTAGTGCTCAAGTTACGATAATTCAATTTTACGATGGGGTAAGCAATTAATACCAATACGACATTATTTATAAAATATTTTTAAAATTCGTGTGGGCGCAGGCAGCAGCGTACAAGCAGGCAGCGAGAGAGACCAAATTACAATAGACCAATTTCTTTTCCTCCACTGCTTTATCCCATCTCGTTAAAAAAGTAAAAGAGAATGATAAAAAAGTATTGTTAGTAACATTATACTCTTGTGTAAATGTGTACAGCCATAAACAACCGAATGAGAAACTGTTGCTTTGCTTATAACCGAATCGGATAACAACAGCCGTTTTGCTTGTATTTCAACCGTAGTTATAGTACAAATGACAAGTAGAATAGGACTGATATATTTTTACATTACAGTATACCCTTATTCAGTACAGATAAGAGATCGGCAAGGAAATATACTGCTAAATTTAAGCTGCAAGTTGTATATGAAGCTGAGAAAACAATGTTCAAGCTGCTAATGACTATAAATTATGGTGCAAAAGCAACATGGATGAAACTCAACCATAATTAAAATTGAAGAGAAAGTATTTTAATCAAAACTACTGGGCATGAAAGAACACATATTACTGCTATTTTTAACCAATAAACAATAAATACGTAAAGCTTGTATTATGATGAAATCAAGTGAAAATAGTGAATGGAATCTTCATTTTTTTTTACACAAAACAAACATGCCCCCAAATGGCCAACGTCATCTATTGGCGAAAAAATAGCTAAATTTTTCACAACGAGACGTATTAAAGTTGCATTTTTACTTAAAAACACTTCATATAACGAAAAATAACCTTGCTCCATATAAATAAAGTATCTAGAGATTCATTTACACTAACTTAAAGCAAGAAAAGCGCTCTGAACTGAGTTAAATACGGCGAAATAAACTCACTGCGTAATCGATTTCCAAAGCAAAACATTGATCGCAATTTATAATACAAAAGCAATATAATATACACAATATTATTGGATACAGTGAATTAAAGCATAACATTTTAAAAGATCCATAGAAAAGATGCATATTTGTTATGTTGGTGTCTGTACAATACGATATTATGTGAATATAGAATACAGTAAAATGTAGGCTAAGCTACTGTGTATGTTTACAATATACCCATAGTGTAGACTAAGCTAATTCTTGTTTGTTATTCAATTTCTCTTTGTATTGAATATCATAAGTCACTCTGCATGAACCTCCAAAATTAGCTGATGTTAATAATTATTATACTATGTATGTATACAGTATACTTTATAGTGTAAGCTAGGCTACCATAAATGTATACATGGTACTGAATACCCTCATGTAGGCTAGGCTATATTCGAGATATGTTTTTCCAACAAATGATGGGTTTTACGGAATCTGACGCCATCGTTAAGTAGGATAATACCTGTATAAGCATTTTTTTTTTTTTTTGTGTTTGAACTATCAAAATAGGCAGTTCTAAGCATTTTTAGCAGGGTTTTACATATTCGCGGACTTCTGCTATTCGCAAGGGGGTTTGGTACGCATCCCCAGCGAATACGGGGGTTTACTATACTATAATGCTTGAGGTTTGTAAATTTAGGAAAAATTCCATTTACTCTAATAAATAGAAATTTATCTCTTTGAGAATACAGGTACTGTATTCATATTTTTATGGGAAATCCACTCACTGGAAAGTATGCCTTAGCTCTTAAAACTCGAATGTTGTTGTTCTGACGAATCAGGATCAAGAACACAAAAGTTGTGAACCTAATGGCAAGACACTGAGGGACAGTCTATCACTGCTTAGAAATGTCAGCTTCCTGATTATGAGGACTAAAATGGGAATGCTGGCTCCAGTAACTTCCCATACAGCCTCACGCAACTGATGCAAGAAGGTGATTAGGTCCAGTGCCAGTGTGGTTTACTCCAGGAAAGGCCAAGGGAAACTCTTTTTCTCACATCAAAGCTAAGGTAAGGTCCAGTTGGCAGGCAATATTTATTACCATTAAGAGGTTGAATAATGAAACTCTACACTTATACAGCGAGGATGGAAGGAATAAATCATCAGCCCATATTTTTTGGACACTGCATCCAGCAAGACCAAAACAAACATGAGCTAGATTTTACTGGTCAGGATGGGAGCAAAGGATAGGAAAAGACCACAGTCAGAGGGAAAAATGTCCAGAACATCCCCTTCTAGCTGACTGGCGCTACGGGAGAACTGATTGATTCTCCAGACTAGGAACCAAAACCAAAAGGAAAGACATTGGGAGAATTGCACCTACAAAGGTCCAATTGTTCTTAAGCAAAGGTCTATGGAAAAGGAAAAGAACATATTTCTCCATGTATAACTCTTGCAACTGCAGAAAAATAAGGAAGAGGCACACATCCCCATGGAATTAGCAGATCAAGAGAGCACAGCCCATGGACAATCTAGAGGAAAAGAATTCCACCTGCAATCTTACAAAGGTGCACTTGGAATTGCTGAAGAGAAAAGGGAAACAAAAAAAATTTTCACTCTGTAGTAATGCTTCAAGGAGAGAGCAACTAGCAAGGCTAATGTGAGCATGGGATGCTATGCAAGAATGCCACACTCAGATGATCAAGAAGAGCATTATATTCACACCGTACATTCAGGTACATAATAGGAAGACAGTACTAAGAGAAGAGCTTTAAATTATTAAGACTCTTTGAGAGCATGGCAGAACCACACTCTCCTGCAGAGTGCTCAATACCCAAGACATATTTGCTGTTCATCCATAAACAAGGTAACAAGAGGGAAGCCTAGCCATGAGTGAATGATTTAGTGCCCATGCAGGGGTAAAAAAAAAGACTTGCCCTAATTATCATGCTTCTGTCATACTAATCTGTATTGGGGGAGAGAGAAGCTAAACAGTACATACCTCACGGGAAAGGCTGTCCTTGGTCCTTCCAAATCCCTCTGGAGTCCCTTGGGAGAGAATCCTGAAGGGCAGAGTAAACACTGAATTCCCCTTAGAAAGAACTAGTCCTCTCCCTGATTGGGAGGTTGACATATTCCAACTAATGCCACAAGTGGAAGAGTAGAACACTGGGAGAAACCACTGGCAGTATAAGGAGGGATGTGATACTTGAAGTGCATACTCCTAAGGAAGACAGAACTGAGAACAAGTAACCTTGACTGACAGGAAGACAAGATGGTTGGACCTTCTGGAGAATGTCTTGAGCCTAGGAAACACTCTCATGGGAGCAAGACTTCAAATCTTTCATTATCGTTTGCAGCTGGACACTAATTCTCCTGCTGCAATCTGGGTTGCTGTAGCCTATTTGGAAAATTCAAGTTTTGGAAAGATGATGGAATGCCCTAGTGACACTTGAGAAAAAAAGACAACAGAACTGTCAGGGTACACATAAAGGAGGCTTCTCGGTCCTCCTATCTTTCTCTATCCTTTGCCTGGGTTTGAAGGCTCTGTTTCCCTTTTTCAAAAGGCAGTCATACATTTTAATAACACCATTTCTCACTTTCCTTATCCTTATTATCAATAATCATTATTCAGAGGATAGACCTCCATTCATATGGAACAAGCCTATAGGGCCCACTGACTTAAAATCCAAGCTTCCAAAGAATTAGGTGTTCATGTTATCAGTTAAGAAAAAAATTAAATTAATAATTATGTAAAAATTATATTTTTAAAATAAAATTAATTCTCATATATACTCACTAATTACTTAGCTATAGATTTTAACTTGCGCAGCAATCCTAAATTAAAAAATCGTGGCAGTGCTTCAATTGCATCAAGTAGGTGACAAGCCCTGCCCACTGCATGGGTGTGAGGGTTAAGACTTCCACCGGTAGCATCATTCTGCTTGTGCCCTTATGTCCATGAGAGGGGAGGAGGGAGGGCTCTGATTCTGTAATTACTTTTTAAGTATATAATTCTTTTTCAAGTGTATATTAAATTTAATTTTATTATAAAAATATAATTTTCATATAAGGAACTTACCCAGTAATTACTTAGCCAAATCCCACATTAAGAGGGGGGTGGGATGAATGAACATATTCTACTCCAAAATATTAAGGTATGGTAATGACTTTGAAATAGAAAAGATGGCTAGCACTGAAAACAATACTTGTTGTCTCCTTATCTGGTAAGAGAGCTACTGCAGGTGAATATTACCTTTGGTTGGTGCTCATCTTAACCTGTAGCGGCGTGGTGTTTGAGGATAGGCATGATCACCGACAAGACATACGTAAAAAACTGCCTTTGCCCTGGGCGCAGTACCAAGAAATAGAACAACCAGACAACGCTGTCACCTAAACCATAGACTGGTGGGCACTCCAGGTACAAAGTACCTCCAGGCTCCCCAAAAACTCGACACCCTATGTCAAGGCGAAGAGACAGAGGAGAGAAAAGATCTCTCCTACGATTCTTCCCCAAAATACCATGCCAGTCACTGATAATGGCACGAGGGTATTGCAATTTTCAAACACTGTTTAAACTTCTTTAAAGTAATGAGACGCAAAGATCGATTTGCACCTCCAAAAGGTTGACTGAAGAATTGCTTGAAGGCGAGAGAGGTAGAGACTGCTCGGACTTCATGCGCTCTCACTTTGATCATAGGCAAAGCATCTTCCTGAATCTGAGAATGCGCCTTGGAGATCAGGTCCCTTAGGAAGAACGACAGAATGTTCTTCAAAAGAGGGTGAGAAGGATTCTTGATATAGGACACCAGAGGTTGCCAGAAGGTCCTCAGATATTCTCGGTCCTTCGCAGATACTGTAATATCTTAGGGCTCTGACCGGGCAAAGAACCCTTTCCTCTTCCTCCAGGCCCAGGATTTCCATTAAACTACTAATATGGAAGGAACAAGGCCAGGGCTTCGAAGGACCCTTGTTCTTGGCTAGAAAACCTTGGGTGAAAGAGTGCACTGCATCTACTTGGGAGAAGCCTACCATCTTGTCAATAGCTTGCAGTTCACTAACACACTTAGTAGTCGCTAAAGCTAGGAAGAAGAGCATCTTTTGAGTGAGGTTCCTGAGGGAAGTGGAACTGAGGGGTTCGAAAGGAGGTCCCGTGAGCCACTTTAGCATGACATCTAGGTTCCAAGAAACCAGATTGGACTACTACTGCTTAGAAGTCTGAATGACTTGATGAGGTCATTCAGATCCTTGTTTGATGACAGGTCCATACCTCTGTGCTTAACCCCTTCGGTACCGCATGATGCTGTATCCTGCATTTTCCCAACTTACCCTGGAGTCCGTATAACCATGAAAGAAAAGGTTTTAATAGCATCCATTCTGCTTTGTATATTAATGGAAATAAACGTGAATTCAAAATATACACACGTGTATATATATGTACATACACACACACACACACACACACATATATATATATATATATATATATATATAGGATATATATATATATATACTGGATGGTATCTATGGGGTTCCGTTTTTATTCGTAAAAAGTTACAAGCGGAAAATCTTGAAAATCGTCAAAAATCATAAGAAAACCTTTTTTAATGCTCTGGGTGCATTGAAAACGATGTAAACTGCATTATTATTGAGTTTTACATCTGTGTTCAAATTATGATTATTCTGCCGTTTTCCATATTTCTTCCGGCCGGATAGCTCTTCTGTGCCGTGTAACCTGGAACATCTCTTGACCTTGGAAATAATTTCTGATGAAGCCTGGTTCGAACGTCGTAAGATGAACCGTTTTGGGGACTGCGTTCTGTTATATATATATTTTTCTATATATTTTATATTATATATATATATATATATATATAAATAAATTTTTCTTGATATGCAAAAAGTGATTTGTTTAATTTATCAACTAAATCTAGACTATTATATATGTGAGAATCTGAGATGGTTTATCCTTCTTTGTATCTATGTGTATTTGAAAACATTGTGATATTCCTCAAAATCATATTGATATAGTTAAAGGTATCATTTATGGAGCGAAATGTTAGGCTTTGAAGACAGCATATCCCTGCTCGGTATACTTGACCGACCTTAAAAAGACAATACAATCCACAGAAAAAGCTGATAAATCGCACGGAAAATTGACATTTTAACCAGTTGATCATAGAAAGACCAAGGTCTACTGGATGATGATAGGTCATACAGGAAGAGCTGTAACTAACAAAAAGTACCCTTGCATCAAGATATAAACGTTTCAACAGCACAGTGAAAAAAAATCCTTGATAAAAAGAACTAATGGGTAGTTTGATAATGTGGACTTACCTTGTCCAAGAAAGCTTGTAAAAAACTTTTTGAAAACAAAACGGCCTATTTAGATACTCATCATATAAAGTTTGAAATATATTACAAACTCTTGGTCCGTTTTGGTAATATCTACAATGCACAGAACAATTGTGTTTAGTTGATAAATTAAAATATTTTTACTGATATATATATAGTTTTGATGTTTGTTATTTTTATAAATATAGATTCCATTTTTATATCTTAGTAATATAATCCATCACAAAAGATAAAATCCATATAAGGAGGTTGTGCACTTGTGAAAAGATGATTTTGTTTATTTTATCAACTAAACCTAGACAATTATATACCTTGAGAATCTGAGATGGTTTATCCTTCTTTGTATCTATGTGTATTTTAAAAACATTGTGATATTCCTCAAAATCATATTGATATAGTTAAAAGGTATCATTTATGGAGCTTGAATGTTAGCATGAAAGACAATTTCTTGCTCAGTTTTATAAGAAAATTTCAATGTAAACCAGATTTTTAAAAAGACAATACAATCCACATCACAAAAGCTGATAAATCGAATAGTATTGTAATTTTAGATAAAGAAATTGACTACATATCACATATGCAAGCCCTACTGGATGATGATACGACATATAAAAAACTAACAAAAATCCCCTTATTTTAGTGGTTTTGATCAAGTCATAAAAGTTTCAACAGCACAGAAAAAAAATCCTTAAAGATAAAAAAAAGAACTAATGGGTCAGTTGTCATGTTTAAAATTTCCTCTTTTTATATTGGCCTTACTGTATTTGATACGGATTAGTAAAAACACACAAAAGAAAACAATCCAATGCTATATTATTATTAAGTGTACTCTTTTGGCTCAATATCATATAAACTTTCAAGATGGCAGTGAAATATATTACCAAACTCTTGTCTCCGTTACTTGGAACTATCTCAGATTCTCATGTATATAATAGTCTAGAAAGATTTAGTTGATAAATTAAAAAAATAACTTTTTGCCCCACTGATAGATTTTTTAGTTTTGATGTTTGTTTTTTTTACTAAAGTCCCTATAGATTCCATTTTAGAGTATCTTAGTAATGAATTAATCCATCACAAATTACCTTTACCTGTAAGTCTTTTAATTATCATTTCTCTGCACTAGGTTGTGCATTTGTGATTGTAAAAAGTTTATATTCAATGTTTTGCATTTTACCAACAAATATTTGGTATGGCAATGGTACATATGTTTTTCTTTATATCCCCATCCTTCAAACTTGTACATGGAATTCTTTGCTAAAAAGGATATATATATACCTAATATCATTTATACTCGTGGATTTTATCTTTAAATATTGGTATATTTTTGTATGTTACATATATATATATTTTAGCTGTTTTGCCTCATTTGGTATTGATGTAAATGATTTTTTTTCTGGGGATTTTAATTTGAATAACCAGGTACCATCCATGAGCAAAAGTTTACATCACTTTTATAAAAAGACAAATGCCTCCCCAGGCATAAGGAAAGGTGCATCCCCAAGTGCTGGATTTAGCCCTGAAAAGTCATCATGAAAGTCTGGCATCATTGTTGGGTGACAATCCTCAAATATGTTGGTAATATAGGTCCAGCCACCGTCCACCTCTCGTTCTTCAACTTCATCATCACTTATTTCATCACTTGAGAGCTCATCACTGCTCTCATATTCTTCCTCAGAAGGAACACATTTCTCGGAAGACATATCACTGCTTTCACTCATGCTTTTTGCTGTGAAAACGAAGGTAAAACGAAGAAAATAATGAAAAAAAAACATACATGTGAACTTGAGCATGACTGTGCATAAACTGATGATGAGAAGGCTGTGACATCACAGTCAAGAATGTCCACGAGTGACTGAAAAAAAAAAGTAGGAGCAGCTTAGTGTTGGTTAGTACAGCCTACCCAAACCTGCAAAAATAAGTAGGAGACATAACCCCACACTACAAGCATTCCCTATAGCATTATGAAGTTATGACGACATATATACGTCCTAGGGAGCGTTACTGCACCCTCTATGACATCGTAGAAACGTCACGGTACCGAAGGTGTTAAAAACTGAGGTAAGCATCACTCAGTATCCTTTAATGGTGGAAGAGGACAGACCTCTAGAGATCCTCAGATAGAGGAGGAAGTCTGCTATTTGGGTCAAAGATGTCTCAAAAGAAGAGACATTATGTCTGAGGCACCACTGACGAAAAACTGTTCACTTTGATTGGTAGATGTCGCAAGAAGATTGCCGTCTGCACTTTGCAATAGCTTCCGCAGCTGCTCTTGAAAAACCTTTCGCTCTGGCATTTCCTGACAGTCTGAAGCCTGTCAGAGCGAGAGTGGGCAACCCTTTGTGGTATCTCTTGAAGTGAGGTTGTTTGAGTAGCCAGTCTTTGGGGAAACAGCCTTGGGAAGTCTACCAATAGACTTAGAAGGTCCAGGTTCCTTCATGGGCCAGAATGGAGCTAAAAGGGTCATTGAGATGTTATGATAAGAACTTGTTCAGCACTTCCCTCACTATGTTGAAGGGTGGAATGCACACAGATCCAGCCCCAACCAGTCTTGGAGCATGGCGTCTGTCACCCATGCTAGGGGATCCAGGGCTGGAGAGCAGAAGAGAGGAAGGCAATTGTTCCCTGAGGTGGCAAACAGGTCTAGAGTCAGTTTGCCTCACAGTCTCAACAGACCATGTGATCCAGGGTTCATTCGGTGGGAAGGACCTGCTTCCGAATGCTCAGCTCTTCCGCCACAACGTTTAGTTTTCCTTGAATAAATTGAGTGACTAGTATCACTTGATTTTGGTGTGCCCAACGAGGATCCTTTGTTGCCTGGCAGAGGGAAAAGGAACGAGTGCCCCCTTTTTCGGATATGCGACTGTGTGTTGGGGTTGTCCGCATGGACTACTACTGTCTTGTTGTGAGTCATGATCGCAAAGTACAGTAAACACCCCATACTCGTGGGGGTACCACACACCCCCGTGAATAGCTAAAACCAGTGAATACTTAGAACCCTTCTAAAAACACTTAGAACTGCCTATTTTGATAGTTCAAACACACACAAAACAAACTAAAAATGCTTATACAGGTATTATCCTACTTACGAAGGGGTTAGGTTCCAAAAAAAACCATCGTTTGTTGGAAAAAACGTAATACCAAAACGTATCTAGAACATAGTCAAGCATACACTAGGGTATTCGGTGCCATGCACTGTATACATATATGGTAGCCTAGCCTACACTATAAAAAATACTCATTACATACATGGTTTAGTAATTATTAATATCAGCTAATTCTGGAGGTTCATGCAAAGTGACTTATGATAATTCAATACAAAGACAAATTGAATAGTAAACAAGAATTAGCTTACCCTACACTATGGTATATTTTTTACATACACAGTAACGTAGCCTACACTATACTCTCCTCTATATTCACACATCATATTATACAAAACGTCAACATAGCGAATATGCATCTTTTCCATGGACCTTTTAAAATGTTATGCCTTAATTCACTTTATCCAACAATATTGTATATATCCTGTATTGCTTTTGTATTATAAATTGCGATCATAGCGATCAATGCTTTGGTTTGGAAATGTTTACGTGGCGTTTATTTCGCCACATTTAACAAGTTTCTGAGCGCTTTTCTTGCTTCTAGTTAGCGTAAATGTATCTCTAGATACTTTATTTACATTGGGCAAGGTTATTTTTCGTTATATGAAGTGGTTTTTATGTCGAAATATAGCTAAAATACGTCTCGTTGTGAAATTAATTCATCTATTATTTTTGTTAGTAGATGACGATGGCATTTTGGGGGCGTTTGTTTTGTGTAAAAAAAAATTCAAGATTCCGTTCGTTATTTTCACTTGATTTCATCATAATACGAGCTTTACGTATTTATCGTTTATCGGTGTAAAAATAACAGCAATGTGTTCTTTCATGCACAGTAGTTTTGATTAAAATACTTTCTCTCCCATTTTAATTATGTTTGAGTTTAATCCATGTTGCCAATGCACGATAATTTACAGTATAGTCATCAGCAGCCTGAACATTGTTTTCTCAGCTTCAGCTACAACTTGCAGCTTAAATTTAGCAGTATATTTCCTTGACGATCTTTTATCCATACCGAATAAGGGTATAATGTAAAAATATATCAGTCCTATTCTACTTAACGTAAATTGTGCCATAACGTATGGTAATCGTTTATTACCGTACGATGGTAGAAATACCAGGTAAAAGGCTTGTGTTATCCAATTCTGTTATAAGCAAAACAACAGTTTCTTGGTCGGTTGTTTATGGCTGTACGCATTTACGCAAGAGTATAATGTTACTAACAATACTTTTATCATTCTCTTCTACTTTTTTAACTAGAGGATGGGGTAAAGAGATGGAGGAAAAGTTGTCTATTGTAATTTGGTCTCTCTCACTGCCTGATAACGCTGCTGCCTGCGCCCGCACGAAATTTAAAAATATTTTACAAATAATATTGTGGTATCAGTATTAATTGCTTACCCCATTGCAAAATCGCATTATTGTAAGGTGAATTATCGTAACTCGAGCATTACCCGAGTATTTTAATAGTTTTATCACAAAAAGTCATTTAGTCATGAAAATAAGATGAAAATGCAGTATTTAGAAAGTATTTCTCAGTGAAAAAATACCATGAATTGGCGAATTTTCCGCAAATAATTGGTAGATACGTTCCAAAGAGAAATCCGTGAATACTTGAGTCCGCGAATCGTGGGAACGCAAATCTGGGGGGTTTACTGTACTGAAGACCTAGATGAATGGCCTTTTGACTCCCTGACGTTGATATGAAGTTTTCTTTCTTCTGGGGACCATGTCCTGGAAACTTCCTGATTCCCCATGAGGGCTCCCCAGCCTAGATCTGAGGCATCTGTGAAAGTCTTCGTTCAGACAGCCACCACTGGAGGCCTGCTTTTATTTCCTGATTGATGGGGAACATGACAGAGTCCAGTTGAGTTTTCCTGTCCCAGCTGGCTTTTAGCTAGAACTGGAGTTCCCTCATGTGCAATCCACCTAATTTGACAAAGGTCTCGATGGAAGAGTTCCCAGTAGGGTCATCCACTGACGGGCTGAACACGATGCGAGGTCGAGAAAACTGTGGATCGTCTGGAGGCAGTTGGCAATTCTCTTGGGGGACAGAAAAACCGAAGAGTCTGAGAGCTGAGAGTCATCCCCAAACAGAGAATCTCCTGTGTCAGGGATAACTGGGACTTTTGAGGATTTAAAAGAATTCCTAGTTCCTGAGTAAGAAGAATGGTCTGGAGGTTCTTTGTGCACTTCTCCTTAAAATGGGATCGAAAAAGCCAGTCGCCAGGTAAAGGCTGATGTTGATGCCGATCAGGTGAAGCTATTTGGTGAGAGGGGAGACAACTCGAGTAAACACTTGAGGTGCCGTGGAGAGCCTGAAGCAGAGGGATTGAAACTGGAAGACTTTGCCCTGGAAGATGAACCTGACATACTTCCTGAAGTCCAGATGTATGGGGATAAGGAAGTAAGCTTCCTGCATGTCCAGCGTTACCATCCAATTGCCCAGGTTAATGGATGCCATGACTGACAGGTTCATTTCCATCTTGGACTTCGTCTTCCTTACGAAGTAATTGAGGGTGCTTTCATCTAGGACTGGTCTCCAACCCCAAACGTTTTGGGGACTACAACCAGACGATTGTAGAAACCCTCTGTGCTGATGTCCTCGACTTCTTCTATGGCTCTCTTCAGAAGGAGAGAAGATACTTCCTTCAAAAGGGGTGAATGGTTCTCTGAGCCTGCTGAGTATGCCGTCATGAAGATAGGAGAGGTGACCAAAGGAGGGTTCTCCATTAAAGGGATGCATTAGCCCTCCTTCAGAATCTTGACGATCCACTGGTCTGTCCCTCCATGATAAATAAATCAGTATACCTTAGTTTAACCAGACCACTGAGCTGATTGACAGCTCTCCTAGGGCTGGCCCGAAGGATTACATTTATTTTATGTTGCTAAGAACCAGTTGCTTACCTAGCAACGGGGCCTACAGCTTATTGTGAAATCCGAACTACATTATAACGAGAAATGAATTTCTATCACCAGAAATAAATTCCTCTAATCCTTCATTGGCCGGTCGGAGAATCGAACGCGGGCCCAGCAGAGTGCTAGCCAAGAACGATACCCACCTGTCCAATGAGCACTTCTTGAGTAACGTTTTGGAAGAGCTCCTCTTGATGGTTCTAGATGGGAACCGATGCTGAAACAAGGTCTAGATTGCAACTTAGGCTTGTTTCCTCGAAAGGGATGCTGTTGCAGCAGAGATCATCTTAGGTGCAAACAATGATGACGAAGAACTTGGGGTGCTTAGAAGACTGAGTTAGGAGGTCTTGAGTGGATTCTTCTGGAGGTCCAAAGCAATCCCTTCCCAGATCGACTGAGAGAAAAGGTGAAGCGGATCCAGGGATGAAAATAACAATGCCAACCTCTGAAACTGTGTGACTCCCCTGGTGGTGAAGGAGCACCAAAGTTCACTCTTCTTCAGAACCCCGAGAGAGAAAAGGGTCAAGAGTTCCGAAGAGCCATCCATGATGGATTTGTTCGTGCATGACAGCACTCCAAACAAGTCTGCTGCTGCAGTGCTCGTCCAAGTCCTTGAAGTCTTCTATCTTCTTCACAAGGGCTCCTACCATCCAATCTAGAAAGCTGAACACCTCGAAAACCTTGAAGAGGTTCTTAACTAGGTGGTCCAGCTCAGCCAAAGCAAAAGCCGAATGATGAGAAAAGTTGACAAGGCAAGAGAAGCCCCCTTGGGAGGAGGCAGCGACTCCCAACGAATGAGCTCCCCCGGTGGTGTATGACAGGTATCTCCTCTTGACCAGGCGGGAGGGAGGATGGGCAAAAGTAGCCTTGCCTTGCTCTCTCTTAGCAGTGAGCCAGTCTTCGATTTCTTTCATCGCCTTCTTGGATGACGAGGAAAGAACCATCTTGGGGAGCTTGGAGCTATCTTTTGAGAGGCTCCTCATCAGGAAGGAAGAAGTAGGTGAGGCTGGGGCAACTGGAGCGAAAAAGGATGGAAAACTCGCCAGCAGGTAGTGAAGAAGAGTTGCATATGCTGAAGGTGGAGCAGAGTCTTGGTTGATCTCCTCTGCCTCCTCTGACGAGATTGGAGAAAGAGCTAAATCCTGAGTGGGCTTAGAGGTGGGAGCTTTCTTAAGGAAGCCCATGATCTCCAAAAGCTGCTGCCTGATGGGTGCCAAAGAAGGATCCTCTTGATCTAAGGTGGCGGTCGAGAGAAGCAGACATGTTGTGAAGAGTTGGCACTGGGCACATGGACTGTGGTGCCAGGCGCTCAGGCAGTGGCATCGGGTGCTTGGGAGCTAGAGTGGGGCACACTGGAGCTGGGATTGGGCTCTTAGGAGTAAGCGCTGGGCGCTTGAGACGAGACGGGAGCTTAGGCGATGGGCACTTGGCGTGATGCTTCGTGCACTCAACATCCAAAAGAGGGTGCTTGGCGACAAGGCGATCAGGACAGAATGTGACTGGCGAATCCCATGGATGAGAAGGCAGTCAGACTGATGCAAAAACTGAGGGATCCACAGCGTGGGTGCAAGAAGGCTGTGGGCTGTCGAAAGCCTCCTTGTACCGCTTAAAGGTTAACATGCTTCTTCATTGGCAGGGATGAATCAAGAAAGCGCCTGTGGCACACATGATTGGAATCCAAACTGGAAGACAAACGATGTACATCCAAAGACATGCTTTTCTAACGGCCATCTGTCGAAACTAGGGATTTTGAAACAGGCTTGACTGAGGGGGCGGCAACCCATGGGCAAACCCCACCAGCCTCCCTTGGACCTTCAGTATGTCTCCTCCCAGATTTAGGGAAGCGGGACAGTGACCTTCGTCTAGGAGAGCCAGCAGGACGAGAAACCAACTCCTCCACTTGCACTTCACTAGACACTTTCTCAAAAACACTTTGTCTATTATGACTTTCTGGGACGCCCCTATCTCAGACACTTCTGAGACGCCCCTATCTCAGACACTGAATTCACTACTACACTCAGCTTCTCATCGAACTTGGATTCGAGGTTGGCAATGGCATCGGGGTCAGAAGCATGGGAGCTAGGCATGGGAGTATGAGGAATGACAGAAGGAGGGCTGGGAATAGGAGAAAAGGTGTTACCTGGGGTAGAAAGAATGGCAAGACTAAGATCTGACTTAGGCTTAAGGGAAGAATCTAGGCTAACAGAAGCCTACTCTTGGCCCTCAAGGCTGCCTTTCTCATCCTATTCTTTTTAAGTTTCCTAAGGTGAGATTCCAGAGCCTTCCGCTTTCATAAAAATCCTTGCATTCATCACATGTATTCTCCCTTGAACATATATAATTTTCGTCTACAATTACTACACACGGTATGTGCATCATAGGAAAACTTAGTCAGCCTAGGCTTACAGCCTTCGTTACAATAGCGAACACTAGAAGCACTGGAATCAGACATATATCTAATTCAGAAGACTAATCTAAACTGACAAAAGTAAAGCAGCAGCTTGAAGGCTACATGAAAGCGAGAATACTTCGCTGACTTCCAGCGAGAATGCTAAGAAAAACTGATGAAACACGACTGCAGCAGCTTGACTATACTGTATTGCTTGTAAGCACGGCAAAAGCAGAATGACGCTACTGGCGGAAATACTTACCCTCACACCTGTGCAGTGGGCGGGGTTTGTCACCTACTCTATGCAAATGAAGCACTGCTGCAATTTTTTACTTTAGGATTGCTGCGCGAGTTAAAAGCTATAGTAAGTGATTACTTGGTAAGTTACGTATATGAAAATATAATTAAAATACACATGCAATTGTTTTAGGGTAGAAGTGCATTGCATCTTCACTTAAAACTTTTGAGGTTCAAATTGCACAACATCCTCAGGGAGACTGTTCCACAGTCTAACAGTATGAGGAATAAAAGACCTCTGGAACTGTGAAGTTCAACTGCATGGCATATTTACTGCATACTGGTGCTACTGTTTAGCAAATCTGGTACATTTTGGCAGGAAAAGAGGATCAAGGATCAATTGTGATAGCAAAAGTTCTCTGTTCAAATACAACTTATGAAAAATTGACAAAATCACTCAATCAAAGAAATAAATACCTTCCAGAAGCAGACATCCACACTGGAGAACAGTATTCTAGTAAAGGAAGGGCAAATGACTTAAAACAGGTTGTGGTGATTTTATCACTGTTATAAATATATGAGGCCTTATGCATAATGCCTAACTTCCATGTGGTACTTGCTGACACTTTCATTAGATGTTTCTCAAAAAGTAAGAGCAATACAGTACAAAACTTATACCAAGTACTGTACAGTCAAAGCTTCGGACTCATTCAGTAGAGTCCCATCCACTTGGATGGTGAGGATGGGGTGGAAAACTGGTACAAGGTCTTCTAACCAACAGTGAGTTTGTTTTACGGGAGTTCACACATCACACACACCTAATCTGCTACCTTTAGTACTTTCTTTCAGCTGTTTCAAATTATCACTTTTTTTTCCATATTTGCCAACACTTATAATTCATACTCCTTTTTAATTATTTACGTTCTTGAGGATGAGTCTCTCCAGCTTTTTTTTCCTTCATTATCAACTCAACAGCATAAGTAGCTTACTATAAAGATGCAATTCTTTTTCTCAATAGCATAAAATGTTTCAGCTTCTCCAACCCTCACCTCTTATCATCTCTAGGCTCTAAAATACCAGTACAGTACTATGTTCAGCATCCCTAAACCTTAATGCTTCTCCTAATCTATATTCACATTCTCAAAACCAACTATACCTCATTTATGAAGCCAATTTAGTTCTACTATTACACTTTCAGATTGTGGCATGCTTGGATGCTGCTTCCAACAAGCCAATTTAGTTCCACTATTATATCTTTTGTTTGTGGTACACTTGGTCACTGCATCTGATAAGCTTTCATGTTTACCTTTTCTTGGTCTCCCATTTGTTTTACGATGAACACATCTCTGTCCCTCCCAAACTTGATTCTTTTCCCTTCTACGCAATATCTAACAAATTTAAACACTTGGCAGTCTCTATTTCCATGAAAGAAACACATAAAAAAAATCCCCTTTTAAATTAAGTTTTGGAATTTCTCCTATAACAATATAAATAATCAATAGATTTTTAATATCACTAAATATACTTCTATTCTGCTTTCTATGAAAAATTCTTTAGCTTCATCATAAAATCTTACCTTAACTCCAAAAGTGCATTTTCTCTGGTGTCTGGATTTGCTAGTTCAATGATCCAAGTATAAATCTTGTCTCTTTCAGCATTTGTTATGCCACTCCCTGCACCAAGGAATCTTTGATTCTGTGGCGCTCCCTATAAATGAAGAAATAGAGTTAATATCAAGAGCAAACTAACAAAATTAAAGATTGACTTGTTAAGAAAGAAAACTAATTTCACATTAAATGCTCCCAAGACACGTAAAATTGTTAACCTGGTTACAACAGTACATCAGAATACTAGAAAATGAATTCAAAACCAATGTTCATACTACAGAAACTGCATCTGACTTGAAATATATCTTCCATGTTAACTCCCTATGCAAAGCAAAAGCATAAGATAACAAATAACACAGGCAACTCTGTGAAAACACCACAGTTCAATAATTTTATAAGTGGATAAATGGCATACCTATGGTATGTAACATGGGTTGCTATACATTTGCGACTCTTATACAGTCAAAACTTGGATTCACGGGGGACAGGGACCCCTCGCAAATAGCCAAATCCGTATATACTTGACACCCCTCTAAAATGCTTATAACTCCTATGTTGATAGTTCAAACACCAAAAACCTGCTCTAAAAATGCTTATACAGGCAGTCCCTGGTTATCGCCAGGCTCGGTTATTGGCGATCCGATTTTACAGGGCTTGTCTACCGATGAAAATCAGCAATTTTCAGCACTGAAAATCACTAATTTCTGCTTACCGGGCCGACAGCCAATAAGTGTTGATTTTCGGTTAATGGCAATTTTCGGTTATCATCACACTGTCAGAACAGAACCCCTGCCGATAACTGGGGACTGCCTGTACCTGCCTATTTTAATAGTTCCTTCATGAAAAATTTAAGTCACAAAAATATAAAAACACAGTAATTGGTAAATATTTCCCTATAAAAAATTCCTCGAGTATGCAAATTTTCCACGAATAATGTGGATATACGTTCCACAGAAAATCTGTGAATAGGTAAAGCTGCAAATCCAGAATTGCGAATAGGCAAGGGTTGACTGTATCCAGAGAAGTTACCAAAATTATAACTCTCAGTTCCTTATAAATAAGAACACTAAGGCCTTAATAAAGCATTTCTTAATATTTACATATATCTCATGAAACTACAGCATCAATTTCAGAATCTATGAATGAAGAAACTCTGTAGGTAATAGTGATAAGTGTGTTGCCTCTAAGACCAGGGTCAGTAAAAAAAAATTATTTGAACTTTGTTTTTCCCACCCAAAAATCCTAGTCTCTCCTGTCCCTGGATGACAGTTAGATGCTGAAAAAAAAAATGACATTTTTATAATAAAGTTTTATATATACCTCCCAAGTAATTACATAGCTATTAGTTTCTATTAACCGGCAGCTAGAATTTTGAAATTTGCGGTAGCGCTACTTTTGTTTTGGCTAGGCAAGTGACCCTGCCCACTTTCAGGGTAAGAGAGGAACCAGCTTAGCAAACAAGCTCAAAATGTTTATGCCTTCCAACCATGCAAGGGGAGGAGGGAGGGCTTTGATCATGTAATTACTTGGTAAGTATATATAAAACTTTATTATAAAAATGTCATTCTCATATAAGCTACTTACCAAGTAATTACATAGCCGAATCCCACATTATAGGAGGTGGGATGCATGGATTATCTATCCTAATACATTAAAATTAGTAATGTAAAAGATATAGAATTATTGCTAGCATTAGTTAAAATGCTTGCTGGTTCCTTACCGTTGAGAGAGCTGCTACAGGAAAGTACTGCCTCTGGATGGCACTCATCTCAACTCATAGCGGCGTGGCAGTATAGCCAGGAATTGCCTGCTACATAGTGGGATTCTTTTGTTGCAATAGCCCCTGCTCTGGGCACAATACCAGAAAACACAACCTGAGAATAAAAAACAAACACAATCGCCTATAGACAAACGTTGCAGCATACCATTACCCAACCATTGTGGATAAAAAACTAGTGAGCACTCCAAATACCAAGTACCCCCAGGCTCCCCTGCAACTTGAATAAGCTCATCGTTGGGCGAGTTGGTAGAGCTGTGCACTGGCACTCGCTAGTCCCGAGTTCGAGTCTCCAGCCGGCTGATAAAGAGTTAGAGGAATTTATTTCTGGTGATAGAAATTCATTTCTCGCTATAATGTGGTTCGGATTCCACAATAAGCTGTAGGTCCCGTTGCTAAGTAACCAGTTGGTTCTTAGCCATGTAAAATAAGTCTAATCCTTCGGGCCAGCCCTAGGAGAGCTGTTTATCAGCTCAGTGGTCTAGTAAAACTAAGGTATACTCAACTTTTGACACCATGAATCAAGGCGAAAAAATAGGAAAGGTGAAGGAAGCTTCCTACACTCCTCTCAACACAATACCAACAATCGAAATAGTACTACAATTGAGGCGCCTAACGGCAGAGTGTCTCAAGCGCCAAAAACTAAAATTGGAGAAAAACGCAGTCAAAGTTTGGCTACTTTCAGAATTCGATATCTCAGCATTTAAATGAGGTACGACACTTGGGTTTGTTTTAAAATAAAGGTTATTGTGTCTGCTTTCAAACCATCATTGTAAAATAGCCAAGAGTTTAATGCATGCCGAAAGATAAAGCGATGACTGAATTCATCTTGAAATCAATCTTATACTCCGGTACACTGAATCCCATAAAAACACACACCAATGCCCCTGTAACCCTCTAGGACCCCCAAAGATATTATCTTTGTTTTATTTATCATTCTGGATAATTTCTTTGATTATCTTAATCTTCCAGGAATAACTAGGTGATTTTGTTCACTTCAAAAAAAGACCTAAAAGGTAATGCTTTACACAATAAAAAGCAGCAGAAAGATAATAAGATATTTTAATCAGAATACTCTGAGGCTGATACAGTCATCTCACCTACAAAACAATAATAATTGCCGTCAATAATGGCTAAAATACATTTTGATTGGAAAAACGAAGCGCCAATTACTTCAGGCGAGAATCAGGCGTCATAGTCCAGTAAATCATTATCCACGTCATTCTCATGAGGAGTATCTTGAAGGGTGTCTGGAGTAGCAGTGAGGGTATCTTGATCACAAAAAAGCTGGTTGAAGTATGTCATGAAAATCTGGGGGGAAGAATGGAACCAGATCTTTTCTGCTTACATATGCCTCACCTTTGTTACGTAAGCTTTTGGCTACATTTTGCTTCCAATTAGCAAAGTCCCAGACTCTCTTTCTGCCCCTGGAAGGTCCTGGAACATTGTCATCTACATTCGTGTCGGACATGATGAAGAGGAACCAGTATTATTAATGAATAAAGAACAAAAAGAAGCACATTAAATCCAGAGACGATCATGGGGAAGGAAGGTACAAGAATGTTTTTTATTGCAGTGATAGCCAGCGGCTCCGCTGATGGCTAGCCTTTCTCATTGGCCGTGCGGGAGGTGTGGCAGGGCGTCTGGACTCATGGCTGGTTTATGCACCACGGGCGCTTGCGACTCTCTGCCACCCAGACCAGCCAGTGCAGCCATGTGTAGCGTCACTAAGGAAAAGAAGTAATGTTACAAAACGAGAATTTTGACCTTGTTGTTATGGAAATTTGAACTGAAATTTCTTCTCTCGACAGCTAGAGGGTTAGAGATGATGTTGGTGTGCTTAACTCCAAATCGGCGACGGTGTTGCTGACGACACTCTGCCGTTAGGCGCCTCAATTTTCATATACAGTTTCAATGTCACCCAAATAATGAGCTGCAAACACTGATTTGCATTTCCAAAATGATATTTTTATAATAAAATAAAGTTTGTTCATACTTACCTGGCAGATATATATATAGCTGTATTCTCCGAAAGAGACTGACAGAAATTCAAAAACTTATGGCACACGCAGTTGGGCCAGGTGGTTAGTACCCATTCCGCCGCTGGGAGGCGGGTATCAGGAACCATTCCCATTTTCTATTCAGATTTTCTAGAATCTAGAACTACTGTCTCCTGAGGGGAGGAGGGTGGGTACTATGATTATATATATCTGCCAGGTAAGTATGAATATCTGCCAGGTAAGTATGAACAAACTTTATTTTATTATAAAAATATCATTTTGTTCATGACACTTACCTGACAGATATATACGAGTATATAGCTGAATCCCACCATTGGAGGTGGGAAGAGACAGAATAGGATTTAGGAAACAAACATGTAGGCGATTGACGCCTTGGTTCCTTACCTGTTAGCATTGCTGACTTCGTGATTACTGTCACCCAAGTCTGCTTTTGCTTTGCTAGAGACTCCAGCAAGGTAGGGACCTATAAAGCTGGTGAAATCTAGATGATCTGTCAACGGGGCGAGACCACAATGTGACTAGACCATATGACCTTACTGTGAGGGCAAGCGACAAAGCGAAACAACCACCTGACCAAGCCTGAGTTCGTCATAAATTCATAACATAAACTAAGGACTGGGACGACCACCACGGTGGAGACCCAACAACCATAAAAAACACCACCACTAAAATATTTAAAAACACACCTAACCAAAATTAAAGGAGAGGATGAGAGTCGCTTTCTGCCCCCAAGATCGCATTTATGGAAACGTAAGGCCCTAGCGCACAGTAATTCTCGTGGGACGTCTTTACTTCCGTAAGATAATGAGAAGCGAAGACAGAATTGCTTAAGCCAAAAAGTGGCACCCAGAATGTCATTGAGAGACAGGTTTTTCTGGAAAGCCACTGAGGTAGCAATGGCTCTCACCCGTGAGCCTTGACTTTCAAAGGTTTCAAATCCTCGTCTTGAACACTGGAATGGGCATCGATGATGGTGCTTCTTAAAAAGAACGCCAGGGCATTCTTAGAAAGAGGTATATCAGGCCTCTTAACTGAGCACCAAAAGATTGTTAGAAGGACCTCTACAATTCTGGGTCCTCTGTAAATAAAACTTCAGAGCCCTGACAGGGCACAGGGTTCTCTCGGTTCTTGTCCAGTGATGTCCGTCAAGCCCCTTAATTTCAAGGACCTGGGCCAAGGGGAAGACGGGTTTTCATTCTTTGCAAGAAATATAGCGCTCAGAGAGCAGACCGCATCAAGGCCTCTAAAACCTATAATCTTGCTGATCGCCTGAAGTTCACTAACTCTCTTCGCCGTCGCCAGAGCAGTTAGGAAAATAGTTTTCTTAGTTACATCCTTGAAGGAAGCAGAATGTAAAGGTTCAAATCTTTTGGACATAAGGAATTTAAGAACCACGTCTAAATTCCACGAAGGTAACTTAGGGACGGCTACCTTAGAGGTCTCAAAAGACCTTAGGAGATCATGAAGGTCTTTGTTGTCCGATAAGTCAAGGCCTCTATGCCTAAAGACCGCTGACAGCATGCTTCTGTAGCCTTTGATGGTAGGCACTGCCAGCTTTAATTCCTTCCTCAAATAAAAAAGAAAGTCTGCTATCTGGGACACAGAGGTTGTGGTAGAGGAAATTTCCTTAAGTTTGCACCACTTCCTAAAAATGACCCACTACAACTGATACACTGCACTGGAAGAGGCTCTCCTGGCGTTGGTGATCGCCTTAGCCACTGGTCTAGAAAAACCCCTCGCTCTGAGCAACTTCTCGATAGTCTGAATGCAGTCAGACTCAGAGCGGGAGGTTTTTGTGGTACCTCTCGAAGTGGGGTTGTTTGAGAAGATCTATTCTCATGGGAAGCGTTCTTGGAAAATCCACTAAGAGTGTCATGATCTCTGTGAACCACTCCGCTGAAGGCCAAAAGGGGGCGATTAATGTCATTCTCGCCCCTTCTGAGGCTACAAACTTCCTGATGACTTCCCCCAGAATCTTGAATGGGGGAAAGGCATACAGGTCCAGACCCTTCCAGTCCCAGAGAAAGGCATCTACTGCTAGTGCCCCCGGGTCGAGCACGGGAGAGCAGTAAAGAGGCAGCCTTGTGGTCCTTGACGTAGCAAAGAGGTCCACCAGGGGGCGCCCCCAAAGCTTCCAAAGCTCCTGACACACTTCTGCGTTCAGAGTCCACTCTGTTGGAAGAAGCTGATGCTGCCGACTGAGAAGGTCCGCGCGTACATTCTCGACCCCTGCTACGAAGCGCGTGAGAATTGTCACCTGACGAGAATGTGCCCACAGCAGGATCTCTTTGGCAATCAGGAACAGGGACCGAGAATGAGTACCTCCTTGTTTTTTGAGGTACGCCAGGGCCATGGTGTTGTCTGAGTTGATTAGAACAACTCGGCCTGCAACTTGATTTTCGAAGAACTGAAGAGCTAAGAGAATCGCTCCCAGTTCTTTTAGATTGATGTGCCAGGACACCTGTTCCCCCTTCCAGGTGCCTGACACTTCCTCCCCCCGCAAGTGTTGCTCCCCATCCCGATGTGGACGCGTCGGAAAACAACACTCAGGTCGGGGTTCTGAAGAGAGAGAGACCCCTTCTGCCAATTTTACGGGATCGAGCCACCACCGTAGATGGTCCTTGACAGAGAGAGATCTTGAGAGACACCTCTAGATCCTCCTTGTTCTTCCAGTTGTCTGCAAGGAAAAACTGGAGGGTCTGAGATGCAACCTCCCAGGGAAACAAACTTCTCTAGCGATGAAATGGTCCCCAGCAGACTCATCCATTCCCTCACCGAGCATGTTTCTTTCCCCAGGAAGGCCGAAACTTTTTCGAAGCAGTGCTGCTGACGTTCCTGGGATGGAAAAGCTCGAAAAACCACTGAATCCCCAGGTAAAGAATGGACTGAGAGGGGATCAGATGTGATTTCTCTAAATTCACAAGAAGTCCCAGGGACTTCGTCAGCTC
The DNA here is from genome assembly GCF_040412425.1 of Macrobrachium rosenbergii. Lineage (NCBI taxonomy): Eukaryota > Metazoa > Arthropoda > Malacostraca > Decapoda > Palaemonidae > Macrobrachium > Macrobrachium rosenbergii. The sequence continues at coordinate 36,169,577 of NC_089781.1, forward strand.
CAAAGTTGAATGTAAGTCCTCCAGACACCTTTCTTTCGATGAAGCTCGAATGAGCCAGTCGTCCAGATAGAGCGAGATCCTTATGCCCGCAAGATGAAGCCACCGGGCAACGTTCCTCATCAGGACTGTGAAAACCATAGGAGCCGTACTCAGTCCGAAACAGAGAGCTCTGAACTGGTACACTCGTCCCCCCAGGACAAACCTCAAAAACTTTCTCGACCGAGGATGAATGGGGACATGAAAGTATGCGTCCTGGAGATCCAGAGAGACCATCCAATTGCCTGGTCTTAGCGCATTTATAACAGACTGAGGCGTCTCCATTTTGAACTTCTCCTTGATGACAAAATGGTTCAGTCTGCTGACGTCCAGGACTGGTCTCCACTCCCTGACTGTTTTGGAACCAGGAAGAGATGATTGTCGAGACTCCAAATCCAGGAACTCTGGATCCTGTAACGAAAGAATCTTTCTCGATTACACTGTTGAGGGACCAGAATCCGCCCCTCTTACTCTCAGGCTTCGAAAACAAGAGAAGCCTGGCTCTACTACTGGTGTCTGGAGAGTCATTTCTTGCCCCTTGGATTAGAAGGGGCTCCGCCTCTGGAGAGGCCTCTTCCTCGAGAAAAGGATCTTGAGGAGGAAGATTTGCCACGAAAGGGCTTCTGCCTCTTGGAGGTTAGTCCTTGCGACGACGTAGACGGGACATTAGGACGTCTGGAAGACTGTGCAAGGAGGTCCTGAGTAGCCTTCTCCTTAAGGCTGGAGGCGAGATCCTTGACTAGCGGCTGGGGGAAGAGATGGCTAGACAGAGGGGCAAAAAGCAATTCCGCCCTCTGAACAGGAGAAACCGACTTCGCTGCAAAATTGCAGTATAAAGCCCTCTTCTTCAAGAGAGTCGTACCAAAATGAGAAGCCAGTTCATCCGCACCATCTCTGACGGCCTTGTCCATGCAAGACAGCACACTGGACAGCTCCCCCAGAGAGATAGAATCTGGACTCCGAGTCCTCAAATCCAAGGCCCCCAAGCACCAATCTAGAAAGTTGAAGACCTCCATAGTCCTGAAAAGGCCTTTCAGATGGTGGTCAGTCTCAGAAAGTGTCCAGGACACCTTAGCCGAAGAAAGGAGAGACCTCCTCGAAGCGTCGACGAGACTCACAAAGTCGCCTTGAGAGGAAGAAGGGACCCTTGAACCAATTTCTTCTCCCGTCTCGTACCAAATCCCAGCTTTCCCGCACAATCTAGACGGGGGTAGAGCGAAGGAAGATTTGCCTTGAGATTTCCTATCTTCCATCCAAGAGTTAACTTTCTTGAAGGCTTTTCTAGTAGCGAGCGAAGTCTTCATTTGCAGGAAGCCGGGCGATTTCCTCACCTTCGAAGAAGCTAACTGCGAAGGGGGGGATAGAGGAGCAGAAGGCTGAAATTTATCCGGAAATAATTCCTTCAGCATACTAGCCAAAACCTGATAGTCGGAAAAAGACGACAAAGGGGGCTGCTCCTGTTCTGCAGAGTCCGACTCCTGAGACAAACCTCCCTCTTCGACGGGAGCGGCAGGAGAGTCTTCCGAGAATGGAGGAAGACTAAGACCTTTGGATCCGATCCGGCAAAGAGACCTCTTCTTGTGGGAAGAAGCAGAAGAAAACTCCGGAGCGTCCCGCACAGAAGCGTCCTGCCGAGCGTCCTGCCTCGCAAGCTGCCGAGCGTCCTGCAGAGAGTCTAGACGGGATGGGAGAGAAACGTCCTGGTGAGCATCCTGCCGAACGTCTTGAAGAGCGTGATGAGAAGCAAGAGGAGCGTCATGTCGAACGTCTTGGCGCGAACTCCTACTAGCGGCCAGCTGAGCTGCAAGAGGGGCGTCCTGATCAGCCAGAGCGTCACGACGAGGCAAGGAAAGCCGATGATCCGACGAACGATGAGGACGACAACGAGAACTCGCAGGAGAGAGAGATGAACGAAGAGCAGGAGAGGGAGACCTCTTAGATCTCTTAACTGGCAGCGTCAAATCTTTGCGGCGCCTGAGGCTCAGACTCCTTTGCAGCGAGAAGGGAAGCCAACTGCCGCTGCATACCCTGGAGAAGACGCTTCGAAGGAGAAGAATCCCTCTCAGGAGAAGGGCTGCTCTTATGAGAAGAAGAGGGGGGAAGGAGCATCCTCCTCCTTCTACCATGGGCGACGACAGCTCTCTTCTTGGGCGGCCTGGGCGTTCAAAAACGTCCTCCTCAGGTGAAGTCCTGGTCCTCTTCTGCGGCGGCAAGTCGTGCAGCCAGTCAGGTGAAGAAACTAGCGCACGAGAAAGAGAAGAAGCGTCCTCCTCTGCGAAGCTCCTCTTGAAAGAACGAGAGTCCACCCGAGAACGCGACCCCTTGCGTGGAGAGGGCGCCTCGGAGGACGAGAAGCAATCCTTAAGGACTCGTGCGCGAGCACGATCCTTGGCAGCCTGGGAAACGTCAACATGGCCTTCGAAGGGACGCCAGATCGGTGGGGGTCCCTGTAACCCTCTTGCGGCTTTTGACATGCCCACTCCCTAAGTCCTGGGAGTTCGGCAGAGGTCCAGGCCTAGAGGCGTTATAGGGCGATCTGATGCCCCCTCCACAACACTATGGGGATCACTGCACTTCACTACACTTTCAATAGCCATCACTTTTGACTCCAAGGCACGAATGGAGTTCAAAATCTGCATAAGGGCATTACCTTCCAGAGCGCAATCACAGGGTCTACAGGGGAGGGTTGGCGACTCTACAGGAAAGGTGAAGCATTAGTAGGATTAACAGGTGACAAATTAATACCCTGACTCCCACCAGCCGACACACTCCTGGAGGAGGACCTCCTGATCTGGTCACGCTCTAACTTGCGTGCGTAAGAATCGTAAGCCTTCCAATCAGAATCAGGCAAAGACTCTCACTCCTTGCAGCGATCATCCAACAAACAGACATGCCCCTACATCTCATGCATACTGTGTGAGGGGTCTACCAAGCTTTCGGTAGCCTCACCTTACACTCCTCCACAACACACTCTGAAACTAGCAATACTAGAACCAGACATCTTGTTCAAGAAAAGCCAAAACCAAAATCAAAACAGTCCACAGAAGCGTATGCCTATCCACAAATCCAAAGTCAAAAAACCAAAAGACAATCAGAATACTCAGTGGAAAAGTTTCCGAAATCCATCAGCGGAGGTATTGACAACAGGTGTTGACAATACCGGCGACAGAGAAAATCTGAATAGAAAATGGGAATGGTTCCTGATACCCGCCTCCCAGCGGCGGGAATGGTACTAACCACCTGGCCCAACTGCGTGTGCCATAAGTTTTGAATTTCTGTCGGTCCCTTTCGGAGAATACAGCTATATATATATCTGTCAGGTAAGTGTCATGAACAAAATGTTGTTTGTATAATAGAGGCAATAGACAAATTATGTGTAAAAGCCAGGGACGTGGCAACTGCCCTCACTTCATAAGCTTTGACCTTCACTACGGGCAACGTATCCTCTTCAAATTTGCAAATGCGCCTCTAGAATTAAATCCCTAATGAAAAACACCAAAGCATTTTTAAAAGAGGGGGAGAAGGATCCTTTACTGAGCACCAAAGGTTGCTCGACGGCCCACAGATCTTTTCCGTTCTTAGTAAATAGTATCTTAATGACCTTACAGGGCAAAGGGTTCTCTCTACTTTTTCTGGACCTAGGATATCTATTAAACTTTTAACCAAGACTCAAGACTGGCAAAGGTATGGAAAGGGAAGCAAGGGAGCCAGGTGTGGGAGCATGTGGTAAGATGGGTAGTAGGAGAGAATTGGCGCCAGGGCGTTAGCGCTGGTGACGAGCGCATGAATGAGGGTGCTGGGGGCGAAGCTGGTGCCCGAGATTGGTGCCAGCAAGGTTCGTAGCGTGAGCTGGTTCTCGGCTGTCGAGAACGTCAACTCATAGCCGCCAACAAAAACCCCCAATTCTCTCCTTTCTTCTTTCTGCCTAACACTTTGATTCTGCAAAGGAAGGTGTGACGGTTTTGTCAAAATTTTTATTTACTGGAGGCTTCCAGGAAGCATAGGTCCGGTAAATAAATCATAATTCCAAAAGTTACAGGCTTGATGAAATGGCAAAATACCCAAGAACTACTTTCAAGGTAATTATCGGTGGCTTGCGCAAAGCATATGGCCGATAAACAAATCATAAATTGCCAAAATTATGGCCTAATGAAAGATAGTAAGGCAATGTCGTAACATCTGAAAATTACTGTACTTTAAAGCAAAAAACATTACCAGTGTCTCACCAGCAGCCTTTGGTTGATAAACAGTTCATGAATTACAAAAGCTAATGCTTAATGAGAAGACATAACATACACCAATTACTTAAAAATGAAATGCCGTAACATACAGGAATTACTTTTAAGGCAAAACTATTATCTTCGGCTCGCTAGTATATTAAGGCCGTAAACCAATTCACAAATTGCAAAGGCTATGGCCTAACAAAGACCAATTATTTTATAATTGTGTCTAGACCAATTACTTTATAATGGAGTCGTAACACTCGGGAATTACCTTTAAAAACAAAACTATTATTGGCAGCTCGCTATTACTTTATAGGCGGAAAGCAATTCATAAATTGCCAAAGTTACGGCCTAATGAAAATGCATAATCTACAATTTACTTTTACAATGGAATGTTGTAACATCCGAGAATTACTTTTAAGGCAAAACTATTATCGGCACCGCCGGAAGCCTAACCGGTAAACAAACCATCAATGCAAATCGCGTCGTTTACCGGCGGCTCGATGATGACTGAATCAATGTAAAACAAAATAAGAAAAAACTCATCCTGAAAGATTTCAGCTTGAAAGCTACAATATGATGGTTGAAATAAGGAATCCTCCATCGGAATCCAGCAATAACCGGAAAATAATGAAAAAAGCTACCACCAGACCAAGTGTTGTCACCAAAGACAGCAGGAGACCAATGAGAATTGTTTGCTAGGTCATTCCAATATTCCGTTAATGGGACGGGCTGATCACCTACACAAACTATACTGAAGTGCTACCTGCGAAATTTTGAATCTAAGCTGCCGTTAAAGTGGAAACTATAGCTATGTAATTACTTGGTAAGTTACTTATATAAAATGAAAAATTACACTACAGTATACAGTACAGTCATTTGGTCAAAGCTATCATTCTGAGAAAAATTTCTAGAGTTCAGATGTTATGTAGGCTCTGAATTAAGCCCAGCCTACATAAGGGATTATTGATTTTACAACTAAGGTGGGGTAAAGTATTGGTGTTATTTTTTAGGCGATTCTGAACACTTACAAGAAAACTTGCCCTATCTGGATGTTTGGGTTTTGTTATTGACAATTAGGTTCCTTCAGAAAAGGATATTTTCATTTAAGAAAATGATATTTTCATAATAAAATTGTTTCATATATACTTACCAAGTAATTACATAGCTATAGTTTCTAACTCGTGCAGCAGCCTTTATTTAAAATGTCACAGTAGCACTTCGATAGTTTAGTGTTGGTGACAAGCCCCGCCCACTAACAGGAGTACAGTACTGGAAACAACTTGGCAGAAAACCTCATTCTGTTTGTGCCCGTATGTCCATGAGAGGGGAGGAGGGCAGGCTGATTCTGTAATTACTTGGTAAGTATATACCAAGTAATTACATAGCTGAATCCCACACTGAATGGGGGTAGGATGCATGGACATATTCTATTCCAAAACATTAAGGCATGGTAATGACTTTGAAAGAGAAAAATTGCTAGCATTGAAACAATGCTTGTCATTTCCTCATATGGTAAGAGAACTACTGTAGGTGAATACTTCTGGGTGGTGCTCATCTTGACCTGTAGTGGCGTGTGGCAGCTGAACCATGGGTCACCTCTACTAAAGTGGGAGGTTTGCAGCCAAGGATAGGCCCGATCGCTGGCAATGCATACACAAGTGCCTTTTCCCTGGGTGGAGTACCAAAACAAAAAAGAAGCAGACAATGCTTTCACCTATACTGAAAACACCACAACCCATCCGCTGAGACTGGTGGGTACTCCAGGTACATTGTACATAGCCGGACACCTATGCGCGTCCCTGAGGGAAGAGGTTCAAGTCCTTCGTGCCCTTTTCCCTCAAAGGGGACCGAAGAGGGAAGTCGTCCCGATTTAGACTGATGTTTATGCCTGTTATATAAATGAAGTCGGTTAGCTATAGGATCGAGGACTCGAGTGAACACTTGAGATGCCGCAGAGAGGCCGAAGCAAAGAGCCCAAAACTGGAAAATTTAGCTAGTGCTGGGCACTCCGAGAGGAGACAGGCATTTAGACGCTGATGTGGGGCGCCTGAGAGTGTCCTGAAGATGAACCTTAGATACTTCCTGAAGTCTGGATGGATGGGGAAGTGGAAGCATGTGTCCCGCATATCCAAGGTTATCATTCTATTGCCTGGAGAATGGATGAATGGGTTGACTGGTTCGTCTCTACCTGAACTTCGTCTGTTGGATGAAGAGAACAAGGGCGCTTACGTTGAGGACTGGTCTGCAAACCCTGATGATTTGGGGACCACAAACAGCCCTCTGAGTTGATGTCCTTGGCTTCTTCTATGGCTCTCTTTCGAAGAACGGAGGAGACCTCTTGTGAAAGGGCCGAACTTGAGTAGGCTGTCAAAACGATGGGAGAGGGGACCAAAAGGGGGCTCTCCAAGAATGGAATGAGTAGCCCTCCCTCAGAACCTTGACAATCCACTGATCTGTGGATATGATACTCCACTTCTCCCAAAACTTGAGAAGACTGGCTCACACTTGTGTACGGAGGACTTCTTCCTCATTTCTTGGGCGAAGACTTGAGCCCCTCTTGATAGTTCTGGCCAAGAAGCTGACATTGGAGCAGGTCCTAGACTGGAATTGGGCTTACTCCCACAAAAGGGATGTTGCTGGAGAGTAGAGACTGTCTTGGGAACAAACGTGGACAAATCCTTGAGGCGTTTGGAAGAATGCACCGGAAGATCCTAAGCTGCTTTAGTTGAACAGGAGCACCAAAAAATCTCTTCTTCAAAACCTCCAAAGAGAAAAGAGCTGCAAGTTCTAGAGAGCCATCCCAAGTGGTTTTGTCTACACGTGAAAGGACTTGTAGCCAGTCTGGGGTGAAGTCTCCAACTAAATCATGCAATCTTGAATCTTCTTAGCTAGCGGTCTCACCATCTAGTCCAAGAAACTGAAAGCTTCAAAAACTCAAAGAGGTCTTTGACAAGGAAGCCAAGTTCTGCTGATGAAAACAATTCTTGCCGACAAAAACGCTGAGCGTCGGGAAGAGGGAACTTCCCCGGTGCTGTAGGAAAGAAACCTCCTACGGATTAAGTGAGAGGGAGGAAAGACGAAGGAAGCCTTACCTTGCTCCCTCTTAGCAGAAAACTAAACTGCAATCTCTTTGAGTGCCTTCCTACAAGACGAGGAAAGCACCACTGTGGAGAGCCTATGTCTGTCATCTGGATGGCTCCTTATCAGGAAGGTTGAAGTAGGCAAGACCAGGGGCTAGCTGGAGCCAAAAGGGGTGGAGAGCTCACCTGCAAATGTCATATTTCATTTATGCCACATTTAAATAAACTACGTTTCTTAGTAAATCTAAGATAATTCCCAATTTGTATATCTGTACTGATCATGAAAGGAAGGCTATTGTGAAATCTCGCTTATCAAACCAGACGTAGACGTCATCAATAAGTACCTGTGTAGTGCTTTAAGACAGTGCGTCATCATACATTAGCATGCGTTTGCATAAACTCAGCGTTCTCCTTTGCTCAGAGCTGGAGGCAAAGTCACGTAGCAGTGGAAGTCCTTGGGAACGAGGTCATATGTTTGTTCGTGTGTGTGCATCTTAGTCTTGCTATGTAAAAGTGTGAAAGCTTAGATATTAGATCGACATGGGGAGATCATCCTGTGCAGACCAATTGTATTCTTTTGTATACAGCATTTATAATGAAATACAAGAAAACCACTATGGAGTTTGTCTGAAATCCTGCAGAACATTGGTCTGATCTTCCAAAAACAGTCTTATTCTACAGCCATGGAGAAACTGAAGATGTCATAACCAAACTCTGACTGAGTTCCAAACACAGTCCTTATAACCAAACATTGTGGGGAATTTCTGATGAAATACCTTCCTACAACAGGTGGTGGCAGCGCAAAAACAGCGCATACAACAGTATACACAACAGCGGTCACAACAGAGCTTTCTGGCAGCACCTCTACATGGCGTCTACATTTGGTAAACGGAAGCTCCGACACGGGCGAGATGCCCAAAACCATAGACAATTGTCATCTTCAAAACGACATGGTTACAGGTGACGGAAGAAAACAATCAACAACGGAAAAAGCGAGGAAAACATCTGACCTTCACAACACATCTACCCCAACGCATGGCAGAGAGTAAGAAGATAACGCTATCGAAGAGCCAGTCACTTGTCTCATAAGCTTATGATATTGTTACAGCAACCCAACATAACTCTCAGGCACCCGTCCTTGCCATGCCGTTAGACAAAACCATTGAGCCAAACACACCATCGATCTCACGGTCAAGGTTAAAAGAAAATTGCCAGGCTCAGAGGTTTTAATTCTTCCTGATACCTCATTTTTTTTTCATACCTTTGTGTTCTTTTATTTTTGACGCCCTTACACGGTATACTGAATTAATTTACTCAAAAAGTAAAACAGCCATTGAGTGCGCTAGGAAGTTTACGAAAGTGCTATATATGCAGACATGGAATTCCAAATATAATAATCTCTGACCAGGTGGAGAATTCAATAATCACTTTAACTCATTGTCGAAATTCTGCAAATAAAGAAAGTCAATACGATGATATACCATCCTGAATCTAATGGATTGGTAGAACGGGTTAATAGAAAGGTGCTAGACATACTGGCGTGTAAACATAGGCGGTATGGACCCAAACTGGGATATTGCAATACCCACTGTGTCCAGTACCCTAAATAACAATTATCATACTTCAATCTGCATGTCTCCCCATGAAGCTGTATATGGGATACCTGCTAGGTCACTTTTCACATATTATCCCCGACATCTAGTTTATCAGATCCGTTGAAGGATATATATAGATGTTAGCCGAAGTAGATATCAAACACTTTATCAAAACCTCTTACAGGCTCAAGTGTTAATGAAGAATGCACATGATAAAAGCTAAGGTCACAAAGCCTTACCAAGAAGGAGAGATATAGTATATGTACAAGTCTATGTTAGAAAAGGGCTAAATTGGAAATTATTGCCTAAGTTTGAAGGTCCTTTCATAGTTAGAAGTTTTAATAGGTAATCGACTTAAAATTCGGAATCAGTCCGATTCAACGGATGTTCTAACAGTATCTATCTCATGTGAGAGCTTAAGACAATGGTTTGTTATGAAAGTTAATTATTGTGTGAATTTTTACATCATTTGAATGATGCGATGTTTTGTTTCATTATTTACAAGTTATTTTCTTTTACAGGCTCTAACATGAAACTTGTCAAATTATACCATGCACTATTCCTCTCAATGTTTATCGTAGCTGGGAAGAGTTCTGAAATAACTTTACATCATGGTTCTATAGTAGAGGAAATGAATAATTTCTTTCTAACTGGCATAATATAGTTTTAGAAGTCAATATGAACGCCATTTTTACTAGCGAAAATGCAGTAATAACTTTGAAATCAGAACTGACTTTTTATCAATCTCTGGCAGACTTGCATAAATCATTCTTAGCTATCAGTGATCCAACGCCGCCTCAATCAAGCCAGTGACACAATTAATATGCTTTTCTGGGAATTAAGGAATAAAACAAGTTAAGCTGAAATCTTGGCTCGTGATTTGCTAATGTGGTCAATACCTCATGACGTTACAGAAAGGCGTAACCCACTTGTTCTAGCAGCATTAAATTTGGTTGGTTCCAGAAAGGTCTTGGATTAGGGATTTCAAATCGTTTAAAACTTCGCGATCAGGGGTTAAAATCGAAAATCTGGAACATCAACAAGAGGTATTAGCAGGAGAACTAAACAAACAAATTCAAGCTTTGAACAGCGTAATCAGTAAAGTAAAATGAACAGTCACGACGTTTCAATCAGGTTCATGACACTCCAAGTTTTTGTTAGCAACTTTGATGTATTATCATGCTAAAATTAATCATGTATACTCAGAGTTTCAAGCTTTATCGAAAAATCAAAAGATTACGTGGAAGCTATAACACTTGCTGCTAAAGGCGTGTTGTCTCCTCATTTGTTACCGACAAAGATCTTACTCAGATTATCAATAATGCTCACGATAAAATGCTATGTTCCAGTAGTAGATTTTCATAAAGTTGAATTTATTACAGCTTGATCACAGTTAAAGTTGACCTTGATAAGATCGAATCGACATTCCTTTCAACCCATCAGACGCATGGAAAGCATATAAAATTTCGCCTTTTCCACACGTATGTATCTAACGCCCTGACACCTATTATTAATAATCTGTCAGCTCTAGTATTGGTTTTCGCCAATAAAGAAGCTTTTACGGTAGTCCGAGACCAAGCACTGTTAAATGATTGCCATGATGTTATGAATAATGTAGTGTGCAGGATCGATTTGTTTGAATTCTTAAACATTTGCCATTGAATTCATGCGAATTGACTTGGTACTTAACAGAACCTCTCCCCATACACATACGAACATTGTTTGGCTGGTTTAGTACGATATCGTGACAATCAGTTTAAATCACAGGCTCGTGAATGGCACGCCATTCGCCTTCTCTGCAGAACCATACATACATCACTTGCCCAGATGGTACTAGGACAACAGGACACATGTTCATCGTTAATGATGGCTGCACTGCAACAACGCCGCCACTCTTCATCCGAGCTAGCACATCCATCATCCGAGGGCAACTTCTTCATCAACACATCGTGGGGAAACACTAGGCTGCAAGGCCTAACAATTCCCCTACAGCAGGCCCATCGAAAACGCTATTGCATCATTAGACTTGCTGTCTCCTGCGAGCCATTCTTCTGATCACCATGATTTTCTTCTCTCTACACATTAATTGCCGTTGGTATGTTGCTGGGAGCCGTGAGGCGTAATCGCGCAGCGTAATGTTTTGGAAAAAGCACGAGAGATGAAGGAGACCATTGCGAAATCTGCTGATTCTCAAAGGTCAACGTTGGACTGGCGCAATTATATGTTCCGAAGTTCGATAATGGAATTACTGGCCATTTTTTCATTAAAGCTCGAATACACAGAGAAAGACTGAAAAGGTTCTATTTTTTTTGGTAATGTATGTGAGGAAGAGCTGAAATTTCTGGTGTTATCATTTATCTACATTTATTTCTTTTATAACCTATACTACATATGTATGTATCAATTAAGCTGTGAGTAGCATGTTGTTCATTCAACATTTTGCATTTAGTAATTTTTGTCCATACTGATTAATCTATCAGGATAACTGTTTGTTTATATAAACCTACCATATGGTTATTACCTTTTGATACATTTTTAAGCATTGATTTCAATCTCTATCATTGCAAGTGTATTCATATAATCTGTGCACAAATGTTTTTACTGATATATGAATTGCATTATCATTTCAGGATTGCATTATCATTTCTGAATTGCATTATTTTATTTGATTTATCCAGATTACATTATCTATATATGATTTACATGTTAATCATTAGCATTGTCAGTATAATCAATATTTGAGTTATATAACTTACCTTTTTTTCTCTCACTTTGCTACATTCTAGTAAGACTTGTGTTCACAAATATGCAACATATTTCAGTATTTGCTGTCTTCAGTAATTACTATATGTCTCATTCACATTTTGAGTATAATGATATTTGGAAGCGTATATTTTCTTTTGCTTTCTGAGAATTTATGCTTAGCTAGTGAATGCCTGTTTTGATGATTGCATTTCTATTGTGTTTTTACGTGGCGAGCAAATGTCATATTTCATTTACCCACATTTAAATAAACTACGCAGTTCTTAGTAAATCTAAGATAATTCCCAATTTGTATATCTGTACTGATCATGAAAGGAAGGCTATTGTGAAATCTCCGTTTGGTCAAACCAGACGCAGACGTCATCAATAAGTACCTGTGTAGTGCTTTAAGACAGTGCGTCATCATACATTAGCATGCGTTGCATAAACTCAGCGATTCTCCTTTTGCTCAGAGCTGAGGCAAAGTCACGTGAGTCGTGGGAAGTCCTGGGAACGAGGTCATATGTTTGTTCGTGTGTGCATCTTAGTCTTGCTAGTGTAAAAGTGTGAAAGCTTAGATATTAGATCGAGCATGGGAGATCATCCTGTGCAGACCAATTGTATTCTTTTGTATATAGCATTTATACGGAAATACAAGAAAAACCACTATGGAGTTTGTCTGAAATCCTGCAGAACATTGGTCTGATCTTCCAAAAACAGTCTTATTCTACAGCCATGGAGAAACTGAAGATGTCATAATTCAAACTCTGACTGAGTTCCAAAACACAGTCCTTATAACTAAACACCAGGGGGAATTTCTGATGAAATACCTTCCTACAACACAAATACTGAAGGAGAGCTGCATAGGCTAGATCTGCAGTTGGAAATGGGCGCTTGGCGCTCCGAGCAGTAGATTGATACTGTAGAGTTGGCGCCAATCGCTCAGGAGTGGGTGCTGGGAGCTGGCACCAGGCATTCGGAAACTGGCAGCGGGTGTCGGGCGCTCATGAGGAGATGGGTGCTTGAACTAAGACAATGAGCACCTAAGAGGGATCGTTGGGCGCTTGGGAGCCAAATACATACTGGTGCCCAACAGAAGTGCGCTCAGGAGAGAAATACTCCGGATTGTCCCATGTGCTGCAGGGAGGTTGACGACTGTGCCCGGTTCCTTAAATCGCTAACTGGGCAGTGGAGAAGAGTAGCCAGCATCGCCTGTGTGCCTCTTCAACGGACAAGACGAATCTAGAAAGCACTTATGGCGCTTCCAAGTCTGGGCTGGAGTCCTGAGAGTCGGATGACAACTGGTACACATCCAAGACGTCTTTCCAGTGGCTGTCTGTCGAAACCTGGGATATTTGTGCAACAGGTTTGACTAGGGGGCAGCAACCTGTGGGCAAATCCCTCCGGCCTCCAACATGTCTTCCCCTAGGTGCAGGGGAGCAGGACAGAGACCTTCGTCTGGAAGAACCGGGGGGGGAACAAGAAGCCACCTCCTCCACTTGCATAACACTTTCTCCTGTCAAGACGCCTTTCCAGTGGCTGTCTGCCAATACCTGGGAATGTGCAACAGGTTCGACTGAGGGGCAACTACCCGTGGACCAAGCCCCTCGGCCTCCATTGGACATTTGGTATGTCTTCTCCCAGGTTCAGGGGAGCAGGACAGTGACCTTGGTCTAGAAGAATTGATGGAATGAGCAGTCACCTCCTCCACTTGCACAACACTATCACTTGTCATTTTGCGAGGAAGTGGTGCAGACTGAATACGTTTTCCCATAAATGCCTTCAGTGACGCACCTAACTCCGCCACTATATTCACTAGTAGGATCATTTTCTGTGAAACCTAGACTCTAAATTGGCAATGGCATCAGGTTCGGAAGGGAGGGAGCCAGGAGCAGGAGTTGGTGGATTAAAAGTAGGAGGGCTAGTAGCAGGAGAAAAATTAGGAAGAGGGACGAGGGGAAGAAGGAATAGCAGAGCTATCTTCTAACCTAGGCTGTGGTAGAATACTAGGCTAAGGGAAGCTCGTTTCTAGGCTCTAGAGGCTGCTTTCCTTTTTCTATCCCTCTCTAACTTGTTTAACCCAGATTTTTTTCTGTCCCTCTCTAACTTGTCTAACTGAGATTAAGTACCTTCTACTCTTGCTAATCATTACATCTAGTACAAGTTTCCTCCCTACTATATTTCTACCCACTACATTTATGCAAATTGTATAAGAATCATATGAAGATTTGATTAATCTGGTTTTGCAACTTTTTGCTACAATAGTGAAACTGGGTGAACTTGAATCAGACATAATAATAACCAAAGAACTAGAAAAAATTATTCTGAAAGCTATTAAAGCTTGAAGGCTACTCAAATAAGTGACAATACTTCACCGAAATCCAGCCATACAACCGAAAATCAGCAAACAAAAGCTGCAGCAAACCTTCAATGTCACTCAAGAGTGCGGCAGAAACAGAATGAGGTTTGCTACCAAGTCATTTCCAGTACTCCCGTTAGTGGGCAGGGCTTGTCACCTACACTAAATGAAGTGGTCACCTACACTAAATGAAGTGCTCACCTACACTAAATGAAGTGCTAACACAATTTTTTAAATAAAGGCTGCCGCGTGAGTTAGAAACTATAGCTATGTACTACTTGTAAGGTTACTTGAATGAAACTGGTGAGTAAATGGATTTTTCAGACTTTTGTTGATGGTTTTCTGTAGGGAAACTGTTGGTTTACCCATTACACTACCTATGTCTATACTCGACTGTGAGAATTCTGAAAATAAAAAGAGCAAAGTGTATAGATGCATACTAACCTAACTTTATCTAATTGTAATATAACCTAGCCTTATGCATCAGGTTCTTAACTGGCTGGTGGGGGGGGGGAGACAGTCCCTACCACAACCAGCCCATTAAGGAACTGGTGCATAAGGCTATAGGATAGTTAACCCAAAATGACTATGAACATGGAGCACATTTTAGATGTTGCCACTACTGTATTCTAAGATTTGATACATAAAACTTCACCATGTTGAGATATTGCATAGATGTGGCAAAAACATTCCCATATCTTCCTTATAGCAGATCAGAAAGGGTAAACAGCTTGACACTATTATTTGGCATTTTTAACACTACATAAAACAAGCAAAACTGAAATTTGATGTTGAGTACATGATGAGTTATAGTAAAATAACAGTAAATGAAGAACTGAAATCATACATTAAACTGTTTTGATAACAGGGTAGGATGAGGATGATTAGTTTCCAATCATTTAAATTATACAAATGCACAATATCTGGCCCAGACTCACAGATGAAAATAAATTATACAATGCACTAGAAAAAAAATCTTGTCACTGTCTCCTTAAGTCATCATAAACTGTAAATTCTGGGCAGACGGTAGGAGGGATGTAGATTAACTGTAGCCAGATTATAAGTCAGGAAGACGTTTGGCAACGTAGCTAATGAGAGCCATATTTGTAGTCATTTTGGTTTGAAGTTTGGCATATAGCTAATGACAGCCATATTTGTAGTCATTTTGGTTTGACTGTAAGTTAAATTAACATTAGATCAAGTTAGATAAAGTTAGGTTATATTTATCCATATACTAATACTTTGCTCTTTATTTTCATAATTCTTGGTCAGGTCATTAAGAGGAATGGCGAGGTAAGAACCAGGCAACCTGCATTAGGCTACAAAAGTTAGGTTTAGAGGTGAAGTTCAGGTAAGTCCCCAGTGATGTAGATTAGGTTAAGATGCATCCTTGTAATTATCCCTGCTACATTTTGGGTATACATACATCAACTATGTTTTCTTAAAACTGGTCATATTATGATTGGACATTTCCTTCCTTCCTGGCTATTGCAGTTGATTTGGGTTTTTCCCAACCCAAATATACCCATTTCCCACTAGAGTCCTTGAAAATTGTTGGATATATTGGAGTACTATTATGGTTGACCTTGTTGAATGGTTAATTGGGGTTTCCTTAATTTTATAAGCATACATATGCAGAAATCAATCAATATTCTATTTAAAGTTAAATAAAAAAAAGCCCTCATGCAGACATCCTCTTTAAAATAACCTTTATATTATTGGGAATCACTTAATAATTTTTGTATTTGGCTAGCTAGAACAGATTTAGTGTAGCAATTTGTACAGTGACATAAAAGCCAATGTTGGCTAGTTTAATCAACTATCTTGGTTGTACTGGAGATTAGCATTAGCTATAGGCACACTTACAGTCTGGGTATTCTAGCCTACAACATCTACCAGTTCATTCTAGAACTCCCTCTGATTTAGCGCAGCAGCATTTAAATTTCCTTAGATTACAGTATAGGAGCAGATGCAGAGTAAGGATATGGGTAGGTGTGAGAAATCCAACCATTAAAACAGGCCAAAAAATAACCTTTCCTAAAATGCTGTGTACTGACCTAACCACATGTTACCTTCCTAACCTGGCTTGGGGAAGGGGGCTGCTTTAGCCCTCCAGAAGTAACAATGAATATCGGCAACAGGATGGCAGGACAAAATTTCCGATAAGATACGTGGGCTGGCACTAGCTATGACCTAACAAAAAAGAAACCACCTTACCCCAACCTTTCACGTAGCATCGTGCTGTAACCAGAGCTTACCTCCCTAACCTGACTTCAGGCGCTGTGTCCTGACATGGCCAGGCGAGCTTTGCCCCCACCTGGACACCTACAGAAGTTTTCACTAAGAGGCAAAATTACCATTGCTTACCCCAGTCTCCATATTCTGCATGCTACCCAAAGTATAAGCTAAGGTAAGCTAACTGTTCAATAGAATGGAATGGAATAGAAGTTAGAACTAAGCATTAGCTTGGCATTGGGTATTTTCTTTAAAATCGAATTTTCCTAAAGTATTTTGGTTGCTTATCAAGAATTTCCCATTACTTTTTGTTGGTCGACTGTAATCGACCTGTAATTAACCTCAAAACTGATTATGTTTTTGTATGCTGACCATCCGGGAATGCTATCACGCATGAGCAGGGCACTTTTGGTAGAAAGTGGTTTCCTTTATCGGGGGGTCAGGGGAGGCGGAGCGCTCCGGCTAAATAAGGCCTGTTAGGTTAGGTTAGGGTATGTTAGGTTACTATGGTTCCCTTTTTAACAGATTTCCTTAGCCAATCCCTTCTTGAACATACGGCTCCCTAATGACTTTCATATTTGAGGAACTGTTCCATACAGCCTGTGCACAGTTATTACTTACAAACATCGAATAGCATGTAGTTTAGGCCAAAGGCCAAGTGCTGGGATCTATGAGGTCATTCAGTGCTGAAAGGAAAATTGAGAGTAAATGGTTTGAAAGGCGTAACAGGAGGAAAACCTCGCAGTAGCTCTATGAAACAATTGTTAGGAGGGGGTGGACAGCAAGACAGAAGAGAGATATAAATGTAGGTACAGTAAAAGGAATGAAAGGGGTTGCAGCTCGGGGAGCAGGAACACTGCAAAGAACAGTTACACTAGCTTTGGTACAATTTGTCAACTTATACTCCACTATGCTATTCAGCATGAAACTGACAAAACCATATTCCAAACCAAGGTCTGCCTTACATAATGAGTGAAGACTGGCTCAACCTAATTTACGAATCAGTAAGCGTAAGTCTAGCAGACCCAGTCTAGGCTAAACAAAATTGGCCCATTGGTCGGTAAGGTACTACTCGCTACGCTGTTCGTATGTTGGGACAGTCGGCCAGGCCTGTGGTTTCCGAAATGCAACACCAGGAAAGATAATAAAAACTAAACATTGCTTTTTATGAATCCGTAAAACTACCCTATACTATAAGTATGACGTCCATATCAATGACTTCTGAAAACTTTCAAAATCGGCTACATGAAAAGTAGACATCTGGGCAAAAATTTTTACCGTTTTCCATGATTCAATAAATATCTGATAGATCTGTGTTGATCTCGACTTTACATAATGTGAATCTGGACCCCAAAACTGTAGCATTACCGACATCTGACCCAAGAGAAAAGCCCTGACGATGCGATGGGCTGGGCCATGCTAGTAAAAAACCAAAAAACAAAAAGAGGATCTGCTTCATTAGCCGGACTAAGCATACAAATTATTTAACAAGCAAAGGGATAACTACGTTGTAAATGACTCCGTGGCGGAATTGCAATGATAAAAGTAGTTGCGATGACACAAAAGTCTTACCTGAGCATTTCCTAGAGGGTTCATCGTTACGGAGTGAGACAAGAAAGCCAGCAATCAGCACACAAAACGTAAACAACAACTCAACCTCGATTTTAATGCAACAGATGGCGCTGGTTTCGGGCGACGTGTGTCGGAATAGCCGAACACTCGAAAGTTATGCTGTGACTGGGTTGTACCACAATTTGCCTACCTCGTTCTTCCAAATTATAACTAACCTCGTAACCCCTTTGGGGTCCTGTACATGTATGTATCTCTTTTGATGCCGCACCTCTCACAGGATGGGAGGGGGTGTCCAATAAATAAGCCTCTCATGGGGCCAAATCAAACTATGACAAATATAACCAATATTGTCATCACTGTGCTAGGATGCCGAAACTTACCGCTGCAACTTCTTGATAACATTTTAATAATAAAGCATATGTAAAACCAAAGCATATGACCAAACGAAGTTTGTTATGGTCTTTGGTTTTCCATTTTATAATACAGTACATTTAGAAGCGGCAAAAGTGGTTCGTTCATTTTGTTTGCAAGCAACCTAAGTGGAAATACGATAAATTTCCATTCAACGTATGGAAGGGCGTTCACCTATTATCGTTTAATGGGCACATATGGGTTTACGATAATAATCGTAAAGGTAGCAGAAGCAAAGGAGCATTTCCGGCTTTAGTCATATGTTAGCCGAACAGAGGATAGATTATTGACAATTTCAATTATTATCATTCAAAGGGAGTGGGTACAAAATATGGGATTCAGTGTCTTAATTGATCATTTTCACTGATGAGCCATCTTCGTTCATCTAATTTTTTCTCATTTTTATTAATTTTTTTAGCCACACTTGCGCCTCTAACACTGGCTTGTTAGAATTTTGCTTTAATTTTAACGGTGGCTGTGTCCTTTCCGGTTTGTTTTCGAATCTTCTGCGCCATTCCTCCTGCTGCAGCCCCGACATCCATCCATCATTTTTTTGTCCTTCCCATTTTCTTTTAAATTAAATACGTCCAATAAGATGCATTTAAGGCCATCTCACATTTACTTTGTCCTTTCGCAAGTCACATGTAAAATCAGTGTGGCACAGGCAACAGGTAGGCATAACAGAGGCTACCCTTCCTTCCAACCACCAACACCATGACCCTTGGAAGATGCTGGACCGAGGCTAATGTTAATGCTATATTAGTTGCCGAATAGCTTTAAAGCCAGTTGACCTTGAAGGCTGCACGACCTCAATCACTTCATGGCGGCCGGCTTTCATCCCGCAATCTTCACTTTCACTTTGGTTTTTGTCTTTCCACAGGGATGATTCCCATCTTCTTCAAGCCCAATTAGTACGTCTTCAAAACGTAAGGTGCTTCTTGTATTTTACAATTGTTACTTTTAGTATTTCCTCAAATGTCACACACTGCAGTATACACATGTTTCTTCATTTTAAAAATTTGCATTCAAGACTGTGATCTTCACTTCAGCTCTGTATTTTGTTGTATAGTCTTGGTGCGCCGTTTATAAATGCTCTCTGGCCTGACTTACAATTTGTTCTAGGTTCAAATAGATCAATTTTGATTTTATAAGATTTCTAATAGTGTTAGTTTTATTTCCTACGAACTGTATGTTTATTACGTTGCGTAGAAACTTTTACCTGCTCAAAGCTTTGATCCGTATTATTGGTTACTTTTGTATTCTTTATATACTATTAACGGACTGCCATCGACTTTTATGTTTAGTACCACTATGGCCTTTCTTTGCATAATTTTTACACTTTAAGGTGATGTTAGAACATTCATTTGATTTGTGATTTTCACCACATTGTAAGGACTGGGGTATGAGCGACATACTGGCTGGGTGTTAACTGTTTTATTGGTTGTTCCTTACTGAGATAAATGTCACATTGTTGTTGCATGTTTTAGATTTAGCTGGCCTTGTGGCAGTTAAACGTGGACCCTTGCTTCTAGAGCAGCCCGTAACTATATGTTGATGATGAGTCTGCCCCGCATGGGTAGGTTAATGAAAACTTTATTATGATACATGAAAGTGATTTTGGTGGGGGTGAAATTTTGAAATGAAAAGGTTTAACAGGCAAGGTTGCAACCTCTTTGAACCCTAAGGTACCCATCAGATGAGGATAAAAGTGGAGATAGCAGTGAGTGTTGGCTAGTGGGAGAGGCCAACAGATGGAAAAAAAGAAGAATTGAGTAGTAGGCACAGGTAGCTAGTATGCTAGTTCGTGGTGATCCAATGCTCATATTCCTTGTCCAGTCTAATTCTTGTGTCTGTATGTGTTTTGTGTATTTGTTGGTGTTGATTGTGATGGATGGAATGATAGGGGTGATTTCTAAAGTCAGTATTTTGAGATGAATGGTATGGTTTTTATTTGTTGTCTGGGTCAGTACGGTTGAGACTTGTCTGATTTAAGAACAGGGGAAGGAGGGTGGGTGGTTTAAGGTATGGATTCTTTAGAGTTATCTTCCCGGTGGGTAGGAGCATATCGCCTGCAAATTCATGGATGTTTGTCAGCATGTGCTTTGTTATTTGGGTAGCTGTTCTTTCATTACCTTCATCAACTTGTTCTTAGCTGTTCTGTTTCTGTTCAGTCAAGAAGGTAGTGTTCCAGGGGTTCTTCTGGGATTGTTTCACAGTACTTGCATGGGTGACAGGATTGTCCACTATTCTTTGCCATGTGCACAGGTATCTAGCCTTAGCCGATGGATTATGAAAGGGGCCCGTGACATGTCTTTGGTTATATTGTGTGGTTTTAGGTTTACAGTGTCTATGTACCATTTGGCGGTTTTTGAGCCACCGAAAACAGCTCTTCTGAAAAACTTAGGTTGTAGTTGGCAGTGTGCTGCTGCCTTGTTTTTAAGTTGTGTGAGTGAGGGCTGATTTTGATACTAACGTTGGTCTTCCCAGCATCCAGACTTTTTGCTAAGAATCTGCTTCTTCGTTTCCGGGATTCCCATCCTCTCCTCGGAATCCAGTTTAATGTTATTTCCAGAGTGTTCCTGTTTTGATGGAGGCTTGCAATTGCCCATATGCTTGATAGAAGTCTGATATTTTCCTTTATTTTCCTTTTGCGCACTTGTAGCTGCTCCTTTTTGAGTCAGTATGAATTGTTGTGTTTCCCTGCCTATGCTGAGAGGTCTTCTAGAGCTTTTGGACCCAGGCAATCAGTTCAGTTTGTAGAGTGGACCATTGTCAGACCTCCAGCATCCTTTGAGGGTTGTTGAGTGGACTCCTGCTGCTGCTGCTGGGATGCTGAGATCTACCATCCATCTGTAAAATATTCATTTGTGGCTGCAGTTTTCCTGATTGCCTCTTGGGCTGCAAGCCTTAGCTGTTGAAGAAGTGCATGCTTCTTTGATTGGCATCTTGGACTGTAAAGTTTATCTTGGTTCAGGCTCCCAGGGTGCACGGTTCTCTGTACTCTGCGATTGGCGTGTCTTCCTTGATTGCGGCTGCTCAACATTGCATTTTGCATCCCTACTCTCCTACAGGCTGCTGGGAGGTCGCCAGCATATGTCTTGGGGCTGGTTCCTCATGAAGCTCAATGTTTTTCTTGATTTCTCTCTTGAGTGGGCAGTTTCTGCTACCTTTCAAGGTTTTTAGCAGTATGGATGTGTTTCTCTGATCTATTCTGTGTGTTAGAGATTGTAAGTTTGTTTCGTTTCTCAAGACACACAAGTTAGCCCACATGGGGAGGCACCTGTGATGAGTCTTAAGGCATTGTTTTGGATTACTTTGAAGCTTTTTTTTGTTCTGTGTTTAGTGAGGCAAGTAAGGGACAGGTGCTGCGTACTCCACAGTTGACCTTATTGTCTGTATGTAGAAGGTTCTGAGGGCATGGTATACTGCTCCTTGTTTTAGAGAGGTGATTCTTCTCATAGCATTTGCCTGCATTTGATTTTTTGCTAAAAGTGTTTCTATTTCTTTGCGTGGGGAGAGTTGTTTGTTGATATTGTAAAGTCACCAATTCGGCGCCAGGATAGTGTTTCATGCGCGCCATTAATTAAGTCTCCGCTGAGCTTGTTTTCATTGGTGACTTCCCGTTTTCTTCAAGCTAAATTAGTCACGCCTAAAACGTGCAGGTCACGCATTTTTATCATTTTTACTTTATGGTATTTATACGAATGTCACACATTGTGTATCACATGTTTCTTCATTCACAGGCATCAAGACTGTATCTATATTGTGTCTCTGTATGTTTCAGTATTGTAATTGCATCGTTTCTTCACTGCATATTATTGTTTATTGTTTCGACCTCAGGTCACAGTCAATTCCATTGTCTCTCACGGCCCGGCGTCAGTCGGCCGCAAATATAAGCCGCCTGGATCTGTAATAAATCAGCAGTAACCTTTACCTGCTCGTTTCTTTGACACCTTACAGTGGTGACCCCGGAGTATCCCGGAGCCATTAGCGACTCACACGGCGACTCAGTCTTGGCTCCAGGATTTCTCCAAAAACGCTCTTAGCGGCCTAAACACGGCGCTGTAACCAGCGTTTGAGCGTGCTGACTCGTCGGCGTACCCCACCAGCGTCACTAGCGGAACCACACGGCGCACGAAAGTGCGTACTGACGCGAAGTATCCTACTCCAGTAAGGGGTCAAAGGAGCGAGCATGGACGCGGATATCCCCTCCTTCATGCAGTTAAACGCGGACCCCGCGGACTCCGAGGTTTACCTACCTCCCATCACAGCCGCGCCCGCCCCCGCATCGAGGCCCTCCCGCAACTCCACACCAGCGCCCCGAACACACGACGGCCGGGCAACACAATCGCGGGCCGCCCTCACCCCTAAAGCTGCCGCCGTTTCGCAGGGCAACCCATCGAGGTGGCTGCGCAGGGTGGAGAGCCACTTCAGAATCGCGGACCTCACGGACGAAATCCTACAGGCCGACACAGTGCTCAACGCCCTTCCGGAGGACGTACAACAAACTCATCTCGCGTACCCGAAACACTCACCCTCACATACAGCACCACAAAAAAGTTCCTCCTCGAAGCTTGCTCCCTGCCCATCGCCGAGCCGGCCGCCCGTGCTATCGACCTTGCCAATAATCCACGCCACGACCTCAATTCAAGAGACGCTTGGGGGCATGGTCGTAGATCTCCTGTCAACACCAGTCTTGGGTGGCACAAACAAGCGGCAGGAGATAAGCTTCATCACGGGAAATTTTCCTTCGCCAACTCCTCCCGAAGTACGCAACCAGATCGCTCACCCCTACACCATGCCTGTCGAGGACCTCATAGAGGCGGCACAACACCTCACAGACTCCGTCAAGGCTTCACAGCGGCTAAAACCGGCCACTCAGCCGGTCAGCTCCGTCCAGCCTGAAGAGGACGTAGAGCAGCCCGTCAACGCCATCGCCAACAGACGTCCACCGAACCACAGTAGACGGTGGTCCCGGGCTTCTGTCGCTATCACAAGTGGTTCGGAAGGACGCCCGAAACTGCCTGCCGCCCTGCTCGTTCAACCGTTCAAAAACGGGGGTGGCGGCGCCAGCAGGACAGGCCGCCATGGCAGCCGAAGAACCCAGGGCCTCAAAAACAGTAGGTTTCTACGTCCGCGACACCGTCTCCGGCAGGATGATGCTGGTCGACACAGGAGCCTTCAAGTCGGTCTTCCCAGCATCCAGAGAGGACCGCAACCAGACACCAGACCCGGCCGCCTTCCTGACGGCCGCCAACGGAACCCCCATCCTCTCCTACGGCACCAGGCTCCTGTCGATCTCCATCCTTGGCCAGAGTTACTCCTGGGACTTCATCGTCGCGGACGTAGGAACCCCACTCCTGGGGGCCGATTTTCTGGCGCACTTCGGCCTGCTAGTCGACGTGGGGCGCAAGCGCCTCCTCGATACCGACTCCTGCCGGTCTCTCCCGTTAACGGCGGGACCCAGACCCACCATCAGCGCCGTCGCCCCCCACCAGTACGCACACCTTCTGTCGGAGTTCCCTGAGGTGTTTAAGCCCGAGCTTCGCCAAGTCCCCGGGGCCCCAGCCAAGCACGGCATATACCACCATATAGTGACTAAAGGGCCCCCGACACATGCGAAGTTCCGCAGGCTTCCCCTCAGCGCCTTCAGGAGGCGAAAAAGCATTCGCGGAGATGGAACGGATGGGCATCTGCAGGAAAGCCTCCAGTCCATGGGCCTCCCCTCCCACATGGTGCAGAAACCGGACGGCTCCTGGAGACCCTGCGGCGACTACAGACGGCTCAACATTGCAACGGAGCCCGACCACTACCCTCTGCCCAATATGCAAGACCTCACGGCCTCCTTTCACGGGGCCAAAATATTCACTAAATTGGACCTTCTTAAATCTTATTTTCAGGTACCTGTTGCGCCAGAGGACATACCAAAGACAGCCATCATCACGCCCTTCGGGTCCTATGTGTTCGCCTTCTCCACCTTTGGGCTGAGGAACGCCGGGCCACCTTCCAGCGGCTCATGGACAGCATCCTGGGGACCTAAAATTCTGCGTCTGCTACGTCGACGACATTCTCATATTTTCCAGGTCTCACAGCGAACACCAGAGGCACATCAAAGCAGTCCTCCAGCGCCTCCAAGAAAACGGCCTCGTCGTCCGTTTTGACAAGTGTACATTCGGCGTCCAGAAAGCAGAGTTCCTGGGTCACGAGGTCTCTCCGACAGGCGTCCGCCCTCTTACATCGAAAGTGGCAGCCGTAGCAAAGTTCCCGACACCCACCTCCATCAAGGCCGTCCAGGAGTTCCTTGGGATGGTAAACTTCTACAGGCGCTTCATCCCCGGGATCGCGCACACCACGGCCCCCCTGACGGAAGTCCTAAAAGGTCAACCGAAGTCCCTGTCTTGGGGACCCAGCCAGCAGCAGGCCTTTTCCCGGACGAAGGCCGCCCTCACCAAGGCAACCGCCTTGGCACACCAGGATCCCAAGGCTCCCCTCCAGCTGACGACAGACGCCAGTAACGTTGCCTGCGGTGCTGTTCTGGAGCAAATCATCAACGGCGCCCCCCAGCCCATCGCCTTCTTCAGCAAGAAGTTCAATCCCGCAGAGTCCCGATACAGCACCTTCGACAGGGAACTCTGCGCGATGTACCGCGCAGTTCGGCACTTCAAGTTCCTCCTGGAGGGGACGCCCTTCACAATCTTCACAGACCACCAGCCACTGGTTCACGCTTTCACGAAGCAGGGGGACGCATGGTCTTCCAGACAGCAGCGCCACCTCTCAGCCATAGCCGAATTTACCTGTTCCGTCAGGTACCTCCCGGCAAGAAAAATCCGTAGCAGACGCCCTCTCCAGAGTCGAGTTGAACGCAGTGCAGCTTGGTGTAGATTACCAGGACCTTGCCAGAGAACAGGCCGCTGACCCAGAAACCCCAGCATACCGCACCGCCATCACATCCCTCAAGTGGCGGGACGTGACCCTCGCCCGGAGGCCCCAGCCTGCTCTGTGACATCAGCACAGGCCAGCCCCGCCCTTTGGTTCCAGCCTCACGCCGCCGCCAGGTATTTGACATCATCCACGGCCTCTCACACCCTCCGGCAGGACCACGGCCAAACTGCTTTCAAAAAGTTCGTCTGGCACGGGTGCAAAAGGACGCCACAGCCTGGGCAAAACAATGCCTGCAGTGCCAGACCAGTAAAGTGGGTCGTCCACACGCAGTCGGGGTAGGCGAGTTCCCACAGCCAGGGCGCGCCGCTTTCATCCACATCCACATCGACGTCCACAGTCGGGCCCCTTCCCCATCAGGCGGATCCAGATACCTCCTCACGGTGGTAGACCGTTCAACGAGGTGGCCCGGCCACGCCCATGCAAGAAGCCACCGCCAGCGCGTGCGCCGAGGCCCTGCTCTCCAGTTGGGTTAGCCGCCGGCCCCGGACCACATCACAACCGACAGGGGCCCCATATTCTTTCCTCTCCGAGCTGTGGTCTGCCCTGGCTCAACTGCTGGGAACCACGCACCACACCACCACAGCGTACAACCCAGCGGCCAACGGCCTGGTTGAACGGTTCCACAGGTCCCTTAAAGTCATCCCTCATGGCCCGCTGCACCGCCGAGGACTGGAAACATCAGCTGCCGTGGGTCCTCCTCGGGTTGAGGACCGCCCCAGAGCCGGCGGCACCCCATCCGCAGCTGAACAAACCTGGGGGAACCCCTCGTGGTGCCGGGAGAGCTCGTGACGGATGATCGCCACTCCCCATCTCTGCAGAGGCTCCTGCGACGTGGCGGCAAGTTCGCCCCTTGCAGGCGCTCATACATCGACAGAGCAACCACCTTCGTGCCGCCACAGCTGTCATCCGCCACCCACGTCTTCGTCAGAGTCGACGCCGTCCGTCCACCACTAACTAAGCCCTACAGGGGACCCTTCCGCGTGCTGGAGCGGAACAGCAAGGCGTTCCGGCTGGCACTTCCAGGCAAGGACGACTGGGTTTCCATAGACCGGCTAAAGCCCGCCTTCCTGTCGGAGAGTCCCGGCAGCGTCGCAGCACCCCTTCCGCCCAAACGCACTCCAGCACGCCCTCACCACCGCAGGCGCGGCCGCCCAGGAAGGGACCGCCCAAACAGCAGCCTCACAGGCGGGAGGCCCTCAGTTATCTTCAAGGAGCCGCGGCACCTTCAGCGTCCCCCAGGTACAGGGATTAATCAGACGCGTCCCTCGTCTTGGGGGCAGTATTTGTAAAGTCACCACCCGGCGCCAGGATAGTGTTTGGACTCCTGCGCCATTAATTAAGTCTCCGCTGAGCTTGTTTTCTTTGGTGACTTCCCTGTTTTCTTCAAGCTAAATTAGTCACGCCTAAAACGTGCCAGGTCACGCATTTTAATCATTTTTACTTTATGGTATTTATACGAATGTCACACATTGTGTATCACATGTTTCTTCATTCACAGGCATCAAGACTGTATCTATATTGTGTCTCTGTATGTTTTGTATTGTAATTTGTTTCGTACTCGTTCACTGCATATTATTGTTTATTGTTTCGACCTCAGGTCACAGTCAATTCCATTGTCTCTCACGGCCCGGCGTCAGTCGGCCGCAATATAAGCCGCCTGGATCTGTAATAAATCAGCAGTAACCTTTACCTGCTCGTTTCTTTGACACCTTACAATATTTGCTCCTAGGTACAAAAAGTTTTCTACCCATTCGATGGGTTCACCCATGAGTTGTATTTCATTTGGGTTTAGGTCATGTTAAATGTACAGAATCTTCGAAGATGTTATTGACGCGTGCGAGCGGTAATGTAGCGTCTACACACAGACAGGTAAAACAGAGATAAAAGGTTCAGCCATCTGTGTTTGTTGGCAGACAGACAGATGGCGATATTAAGAGACATGATTAACATACAGTGATGAAACCTACATCAGTGGAAAGGCCAGGAAATTCTACATGTGGCCATTTGCATGAGTTTCAAGACAGATTAATGGATACAATGCAGTAGCATAATATATGTGAAATGGAGAGACATTTGGCGTCTTCACAAACAGAAACACATGTACAGTTTGATACAGAAGATTCGTTGGAACATTATGAGTACATGATTAGAATGCTTGCATGGCAATGCAAGTAGTGGTGATTGTACATACATTAGGACAACAATGCTTAGGGAGAAACAGACGGAAATATTGTATGGTTGAAATAAGCGTTCTGTAGAGAAAGAAAACGAGAACTGGCTTTGTCCTGTCCACTTCGATGATGACGATTGACGAACACACGAACACACACATGTGTTTGGAAGAGGCAGCGTCGGGGCTCTTACAACATCAAAGGCAAACTTGGTAATTTCTACAAATTCCTGACATTCATAGCATTGATTGTAACAGTCGTATACTTTGTAACGGCTATACAGTGTACACAATTTGTCACCTCTATCATAGATGGCCTTTCGTATTTGTGGTGTGCATTTGATGATATAGTGCTTATATTTGTCATCTTTGGTTTTCATTTCCTTTACAATTTTCAGGTCGTCATTTTCAGAAATGAGATGACCTATCCATGGACTTGTAAAGTCCTCGCTAAACGGGTTTTCTGTGAAGAACCTCCCGTTTTCTACAGTGCCTTCTCACCTGGCCCTAGGTCAGGGCAATCAGCCCTATTTTTACTATGTAATTGTGCATTCATTATCTGTTCATTGTTGCCCTTGTATATTGTATATGTGTCAGAGTATCTTTGTGTTTAATCTACTATTTTTATTGTCGCGTTATCTGTATGTACCTGTCTTGTTTTGCATAGAAAATGATTGACCTCAGGTCACTTGTATGTCTTTGTACTGACGTCCGCACGCTGCTTTATAAGCGGGCTGCTTCCTCAATAAACCAGCAGTAACTGTCTACTTGCTCTTTCTTTTGCACCCTCTCACAGTGATGACTCCCAGAGTGGTTCCCAGAGCCATTAATGGAAACAAATGGCGACTTAGTCTTGGCCCCATGAACCACCCCACGCCCCTAACGGACTAACTACAGCGCTCTAACAAAGCGTTCGGGCGTTACCGACCCTCGTCGGCAAATCACCGGCATCATTAGTGGACCCACACAGCATGCTCCCAAGCGTGTATTGATGCGAGTGTTAACTCACACTCCAAGTGAGAGCGTGGAAATGAGCATGGACGTGGACATTCCTTCCCACATACAAATAACTGCAAACCTCTCAGAGACAGATATCTCCCTCGTGCAACCCCACTCGTGCCCTCCCCCATGCCAAAACCCGCGCGCTCCTCCACACCAGTACCCACTCCTCGCGCTCCCGACGGATCAACCGAGAGCCACCTTCACCATAAAGCTGCTGCTGTTCACCCATCACAACCCAGCATCATGGCTCTACAGGGTTGAGGGGCAGTTCAAAGTGGCAGGCCTGACCGACGAGTTGCTGCAGGCAGACATAGTGATCAACGCCCTACCGGAGGAGATATACAGGAAGGTCACCCCATGGGTGACATCAACTTCAAGCCCTGCCACCTACCAGCACCTGAAGGCCTCTCTCGTCAAGACCTGCTCCCTGCCGGTCTCCGAGAGAGCCACCCACGCCCTCGACCTTGCCATCAACCCCCAGCAGGACACGAATCTCCTGGAGATGTGGCACGCCCTCCAGGACCTCTTCCTCCCCCGCGAGACGGACAGCAGTGGCAGGCACAAGGAGATCAGCCTGTCAAGGGAGATCCTCCTGCAGCAGCTCCTCCCGGAGGTTCGGGGTCAGATTGAGGAACCTTACACCCTGCCAGTCGAGGATCTCATCAGAACGGCGCAGCAGCTAACTGACTCCACGAGGGCAGCGAAGCGGGCATCCACGCCTACACACCTCGTCAACTGCCTCCAGCCAGAGGAACCCAACGAGGAGGAGATCAAGGTCGTCACCAGGAGGTGGCCACCCCACCACCAGAATAAGGAAAGGCTGGGGCTTTGCTACTACCACCGGAGGTTTGGCAAAGACACTCGAAACTGTGAAGCCCCCTACCTTTTTGCCCATCCAAAAAATGGGGAAAGCAGCGGCCACCCTCACAGGCCACCATGGCAGCAGAAACACCCAGGAGCCCTGCATCAGTAGGGTTCTACATCCGCGACACCATCTCCGGCAGGATGATGCTGATCGACACGGGAGCCATGCGGTCAGTGTTCCCACCTTCCAGAGAGGACTGCAAATGCCCGCCGGACCCGACTGCCTCCCTGACAGCTGCCAATGGGTCCCCCAGCCTCTCCTACAGCACCAAGCTCCTGTCGGTCTCCATCCTGTGCTGGAGATACAGGTGGAACTTCATCGTCGCGGATGTGAGGACCCCACTTCTGGGTGCGGACTTCCTGGCCCACTTTGGACTGGCAGTCAACGTTGGCCACAAACGCTTGCTGGACACCGAGTCCTGCCAGTCCCTGCCCCTGGCGCCGGGCCCCAGCGCGCCCACAGTATGTTCCGCTGCTCCCCACCAGTACGCTTCCCTCCTGAAGGAATTCCCTGAGGTGTTCAGGCCCGAACTTCGTCAGGTGCCCGGAGCCCCTGCCAAACACGGAATTTACCACCACATCAAGACGAGGGACCCCCCCGACGCATGCAAAGTTCCGGAGGCTTCCCCCTCAGTGACTTCAGGAGGACAAGAATGCTTTCGCTGACATGGAGCGTATGGGTATATGCAGAAAGGCCCCCAGCCCATGGGCCTCTCCCCTTCACATGGTGCAGAAACTGGATGGCTCCTGGAGACCCTGTGGCAACTACAGGCAGCTCAACCTCGCTACAGAACCAGACCACTACCCTCTTCCAAACATGCAAGACCTCACGGCCTCTTTTCACGGGGCCAAAATATTTTCAAAATTAGATCTGTTAAAGTCCTATTTCTAGGTACCAGTAGCCCCAGAAGACATTCCCAAAACTGCCATCGTCACGCCCTTCGGGTCCTATGTCTTCGCCTTCTCCACCTTCTGCCTGAGGAACGCAGGGGCGACTTTCCAGAGACTGATGGACAGCATCCTGGGGGATCTGAACTTCTGCGTCTGCTACGTCGATGACATCCTAATTTTTTCCAGGTCCCACAAAGAACACCTGCGGCACATCCAGGAGGTCCTGCAGCGCCTGCAGGAGAACAGCCTCATCGTCAGGTTTGACAAGTGCACCTTCAGCGCTGAAAGAGTCGACTTCCTTGGCCACGTGATATCCCTGGGAGGCGTCCGCCCACTTGCATCGATGGTTGAGGCCGTCGTCCGGTTTCCCACCCCTACCTCCGTCAAGGGCGTACAAGAATTCCTTGGGATGGTCAACTACTACAGGAGGTTCATCCCCGGGGTCGCGGACACCATGGCCCCCCTGACGGAGATCCTGAAGGGCCATCCGAAGTCCTTAGTGTGCAGCCCTAACCAGCCACGGGCCTTCTCCCTGACGAAGGCTGCCCTCGCCAAGGCAACATCCTTGGCCCACCAGGACCCCAACGCCCTCCTCCAGCTAACAACGGGCACCAGCAATGTCGCCTGTGGGGCCGTCCTGGAGCAGGTCGTCAACGGAGCCCCTCAGCCCATCACCTTCTTCAGCAGGAAGCTCAGCCCCACTGAGTCCCGATATAGCACCTTCAACAGGGAACTCTTCGTGGTGTACCAGGCAGTATGCCACTTCAAATTCCTCCTGGAGGGTACGCCCTTCACAATCTGGACGGACAACCAGCCGCTGGTCCACGCCTTCACAAAGCTCCATCATGGAGTTCACCTGCACCATCAAGTACCTCCCCGGCAGGAAGAACCCTGTAGCAGACGCCCTCTCGAGGATCGAAATCAACGCGGTGCAGCTCGGGATCGACTACGAGGACCTCGCCCGGGAACAGGCCACTGACCCAGAGATGCCAGCTTACCGCACTGCCATCACGTCGCTGAAGTGGAAGGATGTGCCCCACCCCCTGGGGCCAACACTGCTGAGCGAGGTAAGCACTGGCCACCCCCACCCACTGGTGCTCGCCTCCCTCCATCGTCTGGTCTTTGACATCATCCACAGACTATCCCACCCCAATGGCCAAGCTGCTGGTAGAGAAGTTCATCTGGCACGGCATACGGAAGGATGCAACGGCCTGGGCGAGGCAGTGCATTCAATACCAGACCAGCAAAGTAGGGCGTCACACCGAGTCGGGGGTGGGCAACTTTTCTCAGCTGGGAAGACGGTTCGGGCACATCCACGTCAACATTGTGGATCCTCTTCCCCCATCAAGAGGAGCCAGATACCTTCTGACAGTCATCAACTGCTCCACCAGGTGGCCCGAAGTGACGCCCATGGAAGAAGCCACCACCAGTGCATGCTCCGAGGCCCTCCTCTCCAGCTGGATCAGCCGGTTCGGTGTCCCGGACCGCATAACTATGGACAGGGGTCCAGCTTTCCTGTCCGAGCTGTGGACCACCCTGGTATGCCTGCTGGGGACCACTCACCACAACACCACCGCCTACAACCCCACAGCCAATGGATTGGTGGAAAGATTCCACAGGTCCCTGAAGGAGTCCCTCATGGCTCGTCGCACTGCCGACAATTGGAAGTACCAGCTGGCCTGGGTCTTCCTCAGGTTGCGGACAGCCCCCAGAGCCAACGACGACCCGTCCGCAGCAGAAAAAGTCTATGGGGAGTCCCTCGTCGTCCCGGGTGAACTCATCACGCAGGACCAGGACAACCTAACAACTCAGAGGCTTCGCAACAGGGTTGGAAAGTTCGCCCCCTTCACCCCCTGCCAGTGGACGTAAACCGACAGGATGTCCCCCTTCATGCCTCCTGGAGTGACGCTGGTAGGGTACGCCGATGAGAGTCAGCACGCTCAAACGCTGGTTACAGCGCCGTGTTTAGGCCGCTAAGAGCGTTTTGGAGAAATCCTGGAGCCAAGACTAAGTCGCCGTGTCAGTCCGCTAATGGCTCCGGGATACTCTGGGGTCACCACTGTAAGGTGTCAAAGAAACGAGCAGGTAAAAGTTACTGCTACTTTATTACAGATCCAGGCAGTTTATATAGCGGCCGACTGATGCCGGCCCGCGAGAGACAATGGAATTGACTGTGACCTGAGGTCGAAACAATAAACAATAATATGCAGTGAACGAGTACAAATTACAATACAAAACATACAGAACTACAATATGGATACAGTCTTGATGCCTGTGAATGAAGAAACATGTGATACACAATGTGTGACATTTGTATAAATACGCATAAAGTAAAAATGATTAAAAATGCGTGACCTGGCACGTTTTAGGCGTGACTAATTGAGTTTGAAGAAAATGGGAAGTCACCAAAGAAAACATGCTCAGCGGAGACTTAATTAATGGCGCCGCCGAAACACTACACTGGCGCCGATGTGGTGACTTTACAAAGTGAGTGCCTGCATATGTGCCCGCTCTAATGTGTATATTATCAAGGAACCATGCAGAGCTATTTACTTCGATTTGCAGCTGGGTGTGATTCACTCTTTGTGCAGTGTTACTGGATAAGAATAGCCACTGTGAGAAAACGGTTACATGGAGCCATAGAAGTGAGTAACATAGCTCATTAACACCTATTTCTTTTCAGACATTATGTGGAATACCCATTTTTGTGTAGCAGTGAAACTCCTCTGTTCTCCATTAGCCTATGTATTTTTCTGTTTTAAATGTCTTTTCTTTATACACCATTTCAGGTTTTAATATATGATATGTGTCTGTTAAAAGGAAGTTTGGGTTCGTCCTGTGAAGACGAATATTTTGGAAGTGGTGTTATAGAATAATTATGACCTTTTTATTTTGTTTGGTGACCAGGGTGTTAGTCACTAGTATTGGTTGGCCTAGAATCATTAATTCGCTTGATTGTGAGTCTGAATTTCCTCTAGTTATGATTTCCATTTTTAGGGGTTGTGAGTCGCTCCATTTCATGACCGTAGCTTTTGCTGAAATACTTTTGTTAAATTTGCAAATAAAGTCTAGTTTTGTACCTCGGTGTTTTATTCCAGTAGGCCTTTGTCTGAAGATAGGTACAGGGAGAGGAGTTGACAAGAGAGAAAGAATATGCTGACCCAATGCTGGCCATTGTTACTGGAGGATCTTAGGGATGTAAGATGATATGATGCTGTTCTTGAAACAGATGTAGTAAGAGTTTAGGACCCTAATTGACCTTGTTGAAGGGCATAACAAAACCATATTATTAATTCTTGTGAAATCTTGCATGCACCACATGCACCTCAACAATAATTACCATTACACTGGACACATGATAACTAGAACAGTAAATATATCAAAATCATGGAAAGATATACATTTTAAAGACAATATCATGAAATTCCTCCCCATAGAAGATTAATTGTCACAGGTTTGAATCCAACGATTCACAACGCGTTAGATAATCTGCTACAACATCAGTCTTTCCAGAGTTATGCTCTACTTTTACACTATACGGTTGTAGGCACAAAGACCACCTGGTCAATCTTTGACTATGGTTTCTCATTTTCTGGCTAAATGTGAGTCAGATAACACTAAAATTTCTTTGTTCTTAGGCCTGTTCACACACACTTCAAACTTTTCCAATGTTGTAAATAATGCTAGTGTTTCTTTTTCTATTGTTGAATACACTTTCTGATGCTTTTTCAATTTAGAAGACATGAAACAAACAGGATGTAAGATATTGCTGTCATCTTCTTGAAGTAGAACAGCTCCAATTCCACAGTCAGATGCATCATCTTGTATCACAAACTTCTTATTGAAGTCTGGAGCGAAGTACCGGTCTTGATGTTAAAATGGCTTTAACCTTCTCAAATGATTCTTGACATTCTGTAGTCAAACAAACTTTGTCTTCGGACTTGTTAAGTCAGTTAAGGGAGCTACTACGACTGAGAAATTTGGACAGAATCAGAGACAAAATCCAGCCATGCCCAAAAATCTTTGTAGTTTTTTCCTGGTAGGGGGTGGGGTTAGCCTTGCGGATACCTTCGACATTAGCATCAACGGGAAAGAGAAGGCCTTTTCCAACTTCAAATCCCAAATACTGAACAGTTGCCTTTCCAAACTCATTTTTTTCTAAGTTGATTGTTAGTCCTGCTTCCTGTAGTTTCTTGAACACTTTTCTTAAAATCTTCAGATGTTCTTCCCATGTTGTAGAATAAATCACTATGTCATCAAGGTAAACACCTACTCCTTCTATGGAACCTAGTAGTTGATCCACCACTTGTTGAAATGTTGCAGGTGTATTCATCAGACCAAATGGCAAAACAGTGTATTGATACAGTCCAAAAGGAGCAATGAAAGCTGACAGTGATTTAGCATTCTCATCCAAGGAAATTTGATAATATCCTTTCAACAAGTCTATCTTGGAAACAAACTTGGCTTGCCCAATATTATCAAGTAACTGATCTGTAAGAGGCAAGGGATAATTGTCAGCCACACTGATGGAATTCAGCCTCCTATAATCAGTACATATCCTAGATGAGCGATCTGGTTTCTTTACTAACACACACCGTGAACTGTAATGACTTGAACTGGGCTCTGCTAATCCATGTTGCAATAAATGCTCCACTTCTTTCTTCAGAAAATCTCGATGAAAAGGTGATAGGTGATATACTCTCTGTTTAAAAGGTTTTCCGTCTTCTCTGATCTTTATCTCATGCTTTGTCAGATTGGTACGCCTAGGTACATCAGCAAAAATTTCAGGGATACTTCGAATCACTTCACTTAAAATTCACTACTTTGATCAACACTCAAATGTTTTAGTTTATCCTCCAAATTTGCAATATTGAAGAATTATTCATCTTGCTTTCAGTTCCCAATTCGTAGCCATCATCGTCCTCTGTGGATGAAGCTGTTTGTGTTACTGAAACAGTTTCCGTTTTAGTCTCTGAGAAGTAAGGTTTCAAAAGATTCAC
Organism: Macrobrachium rosenbergii; assembly: GCF_040412425.1. Lineage (NCBI taxonomy): Eukaryota > Metazoa > Arthropoda > Malacostraca > Decapoda > Palaemonidae > Macrobrachium > Macrobrachium rosenbergii. Next base: position 36,204,702 of record NC_089781.1, read on the forward strand.
ATGTACCTTCCTCTGTCGTTTCCTTCTTCCTGGTGCTTCAATAACATAGGTTCAATCACTTAACTTCTCTGTTATCCGATAAGGACCTTGAAATTTATTGGTAAGGGGAAATCTTTTCACTGGTAGGAACCCTAGAACTTGCTGTCCTACACTAAAACTTCTTAGTTTAGTCTTAGCATCATACCTTCTTTTAATTTTCTCTTGACTTATTTTCAGATTTTCTAAAGAGAATTTTCTAATTTCTCTTAACTTTTCCTCAAGTTCTTCACATATTCTCCTTGGATTTCCTCTTAATTTTTTTCCCAATTTTCTGCAAGAATCCTCAGTGGATCTCTCACTTCTCGACCAAAAATCATCTCATTAGGCGAACATCCCATGATTTCTTGATAAGCATTCCTAACTTCAAATTGGAACCTTTCCAAGGCTCCTTGAGTCTCTGGATGATAAGCAGTTGATAACTGTTGTTTCACCCCTAACAAGTTCATCACGTCCTGTAACAATTTAGAAATAAAGTTCGTTCCTCGGTCACTTTGCACAATTTATGGCATTCCAAACTTCGAGAAAACTCCACCAACTTCTCAGCAATTACCTTGGCACTCATACTTCTTAAGGAATCACCTTAGGATAACATGTCACTGGACACATTAATGTTGACAGATATTCATTTCCTTTCTTCGTTTTCGGAAGTGGCCCAACCAAATCTATAATTACCTTGCTAAAAGGTTCTCCTCTAACTTTTATAGGTTATAAGGGGCCTTTCTGAATAGTTTCATTCGGTTTTCCAGCTATCTGGCAGGTGTGACACTCTAGACAGGACCTGTTTACATCCTTGTGAAGTCGAGGCCAGAAAAAAATACTCATTATCTTCTCTGCAATTTTCCTGATTCCCATATGTCCAGAATCGTGAGCTACTGTTACCACTTGCTTCCTCAATGGATATGGAATCAAAATTGATAATATTCGCCCCATTTAGCATTTCCTGGTATATCTGCAGGTCTGTGCTTCCTCATTAGTAAACCTTCCTTTAAATAATAACAGGTAGGAGTTTGTTGCATCTCTTCTTGATCAACAACTCTGAAGAACAAATCAGCCAACGTTGTACCCTCCTTCTGCAGTTCCATTAGCTTCTCTCTAGTCACTTGACCAACTTCAAGGGCTGAACTCTCAATACCTGTTAACTCTGTTACTGTAGTTTCACTACTATCTTCAGCAACACTCTGACTACTCTGAGTTTCTTCAAGAATAACAGGTTCTTCTTCTTGGGAAATCTCTTCATTGTTTGCACTAGGGGAAACTTCACTTTCCAGGAACAGCTCTTCTAAGCTCAAAGATCCTTCACTTGATCCTTCCTGTGCAGGTAATTCCTCAGTTTCTTCACTTGTAGATGTAGTTCTCTTCATACTCCTGGTAGTAACATAACTTGGAAACAGGTGGGGGTTATTCTTCTCTAAATCTACTGTAGGGCTAATCCTCAACGGTTTGTCTGTCACTATAGGACAAGGAACAAATGGTACACCACCTGCTTCATTACCCAATAGGACATGTACACCTTCCACAACCAGTGAGTCCTTTACAGCAAAATCAACATTCCCTGGCACCGATTCACACAGCAGTTGCGAGCAGCATAAAGGAGTTACCTCTTCTCCTCCTATACCCTTCAAAATGACTGAATCTCTGGTGAGACTCTTCTCCAAGTGTGGGTGAGCACCATGAACTACCACACTATGGTTACTCCCCATATCAGTTAATACCTTGACTGGTACCTGCACACTCCCTCCTTGAGTTGCCAGTGTACCTTCATAGATATATGGCTTAAAAGCCTCCAAGCTGCTCAGCCACTCACTGCTTGAAGTTACATTTCCACTGGTTGCTAAACACCCTGCCTGTTTAGTTTTATTTTTCCTATAGTTTCAATCTTCTCCACACAGCTCTTCGTAGTCTGTTTCACCTGGTCATCTTTGACCACTTGACCAACTGGCTTTGACTGTTGCTGTGTCTAATAACAATCTCGACTATAATGTCCTGCTCTTCCACACTTGAGGTAGACAATATTAGTCTTTTGTATCTGTCTTGAGAAACTGGATGATGAGGATTTAACATTCGATTGCTGACGGGTATTACCTTGCTTTGCACTGGTATTACCACTAGAAAGATTCCCATTTGTAAATTTGTTCCTGATATTTGGATGAGACCTAAAACCTGTGCATTGTTGGTTCTGGTACTTGACATTGTAATTGTGCTTACTACTATTAATATTGTAACCTTCACTCAGTGTAGCAGCTTTGTCAAGTTTCTTAACCTCTCTCTCTTTTTCTCAAATAGGCTCTTATGTGTTCAGGAATTCCCCTAAGAAATTGCTCTAGGACTACCAATTTCTCAAGTTCGTCCATAGGTTTAACTTTAGCAGCTTCCAATCATTGTTTGAAACACTCTTCACCTTGCAGGCATAATCCAAGAAAGTCACCTTGTCATCCTTTCTTAAAGATCTGAATCTTTAATTGTAATATTCAGGGGTCATCTGGTAAACTTGTAGCATATGTTTGAGTACCTTGTAATCTTTACACTGATCAACAGATATGGCTAAACAGGCACTTCTTCCTTTACCAATCAAGACACTGTAAAAAGACTGACCATTTATCTTCTGGCCATCCCATACCTGAAGCCACTTTTTCAAAGTGATCAAAAAACTCATCTGGAGCCTTTTCTGTAAACTTTGGAATTAAATTCTGCACTCTTACTACATCAAATACAGGTTCTTGAGTACCCTGGATAGGGTTAGACGGTGTCACATGTAACTCAGAGCGAGCTTCTAATAATTTTATCTCCCTTTCATAATCTTCCTGCTTCCTTGCTCCCTCTCTTTTCTCTCTTGCTTCTTCTGCTTCTCTTTCTTTCTTCCCTCTTGCCTCTTTTTCTCTTTCTGCCAACATTTTCAGTTTAATCAAGTTTTCTTCTCTTTCCTCTCTTTTTTTTGGTCTGGTAAAACTAAGGGATACTTACTTCTGCTTGCATTTTCAGCTTAATCAAGCTTTGTTCTGTAGCTATGCATCTAAGCTCTACCTCTGCATCACTTTTCTCTTTCTTTTGCTCTTGCTTATTTCTAAAATCTGCCTCAGCTGCATTCAATAATTCTTGTGCCTCTCCTAATTCTTCATCTATTTTACCAGAGTTCATCAATGCTTGGATTGCAATACACCTGATTTGCACCTTAATCATACCTCTAGACACATTTCCTCCACAGGCCACTGCTAAAGCAGTCCACTGAGCTTTAGTCAGGTTGGATTCAGATAACTCTTAGATGGAAGGAGCTGGTAAAAATTCCTGAATATTGAACAGAGCCATTTTCTTTAAGTTACTCAACAAACAATTCACAATACAATCCAAAAATAACTATGTGGTCACTTTTCTATAAAAAAAAATTGCTAACACCACCAGTATAAACCATAAATCAGAGTGATATCTTTTCTTCTTGGGTCTGGGCACTAAATTTTTACTCTCATGAATTGTTCCAAGTACCTGGTTATTACACAACTAATCATAGAATTTAAAAAATGACCTCACTTCAGCCAGATACCTGAACTCTTATAACAAAAAAAATTACGACTGAGTACCCTAAAGGCAAGTGATCCCTGAAAAAGCTTACTTATTATGCGAGAAATTAGACTAAGTTTATCAAAACAAGTGTGAAGTATCAACATTTAAACAAGAAATATACTGAAGTAAAAGGGCATCACTCCATCAAACAACTTTAACTATCTCCCCAGGTTAGAGTCACATCAGCAAAATTGAAGGAACAAAACATGTTTATCACTATGCCTTATGCACACAATTAATCCTACTACTGGTGGTTAGTAAATGAAACACCATTGTAAAAACTTTAAATACAAACATTTATTTTTAAATTCAAAATTTATAATCAGAATTCACAATCTCACTTTTAAAGAAAAAATTAATATTACTTGAAAACAACATGAAATTTAATTAATTCTTGAATTAAAGCAAAAATGTTAATTTATCAAGAAATTAAATTAATCAAGCAAAATTTAAACTATTAAGAAATACTTAAGACTTGAAAAGAAAATCTAAGGAAATGAAAATTAAATCAAATCAAATATGCAGTATTAAATTATTAAGAAACACTTACGATATTAAGTAAATAAATGTTAAACCACCACCATATAAAATGTGAAAACTAAAAGATTGTAAATATACAGAATATGGCAAAGTGTTAAATTCACAAAGAACTAAACAAATAAATAAAAAAGGATCAAATAACTCAAATGACATTAAGAACACACAATTATAACAAACATGAAAGTAAGATGCAAAATTTAAACTCACTTGAAATGTATAAATGTAAATTCTCTAATTTATTTAAGTCATGACCTAAACCAAAACTATTACAATACCAGTAAACTGCAGTTGTGGCCATTACCAAAATTTACCTTTATTGTTGTGGCGCCATGAAACACTCAGAATTCTCACTCTTGCACAAATGCAACCTCAAGATTTCACAAGAAATTTTAACAAACACTAACGATTGACTAGTACAAAATCTTTATTTTTACGGTATGAGTTTAAAGCTGCATCATACATATATATATAGAGAGAGATATTACAATTAATGTAACAAGCACGTTATCTGGTCTTATAATGAAATGAATCTTATGTGCAGTAAAGAACAAAAGTTTTAGATGACATCATGTCAAACAATTTGGGAACGTGATTCACTGAACATTCTAGAAAAGAAAGATGATGTTACCTCCTGTCACATGAGATCTGATCAGAACAGTATGTGACTCGAACAGAAAATCGTATTGGGCAAAGAAATAAAGGCGGACAATACATGACCAATACAGCACGCAGCTGGATAATCATAATTGGCATGTTTATAAAAAAGATGAAGACCAAAGTTGGTTTCCAGAACTAGCAGCCTATTGTTATCTTAACCTGTCAACATGTTATCTTTCGCCGTGACACTCAAAGCAAAACAAAGCATTCGCTGTCAGAAGTACTGAACACAAGTTGCTGGGAGACAAAATGAGTGATTATATACTATGTTATCATTAAAAGCATATTATTAATTCTTGTGAAACCTTACATAGCCTACATGACGTGCGATACCTTAACAATCATTAACATTACACAGAACACACGATAGCTACAACAGTAAATATATCAAAATCATGGAAAGATATACATTTTAAAGTCAATATCATGAAATTATATATATATATATATATATATATATATATATATATATATATATATATATATATATATATATATATATATATATATATACACATACATATATATATATATATATATATATATATACACACACACACATATATATATATATATATATATATATATATATATATATATATATATATATATATATATATATATATATATATATATATATATATATATATATATTAATTTATTGTTTGTCTTGTTTTGTCTACGGAGCAATTGCTCCCCTATTGAGAGTGCACTCCTTTCCCGGTGGTGCTTTTTTTTTTTGTGTTTATAGTTTACGTCTGTTGCTTTCGTCAGCAGAACGTTAGTCATTTGTGGGCAGCCATCGAGTCAGGGTCTAGACAGCATAGCAGCATGGACTTGTTTAATAGCAGGTAGTTGGTACCTGTTGTCTTTGACAGTTTTCGATGAGGAGAACTACTGTAAAATTATCGAGGATGAGTTGGTGGCTCAACCATAGTCGCCAGTGGAGAGGGGGGCATTCCTCTGAGACAACAGTGTGGCTGTTGCATAGACTCTGTCGTGATCATCTGTGTTTTGTGGAGATATTCCTGTTTGCTGCCCACACGGTAGTTTCGATGATTTCATGGCGGTAGTTTGATGGTCGTCCTCGGTAACCTTTGATGTTGGTCATGACTTCCCAAGGTGGATGTTATGTTTTTGTACTGTACGGGATTGTGATTATTATTATACTGGTATTATTTGATACTTAAGTTTATGATTGTTATTGACTTTATATTTGCTGCTTTATTGGTTTTTCAGATATTTGTATATTACTATGGTTAATTGGTTATACCGTGGATTGTCTGATATTATTATTTATGCTGTCTGCATTGCTTATTGTTTGATGTAGCTTAAATGTTGTTCTCTTTTATATGATGTTTGTTACTTTTTGCTGTGATGGTAATGTTTATTTGAAGTAACTTTAATTTTTGCTACATCTATGGTATTTTTTGACTGACTCGTGGCTTATGTGTGATGTTTGATATGATTTATTTAATTACTTTTGACCAAACTTGACTCATTTGTAAATATGTACATTTCTTAATGTTAATAAACTAGTATTCAGATTATTTTGCTGGTTTTGTTGTTCCCCTTTCCCCATTGTTGTCTCGGCTTCTGCCAGTCTTTCCAGTCCATTTCTCTGTAATTGATGATAGAACCTGATGAACTGAGGTTTGGTTCATAAATAAATATATATATATATATATATATATATATATATATATATATATATATATATATATATAATATTGTCGTGCTTTATTTTGTTATTGTTTGAATTATCACTTTTTGTTATGCCTGTCATTAGAGTTCTGCTTGCCATTGTTATGAAATAGCATATTTAGTCCCAGGAGGCTTTAGAAGACACTTAGTAGTTTCTTTCTTTCATTAGCACCAAAAGAAACAAAGTTACAGTAGGTTACAAAATGAATTGCAGTGCAAGCTTAAAGTGTGAGTCAAATGTGAGCCTTTCTCCTTATATCAACCCACTACTGGTGAGGCCTACGACCTCAAGCTCTTTTTTCTTCTGCTTCCTTGCCTTCTCTCTTCTGCTCTCCCTCTGAACTGGCCTTCTTAAGGAATTTTGAATTCAATTGTCCAGCCCATCATAGGCGGGAATCTTGCTTCTGTCCCGCCTTTGTAGATGCCTAATTGGTTGAGGCTTTTCAAAGGAGGTGCTTTTCACGTCACCGGAAGTTATGAATTCCGGCGGCTGTTTATCCAACTAAGGCCACCACACATTTGGTTATGAATTCCTTGTGATTTCCAGCTCGATTAAATGCAGTCATAATGGCTTCGTAATCATGACACAGTCATAAGACGTACCTGAGTTTGGCTTTGTAATCGCAACACGTTTTGCTTTTCTAGCACTGGTTTACGAATTCCTTTATGATTTCCAGTTCGATTAAGCGTACCAGAGTTTTGGCCTTGTAATCACGATATAGACATAACACATATGTTTTGCTATTCCCTCTCTCTCTCTCTCTCTCTCTCTCTCTCTCTCTCTCTCTCTCTCTCTCTCTCTCGCTATGTTAATTAATATTCAGAATATTCAGAACTCCTAGTTATCACTACAATATATATATATATATATATATATATATATATATATATATATATATATATATATATATATATTAATGTTGGAAACCACTTAGTAAGCCAACTTAACCTCCAACCTGTCTCATAAAATAAAAAGTAGTATTGTTCATACTGATAACTAACTCAGGAAGGGCTTGATAAACTCTGTCCCTTGTAAATTCTCTCCATGCTCCACTTTGGTGAATTTCTTAATCTTTCCTAGACCTGGTGACTGCTTTGAAAACCTTCTTTCAGGTGAAGGAGAATGGAGAAGAAGGCCTGCCGAAATCCGCCAGAAAAGTTGAGTCCTCCATAGAAACAGATGAACCTGGGGTTACCAGAGGTCACCAGGATGGGAAGGCCCACACGAGGTCTTGACAAAGAAAATGGAGGTCACAAAACATGTGACTGAGACGCCATCTTGACCTCTGAGGCCAGACGCCGGCGCTCCGAGAGCCCTCTGAAAAGAACAGGAAAATAATCAGCCGAGGTCATAAAATGTGGGGTGCAGCCAGCCTTGCTCTCAGAAACCCTCCTGGGCTCCATAGCTAACACACCTGTCCCTTGTTTGCTCAATCTGAGCTAACCCCGTGGCCACCTTGCGGCCACCCCCAGTAACTTCCAAGTGAGACCCATTAAACTTATCCCTCCATTTCTGGTGAAATTCAACGAGGCTCTCCATCACTCTGTTTTAAGGTAATGTCCCTGATTCGAGGTTCTTTAAACAGTCACTTATCTTTAATCTTCTACTGAATTTAATTTTCTTTTCTGAAGTGCGATTTCTCATAAAGTCCTGAATTAGTTAGTCCAGTGTGAATTTTAATGTAGGCATCTTGCACCAGAATCAAGTTATTTTGGCACCCCTTACGTAACCGCTTGCATTCTTTAATTGCAGACAGCGGTGCTAGTTGTGGAAACAACTGCTATTCTTGTGCTTCTTGCTGTGGCCTTGCTACTGCAATCAATTCCTCAGTGTCCCTTTCAAGAGGATTACCAATAGATTCTTCAGTATTTGAACAATTGCTGTAATATTTAACCACGTAGCAGAACTTTGCTTAACCCACCTATCATTCCCCATTCTTCTGATTGACGTGCTTAATTGTCAATATTTACCATTTAAAGTAAACCTAAGTGTTTATCTGCAACAGTTCCTTGTTGAAGTACGGCTTTCAGCCCAACTGTTTTTCTATATAAGTGTCCACCTGACCTAGCAATTGCATTCAGAGTTAAAGTTTTCATGGTAAGTCCCCTGTTCTCCAGGACTGGATCCCTGAGCAAGGAATGCAGCAAGTAGGTCAGAGTAAAACTATATATATATATATATATATATATATATATATATATATATATATATATATATATATATATATGTATATATATATATATATATATATATATATATATATATATATATATATATATATATATATATTATTGTACATATATATATATATATATATATATATATATATATATATATATATATATATATATATATTATTGTATATATATATATATATATATATATATATATATATATATATATATATATATATTTAATATATATATATATATATATATTATATAATATCACCGAATGTATATATAAATATAAATGATAAATGGTTTGGTACCTAAGTGACTTGAACTCTCGACAGTACAACGAACGCCTAATATGGTTATATACGTTGACTGGAAGTTGTTGGTTGTTGTCTAGTGTTCAAGTCACTTACATATAAATGATAAATTTATCATTTATAATTGACTTGATATTCACTCGACAGTACAAATATTGGTTATTACGTTGACTGGATTTGTTGCTTAATGTTAGTATAAAAATCACTTACATGTGACAAACCATTTATCATTTATATATATATATATATTCCTATATATATATATGTATGTATGTATGTATATGTATATAATGTTATATAAAAATCATATATATATAAATATTTATATATATATATATATATATATATATATATATATATATATATATATATATATATATATATATATATATATATATATATAAGAGAAAAAAAGGTAAATGAAGAGGTGCCTTTGTTGTCCGGTACTCAAAGCAAGCAACTCATCAATTATGGAATGCAAAATTTTTGTCCACAAAATTAAAACCAAAGAGACAAACCAGCTAACTGAAAGATGATTGTCTAGAAATTGACGACTTATTCTTTGGTTCCGTACACACCTTGACTAGCTTTACGAAGTTCTTTATAACTTTTGTTTATGGGGTATGACTCTCAAATATTGCAATTAACAATCTTCTCACATCGCATAACTTCTTTTTCATCTGTCCGGGTAAAGTCATGATCACTCATTCATGTTCTGAAAGAGGCTGCTGGACGTGTTTCCTAATCTTACATTGCATTAATGTTGTTTCAGTCGTGACACAAGTTCCTTGGTGCTTTGTCCGATATGCTTCGTAATACAAGGATTGTTAAGAATTTCATGAATATATCCATTTATTGGTGTAGAAGGATAGGACCCCTTTCTGCTTGTCAGTGAGTTGTGGCTGATGGTTTTCGACAATTACTTTTATCTTCACTAGGAACATAACGCTCACAGGACATTGTGCTAAGTACGGAATCGTAATTTTCTATGCAACAAGAATTAAAGGTCGTGAATGCAAAAATCAGCTGTTATCTTTATGGGATCACAAAACTGACTTGGAGTTGTATATGTAGATAAAACGAATCGCCCATTAAAGTTCACTGATGGAGAGTTGTAGAACTGCACAATAAAGAAAATAGAAAATACAAATTGAGGAATTTCAGTCAGAAGGACTTTTTTTTTTTTTTTTCGGTATTTTTAGTTTTACCAGACCACTGTGTTGATTAATGCTCTCCATCGGAGATGGCGAAGGATTAGACTTATTTTACGTGGCTAAGAACCAATTGGTTACTTAGCAACGGGACCTACAGCTCATTGTGGAAAACCACATTGTAGCGATGAGATAATAAATTCCAACTCTTCATCAGCCGGCCGAAAACTCCAGCCCAGCAGTCCGCAGCTTTATGACTCTAGCAAAAGATAACATAATAATCAGGTTCTATTATTCAGGTATCTAAAATAATGCAAGTGATTATCATTGACTATATTATATAAATTAGATGCGCGGAGTGATAATTCATCCATAATAACTGTAAATCTTTTTGCTCAATATTACATGTTCATAAATATTATAAAAATAATAACATTTTTATAATAGGAAGAGCAACAGATGCTTTAACAACAAACAGTTGTTTCTTTGGGAAAAGTTTCTCATTTAAGTACATCTCTCAGCTTCAGAATAGGCTGACCACTGGCACTGTTGCCTGAATTTTCTTTCTTTCCTCCGCCTCGTTGTGCGTTGGAACGAAAGTTCGAAGCACAAGACCATTTCCACATAAACTTGATATGGTGGATATACAGCTCACTGGAAAGGTCTTGAAACCTTCTTGAGTCCTGTTTATTTTGAAGACCTCTCCTAGGGATACTTTGAAGTTAAGTTGTTGACGAATGCCTTCCTCAAGGGCTGATTAATTTTTGAGGACTTCTTAGGTTTCCTGCTCATATGGAGTTGTTGCAAAGGAACAGCTGATAGAAGATTTGCCATTCCATGGTATGGAACCATATGGACAGCAATGGCCTCTGGCGTTGCAAGCCATCGGGAATCTTTACTGATAACAAAAGACTTATTCTCGATGGGTCCAAGGATCTCCTTGGGACTAGCACCTTCAACGTCATACCCGTGGGTTTTGGTCTTACTGTTGATAATACTGCAAGTAGAAATGATTATACCTGCAGTTATTTCCATTTGCGATAGAAATGAATGTCAGTTACAATTGTGTTACTCTTTTCTGTAAACTGTTTTTTTTTTAGCCTCACATATTTCGAAATTACTGCAAAAATGAAAGGAGAAAGCAGGTTTAACACCTAGAAACAAAATACACTCACTTTAATTTACCTGAATATTACCATCATGAGAGCACTGGCAGATGCCCCTAGGAAAAAGTGGGCGGAAGGGAAGCTACTGACAGTATTGGAGTAGACAGCGGAGTACACTCCCGAATTCACCACGGGCATCAAGCCGTCCAGGGCACCTTGGACAGCTGAAACCTTCCCTGTTTAAAGAATACATTTGAAAATAAATTGAGTACTTAGCTTTGTTGAAAAGTAACTACGCATATCAAAAACAAGAGCTCTCAGGAGAAAGCATACCTTTGTCAAGGCCACCGAGCGCTGAATAAATGAACTCATATCAGTGACGCGATGAGTTTGATAAAAGTAAGTAATATCCTCGCAGTATAACAAGATACAAAAAAAAAAAAAAAAAAAAGAAATGGAGTGCTGATGACTGTGTTTCATGTTGCTTAAGGCAAGATGGTTTCCCGATTGGAAAAGTGTCAAATTTTCATTGATGAACTTCGAACACTAATCATTGGTAAAGGGTACTGGTCATCCAGTGCATGTTTCACCAAACACACTCTCATACACATCCACACACTTTCTCAAGGTCACATTAATCATTAGATTATCTCCACTTCGTTGTTGCAGGAAACTGCACTGAAAACGTGTGAGTTATGAACTAGAAATCTAATAACTTACCAACTTCATGTCTGGTGACAAATTTAGTTATCATGGCCCTTTGAGCAATGGTACAAGAATTCAGCAATAAAGCGGCCACTGGACCTGAAAGAAAAGGCCAACTGTTAGTATGATTATCTACAGATCTAAAGGTGTGCAAATGGTGCTATAATCATCTTTAGACGGCAATTTTTAAAGATCTGTGCCGTGCTCTTTACTCACCAATCCAAATGAGGCTTGCATGACTTCCAGAGATACAACCATAGATAACGTACTCGATAATTCCAGACATGGCGCCAACCATTGCCAGAATGTTATCTGGCACACCCAGGCATCCACTGAGAAGAGGCACAGCAACAAGGGAACCTACAGTACATAATCATAAAAATATGATCTCAACTTATAGTATAAAAGTGTTGAATTAGTATAGGCAATATGATCATGGAATATGTCTTAAGTTTAGATATGGTCAAATGACTGCTTTTAAGTTCATCAGCTCATTTTAAGAGTCAGTATAAATGTTTAAATCTGTCTAAATAGTTCTTACCTAATGCAACCATCAAGTTCTTGTAAGTGACCCAAATGCCATAGTCAGTGGCCTCCCATCCCAGTACGTGACGAGTGAAAGGAAACACAAAAGGGGCTATGGAATACAAAGAACATTGTCAGACTCCCATCAAACATAATTGTAATTAGGGATACATTTTAAGATCATATGGATGCAATGCTTATTAACCACTTTTTACTTTCTTAAAAATCAACTGTTAGAGAAAAATACTTACATTTACTAAGTCTTCTAAGGAGACCTGAGAACATTAAAAGGAGGATAAGAGATCGAGTGTTTCCTTCACGCTTCCTTAAAGTAGTTTTGAAGCTGTCAAAGATGTGTTTAGGGCTGAAGAAATCTTTAATCATAACTCTGAGAGTTATTTCTTGTGCTGGAGCGCCGAGATTCTTAGTTACCATTGAATCAAGCCCACAGACAGCAGCAACACACTCTCTCATA